>NC_058404.1:59224962-59253440 GCF_002201575.2 Neomonachus schauinslandi
GTGTGTGTGTGTGTGTGTGTGTGTGTGTGTGTGTGTGTGTGTGTGTGTTGTTAAGAAATATTTTAAATATCCTTGGTGTTCTCTTTCCTTTCTTTGAGTCAGAAAAATTTTACTCGGTGTCAATACGGAATGTAGGCAAATTTCAAGAAAGGGAAAGATAGAAATTTATTAGTCCAGTTACGGAGATCATTATGTCTGGTTAAGGGCTCCTCTCAGAGTTACTGCCAAGTAAAAAAATATGCTGGAAGATTATTCTGACAGGTATTTGTTAACACTTTAATGAGATCAAATGGCTTAAAAATAACCCAGTGCTCAATGCTGCACTATGCCCCTCAGTTTAGGGCATTATATTTAACATGCCTGGAGGTTGGCCTGCATTTTTAGGTGATTTGGTCTTATTTTTACAAAATCATAATTAGTAATATAAAAGAGACAATGCATGGGAGATTTTGCCATGCTTCTTATTGTCTTATCAGTGGTATTACAAAATAAAAATTAGTTTTCATCAAGAAATCTGACAAGTCATTTCTGTTTCTCCAAAGCCCCACATGTGGTGTTAATTTTGACCCGATTCATAGGTCCTCTGATACCCTAACACACAAAAAGTGTGTGCAAAATAGCTAGACTTACTGGCATTAGCTTTCTCGCAGCTCTTGCCAACAAAGAAATACTATGTACTAAATTTGAATCTGGTTTCAAAACAAATGTCAAAATTTTAAAACACTGGATTTACTGGAACATAAAGAACGTATTTAATGAAGCGATTTCTCTTGAAGAATGGAAATTCAGCCTTCTTATAAAATCTTTTCATTAGCACATGACTTCTTAATACTATAAATTGCTTCAAATTCCAGAAACAAAGTAAATATGAGCCCAGACTCTTCAGAGGGGAGAAGTCGCTATCTGTGATAAGTGGGCAAGATTCAGTCGTATTTGTGTCAGTTAGGTATATATTAAATACCCATCTTCACACTCTAATTGTTTTTATCATTGTAGAATCTTAAACTTGGTATACTTTGGGAAATTTTTAGGTTTGAGGGTTGTTGGAGGATAGAGACAATATATTAACATAAAAATATGCTGTTCTGATTTTGAGGATGATAAAGCCTTTGACAGGGAATAAGGTAATTTAATGAAATTATGTGCTAGAAGTTTTATTGAATTAGTTTGATTAAAAGAAGCTGTACACCTCAAAATTAAAAGAAACAACAGTATTCAGGGCCTTTAGAAAAGCAGACGGAGAATAGTATTACAGTCATTGGAAACTAATTCTCTATTTTATCATATTCTGTGTGGAATTTGTTTTGCCTTACTTCATCTTATTTAATAGCCTACCATGAAGTTTTACTTATCCCTTGAGTTTCTTTTTTCCTCAGGGTTTAAATAGGGAGGAGAAGTTAGAATGAGGGAGAGAGAGAGATTACTGGTAACTTTGGAATCCCTCTGAGTGCCAAGATTATGCCATCCACTTTCTTCACAGTAGTCTTTTGGGATAAAAACAGTCTTAATTCCTGTTTTGCAAAAAGTAACTGTTCAAGATCACAGCTAGTTAGTGGTGCAACTAGACTTTAAACCCTATCAGTTTAGCACCAAGCTCTGTCACAGATTGCTGGTACTTCTCAGGGAGTCTGAAGAACAGATCAGAAGAGTTACCTCTTGACTAGAATTCAGGGGGGAAAATGCAGATTCTTCAATCATCCATTTAACAGATATTTTTATTTGCCAGATACTGTTTTAGATGTATCCTCAACCAAACAGGCAAAATAGCTTACTTTTTTTTTTTACATCATTTAGCTATAATTTATACATTAATAGAAGAGACCTCTTATTTCTGGTAGGAACTGTTGAGCAATTAGAACAACTCCAGGGTATATTTATATTGAAGGAACTACAAACAAAATGTTTTGCGCTATGAGTTAATACTCTCTGATGCACTTTATATATATAGCAACTATGTTAATATGTGACATAACTGGAAAGTACTAAATACCACATTTCTTCAGGTGTGTTCTGTGGGGTATTTGGTTAACTCGTTTTGGAAAATGCTTGGTTAAATATAACGAGATTTCTTTACTCCAGAACTTCTTAGAGGCCTTAATATGCTAATGTGCATTGTCAGTCTTGTGCAGTATTTCCCCAAACTTACAGACCTTTTTTTCTAAGAGCTGTCAAGCCCAAATAGTGTTCAGGAGAACTTACACTACTGTCATGATATAGAATGCTGTGTCTTCCTCCTTTACTCTTTTTTTCTTTCCTGCTCAGAAAGCACCTAATTGTGGCTTTCAAGGTTCCTTTTGTTGAAGATCACGTCAGCATTTCTAATGGTAAATACATTAATCTTTAGGTGCAGAGATTAAATATCTGATGACGATATATGTAAGGAGCTCATTTGTCATAAACTGCTTCTCTGCTTGTCATGAAGTTGCTAGGTAAAATTATTATGTTATTTCTTTAGAAATAGACACTTACACAGGCCTGGAATTAACTGATACTTTGGTTTTTGAAGGTAGGTATTTACTACCATTGTGTTTTCAGAGGTTCAGACAATTGTCACTATACTTTAAACCCAAGTAATAATTATAAGCTGGCTGCAAGATGAAGACTTTTATTCATTTTTAAATTATCCTTTAAAAAGAACCACATCCCTCCTTCAGATGAGTTGGTAAAATGAAATAGTACCTCCCACTCTGGACTCCCATTTTTCATCTACACAGAGACTCACTGTTTGAGGTTGTTAAATGGGTACTCTATTTGCCTAGATGTGTGGGCATGAAAGAAAATAGAGGGCTGAGCTTCGAGGTTGATCTTATACAAGGAACCAGCCTCCTGCAGAGGGAGGTAAGCATTAAACTGAAGAAGCAGGGTAAAGAAACAGTTTTTGTTAGGGCCATAGTGCAAACACTGTTCTTTACGGTCCCAGCACTCAAGCACTGTGTGGCACAAAGTAGGTACTCAGCAAATATTTGCCGCATGACTAAAACAGTAACTTCTTCTTTCATTCTGTATCCTGAGGTTATGGTTCTGGGGAACTCAAGATCTTTTCTTTTTTAGGTTAACATTTGTTTGGTTTTATGCTTAAGTGTTTGCATATATTGTCTCATTTAATTCTAACAACAACTGAATGAGGTACTTTCCCGTTTTACAGCTGTGTAAACTGAAGTTTGAGAACATTAGATACTGTGCCCAAAGACCCTTATTTCGTAACTAGTGGAGCCTAGAATGAATCCAAGTAGGTGGATGCTGGTACTTGTAGTTTTAACCAGTATCCTGTGCTACTAGGTTTCTCTACTTGCCTCTGTGGTGATTATAGATGGGATTTCAGTGCTTATTCCCAGAACTTTTAATAGTCAAGTGTTTTATTTACATTGGAAAGAAGAAAAATCAATGTATGATTCTGACTGGGAAAGAAGAGCTGCAGGGAAAGCCAGGAGTGTTTTCTCTGTGACATCACAGGAAGTTACCATGGAAATGATTATGGTATTATGAATACAGAATTATAACCTTGCATGGGAAATAAGCTGCCTCAGGAGATGAACGCTGAGAAATAGCAAAGTTGTTGTCATGACAGTGCCTTTCAGGTTTTAGATGAACAAATTTAGCAACATGAGGTCTAAATGCCTAGTCCCTCTCAGCATTCCCGAAACATCAGTGTTAAATTATTCTTTTAACTCTCCCTGGTTTTGTTACTACTTTTGGAACTTGTTGAAAGTAAAATAATTCCCATGTGTGCATATGTGTTTTTAGTTTAGCAAATATTGTTGGGTTTTTTTTTTGTTTTGTTTTTCTGACTCCTCCCTGCCTAGCTTCCTCTAATTCCTTCTTCAAGATACTCCCAGTGGAGGTAAACTGTTTCCTGATTTTTGCATCAACACATTCCCTGTAGAGTATGTTAGCACTGGTATTTGTTAATTGTTAAAGCAAACTCTGGCAGTTGGATGGAGGGGGTGTAGTTAAAAAACAGTTATTTTTCCAATAGCAAGTTTAATTTCAAATTTCATCGTTTCAGGAAATGTAATCCTTTCCAAAAAACGCTTGTTTAAAAAACATTGGTCATGTACTTTAAACTCAGTCAAAGAAAATTGGAAGTGGTGACAGTGCTCATCATCTTAACTTCTTTGTATTTGGAATCCTTTAGTGTTTTTATTTATTTAACTAATATTGTGTCTGACTTGCTCCAGGGCACCCTGAAGACTACTGTTCTCTTATTGCCATCATTTTGCTTTGAAAGGACTGATGATTCTAGACAGGAACTTCATAGTTGTTCTGGCCCCTTAAGCTCTAGAAACTTGACAATTAACTTGCTTCAGTTAGCACCACAGATTACTCTGGGGTCCAAAATCTCTTTCTTTCCAATCTATTCTGGGATCTGAAGTATTTTCCTAATCTGTGATTAGGAGGAGACTAGTGAGTAACAGTGGAGCTTTCTTTTCAATGAAAGGGAATTTAAAAATGGTAAAAGGAACATAGAGAGAGTTGAATTGGGCACAGGTTATGTGCTAGTGTTATCAGTCAAGCTTGACACATATGAAAGACTGTGTCAGGTATGTGTGTTATGAAGCTTACATGTAGACTGGTGAACCTACCACCCAACTTAAGAGTCAGAACATTACCAATACCAGGGAGGTTATTTATATGTTCATTCACTGTCCCATTCCTCTTCCAGTTTGTGTTTAACATTCACTTGTCTTGTAAAAAGAGAGTTGTATAGTTTACCACAGAAAGACAAATAGTTTTGAAGAAGTAGTAACATATAAGCTGTAGCGATTTGTTTTTTTCATTCAGTATCGTGCTTCTTATTCATCCATGTTGTTGTGAGCTGTGGTTCATTCTTACTGACAGTCAAGCTTGACACATGAATTTCTTTTCCAGTCTTTACTTTGACTTATGGCTTATTTAGAAATGTTTGAAAATTTTCCCAACATATGGAGATTTTAAATTTATTTTTGTATTATTGATTTCTGACTTAATTGCTTTGTGATTTGGGAATGTGGTCTATATAATACCTATTCTTGGAAATCCATTGACACTTCTGTTGTGGCTTAGCACTTACAAAATTTTTGAAAATGGGTATGTGAAAATAGTATGTACTCTCATTATTTGGTGCACTGCATGTGTTCACTATATTGAACATTTTTGGGGATCTCCTACTACATGATAGGTTTATTAATTTCTCCTGTGTTTATTAAATTTTGCTCTATACATATTTGAGGCTATTTTAATAGGTGTATAGATAGAATTGTTATACCTTCCTGTTAAATTTTTATCATTATGTAGATACTCTCTTTAATTTTTTTGTTTTGTTTTGAAGCTCATTTTAAAAATGATATTAATATATTTTAACATCATTTATATAGTTAATATTTGCCTGGTATATTTTTCCATGTTTTCAATCTTTCATGTCTTTATGTTTTAGGTATGTCTCTGGTATTGCTGGATTTTATTACTATTTTAAAATGCAGTTGGCTGGGCATCCGACTTTTGATTTCCATTTGGGTCATGATCTGAGATAGGGTCATGGGATTGAGCCCTGTGGGGGGCTCTGTGCTTAGCAGGGAGTCTGCTTGGGATTCTCTCTCTCCCTCTGTCCCCCCTCAAATAAATAAATAAATCTTTTAAAAAAAAATAAAATGCATTATAACAATCTAATGTTTAACTGGCAGATTTACATTTGTTATGATTGCGATATATTTGATGTTACCACCATCTTACCTTATATTTTGTCTCACTTTTTAGACTTTCTCTTCTCTATTTTATTGTCCTTTTTTAATTGGTTGAATTTTGTTTCCTTATTCCACTATGCTATACCTCTGGTTTAGAAGCTATAACAAGACTCCCAGCTGACCTCTTAAACTTATATCCTCTTCTTATTCTTGAGTATAGTACTCAACTACATTTCCCGTCCTCCCTTGCTATTAAATATTACCATGTGATTGAGGTCTAGCCAATGGAATTTGAACAGAAGTGTTGTGTGCCATTTTGGGGCCAAGACTTTTAAGAGTGCCTGAACCTCATCCATATGCTTTTTCATCTCTGGTTTCTGGTTACAGAAGATGATGATACTCAAGGATTGGTGGAGTCATAGGATGGAAAGAACCTGAGACTTTGAATCTCTGTGTGGGGGAAAACCACTTGCCAACCAAACATTAGACTGTTTTGAGAAATACTGTGCTAAGCCAGTGAAATCTGGGTGATTTGTTATGGTAGCTGGTATGTTCTTGAGTAATGTAGAAGTTGTACACTGTTTTTATTCTTTTAGTGATCCCCTTGTCCATATATAACTAGCAGAGTCCAAAGTTAAACCTGATTTTTAAACCCCTCCCCCATAATACAAGGGTCTTAGTACACAATTCCAGTTGCCTCCCTCCTATCCTACATGCTCTTTTTTTAACCCTAGACATTATAATTGTTTTGCTTTGCCTTCATTTTACCATTTTATTTCCTTGCTTTCTTTTTTTTTTTCCCACTCAGACTTGCTTTCTAGAGTCATTTTCCTTCTTGAAGTATGTTCTTTAGAAGTTCTAGTGGGTAAAACTCTACTGGTAATAAATCCTCTTAGTTTTTACCTGTCTGAATATGTCTTTATTTTTCTCTTGTTCTTTTAAGTCTAGGTTGATGGCTATTTTATGTAAACACTTCAAAGATATTTTCATGAACTTTGGCCTTTATTTCTTTTGAAATCTGTTTTGAGCCAAATTGTCATCCTTTGTTAGATGTTCTACCTTTTTCTCTTTTAGAGTTTTATCTTTCTCCTTGATGTTCTGCAGTTTGATTATAATGTATCTAGGTGTGATTTCTTTTTATTTATCCCCTTAGTATTCATTTTGCTTAATGTATTTATTTACACATTTTAAAGATTTGGACAAATTGGATATCTAAAAAAGGTCAATCATTTGATTAATTTCCATAGAGAATGCATTATTTTTCATATAAATTTATTTGCAAGTATACAAATCAAGATACATGTGTTAGTACGTATATATTATACTGAACATGATATAAAAAGTAGGAGCAAAAACAAATATATGTATTTTTTTATATAATTTTTTTTGGACATTTACCAAGGTGCATAATATCAAATACACATTTATACTGACCAGTCCTATGGAAAATTAGAGCACATAAAAAAGTTAAGAACCTGGTGACAACATTATTCTCTATGTAGATTATATGCAATGCAGAAGGAAAGCTTTATTATTAATATAACCAGGAGTGTTAAAAATATTCATTTGCCTGTTTTCTAAGAATTAGGCCTTTATTTGTGGTTTAAAGTGTTGAAAGCTACAGTAACCTGACAATTTCTGATTATAGAGACCAAATGAAAGGTGGAGACAGAGGACCATGTTGTGGACCTTTCCATAATGTAATTTAGCTTTTGCTCCAACCCAAAAACATTGCTTTCTAGAAAGGGTGGAAACTCTTATTAATGCAATAATTTTGGACCAATTGATTTTTCTAAAGCACTATTATGAAACTTTTTCATTTCTCCTGTCAAAGGAGAACATTCTGATTTTGAGGGTCACTTAGTATTTAATAGTCCACTCATGTATCAATTGTATTATACAGCAAAGAAAACAGTTGAAACAACTGAAACTTATAATATTTCCTTTTGATCAGTGTCCTGTAGTCAAGTGCCAACTTTTAGTCATATTTTTTTTTTTTTTAAAGATTTTATTTATTTATTTGACAGAGAGAGACACAGCGAGAGAGGGAACACAAGCAGGGGGAGTGGGAGAGGGAGAAGCAGGCTTCCCGCGGAGCAGGGAGCCCGATGCGGGGCTCGATCCCAGGACCCTGGGATCATGACCTGAGCCGAAGGCAGACGCTTAACCGACTGAGCCACCCAGGCGCCCCTTAGTCATATTTTAAAAGGATATAATATTTAACCAAAAATTGCTTGGAGAAATTTTATCATTTATTCATTGTAAAAGTACTAGGTCTGTTTAATTTCTGATTTTAATACAGAATGTTAATAATTTTATATTGAAAGGATTATTCCCATTCCCACCATTGCAAATGTAGTTTGCTCTTTATAAAACATAATACAGCAAGCATAGTTATTCTAGGGTGGGGGCCTTTGTATAGTTAAAAATAGAAGTGATAGAATTATAGGTCATTTTTCTTTTACCTTTTTTTGTTGTTGTTGTTTTCCTTAACAATGAAAATGTAGTTCCACACAATCCTGGAAACTAGAAATACAAGACCAAGGTGTTAGTAGGGTTGGTTTCTTCTGAGGGCCTCTCTCCTTGACTTACATTTGGCTGACTTTGGGCATCTTCACTTGGTCTTCCCTCTGTGTCATCTTTTACTTGAGTGTTGTTTTGTTTTACTTTGAGTGTTTCTTTCTCAGTATTTTTAAAGTAAAATAGTCAAAACTATTTAAAGGACTTAAAAAGTAGAGTTGGATAAAACTAAAGCAATAGTAGACAAATTCATGGGTTAATATATGGTTAGACTTTGAGGAGATACAGTAAAGGAACAGCTTGTTAAATAAAATACAGGGCCAGGGTAGTGGACTAGGTAATTTAGGTTAACCCTCCTGCTGAGGAAAATGGGAAAAGTAAGTTAAAACATAAAAAGGTCTTCTTGGAACAACTAAGATGTCTTTCAGTAGGTAAATGGATAAAAATAGACCCTGGTACATCCAAGCATTAGAATATTATTCAGGGCTAAAAAGAAACAGGCTCTCAAGCCATGAAAAGACATGGAAGAATCTTAAATGTATATTGCTAAGTGAAAGAATCCAATCTTAAAAGCCTACTTACTACATGATTACAACTATATGACATTCTAGAAAAGGCAAAACTATAGAGACAGTAAAATGATTATTGGTTGTCAGAGAGTGAAGGATGGGGGAGGATGAATGGGCAAAGCAGTAGGATATTTAAGGCCATAAAAATACTCTGTATGATACTGTAATGGTAGATACATGTCCTTGTATATTTATCCAAACCTATGAAATATACAATGCCAAGAGTGAACCATAAAGTAAACTGTGGACTCTGGGTGATTATGATATGTAAATGTAGGTTCTCAGTTGTAATAAATGTACCACGCTGATGGGGGAAACTATGCATGTGTCGGGGTAAGAGGGCTTCTGGGAAATCGCTGTACCTTCCTCTCAGTTATGTTGTGAACTTAAAACTGCTCTAAAAAATTAAGTCTTTAAATTAAAAAAAACAATCTGCTTGGAGGCATTGGGGAGGTAATAAGATAGTGAAGATTATGGGGCCAGATCAGGGAGAATCGAGGCCCAGCTTCTAATCATCTCATTTCCTGAAATTAGATTAAGGTGACTCCACAGTACTAGTCCCACAAGTATCTGGCAGAAACAAGTTTAAATCCCCTCTACAAGAATATAACATCCTAGTCCTCGAATTATTTTTACTAACAATTTTGCAAAAACAGTGTCTGACAATCAAAATAAAAACTTGAGGAAGAAGGACAAACATTAGCAAAACCTAGAAAAACAAGAGCAATAGAAAAATGCATAGAAGTTTTATATATTGGTGTTATTAGAATCAGACTTTAAAATTATTATGTTTACTATTTTCAAGAAAAGATAAGAATTCAAGAGAACTGGAAAGTATAAATAAGAACCAAATGGAAATTCTAGAACTGGAAATTACAAAAACCAAAATGAACAACTCAGCAGATAGATTTAACAACAGATTAGATATAACCAAAGACAGAATTAGCGAAATAGGTTAATGAAAATATGCAAAATAAAACACAGAGCAAAAGGATAAAAAATAGAGAAGAGAGGTTAAAAGACATAAAGGATGTGGGGAGTAGTTTTGATACACTCGTAATTGGAATCTTAGAAGGTAGGAGAGAACTAAAACAGCGATATTTGAATAGAAAATGGTTCAGAACTTTATAACTGATAAATAAGCTCTATTTGCAAATTTAAGAAATCCTATAAACTCCAAGGATAAATGAAAAGAAATGCATACCTAGACATATGGTTGTAAAACTGATGAGAACAGAAATTAAGGGATCTTAAAAGCAACCAGAGAAAAAAAGACAAATTACTTCCCAAGGAGCTACACTTAAACCAACAGCTGATTTCTTAGCAGAGACAGTGGAGTCAGAGGCAATGGGATGGTATCTTTATTATTATTATTTTTAAATTTTTTATTTAAATTCTAGTTAGTTAACATACAGTGCAATATTGGTTTCAGGAGTAGAATTCAGTGGTTCATCCCCTACATACAACAACACCCAGTGCTCATCATAACAAGTCCCCGCCCCTTACCCATCACCCATCCAGCCCACTCCCCATCCACTTCCCTCTATCAACCCTCAGTTTGTTCTCTATTGTTAAGAGTCTCCTTCTTTCTCTTTTTTTTCTTTCCCTTCCCCTATGTTCATCTGTTTTGTTGCTTAAATTCTACATATGAGTGAAATCATATGGTATTTGTCATTCTCTGAATGACATATTTCACTTAGCATAATACACTCTAGCTCCAACCATGTCATTGCAAATAGCAAAATTTCAATCTTTTTGATGGATGAATAATATTCCATTGTGTATATGTGTATATATATCTGTATATATACCACATCTTCTTTATCCATTCATCAGTCAGTGGACACTTGGGCTCTTTCCATAGTTTGGCTATTGTTGATAATGCTGCTGTCAACATCTGGGTACATGTATCCCTTTGAATCAGTATTTTTGTATCCTTCGGGTAAATACGTAGTAGGGAAATTGCTGGGTCATAGGGTATTCTATTTTTAACTTTTTGAGGAACCTCCATACTGTTTTCCAGAGTGGCTGCATTGGTTTGCACTGGGATGATATCTTTAAGCTATGGAAAGAAAATAACTGCCAATTTAGAGTTCTTGGCACAACAAAAATATTCCTTGAGTCTGAGGGTGAAATAAAGACATTTTCAGACAAACGAAACTTGAAAGACTTTGTTACCAACAGATTTTAGCCAAGGAGAATAATAAAGGGTGTTATTTAGGAAGTAGAAAAATTCTCCCAGATGGTCAGAAATTCAACTTTAAATGACTATGATTAGATTAGACTATGATTAGGTTAGAGAAATCTAATAACTTGTACTGAATAAAATAGTAATAATGTCTTTTGGTTTTAAAATATACAGAGAGTTGGGTGCCTGGGTGGCTCAGTTGGTTAAGCAACTACCTTCAGCTCAGGTCATGATCGTGGAGTCCTGGGATCGAGTCCCGCGTTGGGCTCCCTGCCCAGCGGGGAGTCTGCTTCTCCCTCGGACCCGCCTCTCATGCTCTCTCTCTCTCTCTCAAATAAATAAAATCTTTTTAAAAAAAGATTTCTAAAATATACAGAGAGTTAAAACACATGACAAATAGGTTTTTGAAAAGGTGCTCAACAAAATTTGTTACAGGGAAATGGGAGATACACCTACACTGAGATACCCCACTACACTTCTCATGTGTGGCAAGGATATGGGCTAACTGGAGCTTTCAGAAACTACTGGTGGAGAACATGAATTGGTCCACCCACTTTAGGAAAGTGGGATAATGTGCAGACATTTATGATAAACATGCCCTATGATCCAGCTTAACAGAAATGTATATAAAAATACATTAAATAATGTTCATAACAGAGCCATTCATAATAACTAAAACCTGGAAAGAACTCCAATGTTCACCAAGATTAGATGGACAAATTGTATATTCATACAGTAGAATATACATCAATGAAAAGGAATGAACTAACAACTACATGTAACCACCTGGGTAAATTTCACAAACATGGAGCAAAAGAAGCTGGGCATAAAAGAATACAAGACTGCACAGTTCACTTAAATAGCATCTTAAAAAGACAAAATGGAACCACAGTGTCAAAGGATGCATACTTAGGCAAAAGGATGGTGGTTGCCTTTTGGGAAAGGGAGGAGCTAGTTATTAGTAGGATCATGAGGGAGGCTTCTAGGTTCTGGCAAGTTCTGTATCTTGACCCTGGTAATGGTTACGTGAGTGTTTTTCCTTTGTGATAAATCTGAACTGCACATTTTGTTTTGTGCATGTTTCTGTGAATATTTCACACAAAAAAATGTTAAAATGAATACTTATACAATTTTCAAACCATACAGAAGAAATTTTAGATGAAGAACTATTTTAACTTCCTGTTATCCAGGCGTGTGTCTGTCGCTGTCTCTCTTTAAAAAAATATTTTGGAGGTCCTCTTGGTATAGTTTTTTAGCAGCTCTCATGCTAGCCATCAGGAGCATGCTAGTCCCCTTTTACAACTCTGGCCCAAATATGAACAAAATCCCTCTTGGTGTTAGCATAGCTGAAAAAAAGATTTTACCAAATATCCAAGGAAGAAAAGGCAGAAAAAATATGAGTAATAACAAAGGAATATAAACCTGAAAAACAGTCTCTCTTGTTCAGATTTTGAATCTAACAACAGCTAATTTATTCCCAAAACTCATAGAACCTGTCCTTTTCCATTGCTGAGAGAGTGTCTATTAACTTCTAAATAGAGACCTCATATTCCGTTCCAGTTCCTCGGCCAATGGACCTATTCTTCAGGTGACTGGCAGGGCTACAAGGTGAGACCCTCCTTCCTCATTGTATCAATGGAGTGATGCATTCCCTGACAGGGTTTACACTGTAATAATTACTCAGCCATGCAGTGAGCCAAGCATCCTTAGTAATAGGGCAAAGTCTCCTTATTTGTCCCAGAGGGAACAATTTTGGAATGACAGTTTTAACTTGCAGACTTAATATCTGTATATATTGAAGTAGAACATAATAGCCCTGGAATAGCTACAGGCACTTATTTATGTTTAAAAGAAAAAATATGCCTCAAATCTCTGGGGGTGGAGTCCTTGCGCTTTGTCTGTTGGAGGCTGACACATCTGCAGTGTTCTGCTGAAACTTAAAACTTAAACCTAAACTTAGCTGGGGGGAGGGGAGAAGAGGAAAAAGGGGCTGACATGCACTGAGTATAGTCAACTTCTGTAGATTTGGTGCTTTGCATGCTACCACCCCCCCTTTCAGCCCCACAGTGCTCAAAC
Organism: Neomonachus schauinslandi; assembly: GCF_002201575.2. NCBI lineage: Eukaryota > Metazoa > Chordata > Mammalia > Carnivora > Phocidae > Neomonachus > Neomonachus schauinslandi. The sequence continues at coordinate 59,237,976 of NC_058404.1, forward strand.
GAAGAAAGTGAACATCAGGGAAGTCAGGCAGCTTGCCTAAGAGCAAACAGCTAAGCATGGTGGAGCAGGTCCCAAAGCTTGTTCTTTTCCTGTGCATCCTACCTTCTTTAACAATGTAGGGAAATACTGATTTTCTTTTTAACCTAGGGTATTGCACTAATGACCCTGGAAACAAAAAATTTGTGAAAATCTGTAAAAGAATCTCTGAAGGAGATAGCAATAATGTACTTGCCTTCCTACCCAGTTCTTTCCCTGCCCTAATGCCAACCTTCTTTGGATTTTCATGTCCAGAGCTGTGATGAGGAGTAAGAAAAAATTCATGCTAACTCACCATGACTTCTGCTCTGTGTGGCCCCACATGGCACCCACCGAAATGTATTACCAGATCTTTAAAAGAGAGTGTTTTAATGGGACTAAAATAGTAACAAAATACTAACACTAGGGGGTGATGACTTTACTGCTTTATGACTGACTTATTTGACTAATTGCAGAGAGGTCCTTTCTGAATTGATATAAATAGTTTGGGAATCGCGTTCACTGTTGTGATATAGGTTTGCTTTGTTCTGGGGGCACTTCAATATAGCATCAATGACAATAGAATGGTAAAAACCACAATGTGTTCATCTTAGACATTTAAAAAGCTTCTACCTGAACTGGTACGAGTCTCTTCACAGTAACTGTATAAGCCAAAGCTATCTTTACAAGAATGAGACTGGTATTTGTATCCCCAGAAATTTTCATTTTCAGTGTGTATATGCGTGCGTGTGTGTGTGTGTGTGTATTTTTTCTTTTCCACTGTAGCTAACTTCTTAAAAATGTCAAGGTGATTACATAATTTCATTGAAAAAGTCAGTTACAACTGGTACATTGATAAACTATTTCCTTAGTGATGCAACCACCAAAATATTGGAGAAGAAAAGAGCATGTGTTTAACACTCCCTGCTGAAAGCTTGAAGCACATACAAAAAATTGAGATAGGGAGTATGGAAGAAATTACTTTGCCAATTTTGTCCACTTCTGCACAAAGCTTTTCATTTAAAATTTATTGGACTGTGGCAGGCAGGTTGAAATTATTAAATAAGCCAGAAAAGCGGTAAAGATTTTGAGTATGTCTATGTTTTTAGATGTGGGCTTTTATTCCGTCAGGTTTTCAGTGAATTATAATGATTACAACTACTTTTTCATTATTTTTTGTACCATAAATAAGGGAAGGGTTTTCAGAAATGATTAGAGAAAAACAGTGTATTGTTCTTCAGTAGTCATACTGTTAGAATAACAAGTTTGTACATTGCCTTTCATTTTTGTAGTTGGATTTCCCTCTTAACAGCAATCTAAGGGCAAAGAACTGCCTGAAGGTATGAACACCGGTGTTTACAATGAGAGTGGTGAAGGAAGTGTGAAGATTGTGTTGTTAATACTAAGTAGGAATTTGCCCCCGTGTTATATATCTTTGCTGCGTTAGTATTTCGCTTGAAGAATGAATGGTTGTGGGAAAGCTCCTTTTCTCTATCTAAGCATGCCTTTCAGCCAAAGATATTACATTAGTTTCCTAGGGCTACTGCAACAAGTTACCACAAACTGGGTAGCTTAAAACAACAATTTTCTTACAGTTCTGTAGGTAAGAAGTCCGAAATCAAGGTGTTGGCAGGGCCATGCTCCCTCAGAAGGCTCTTAGGGAGAATCTTTTCTTCTGTCTTCCTAGCTTCTGGTGATTGCCAGCAATCGGTGGTGTTTTTCAGCCTGCACCTTCCTTACTCCCAAGTCAGCCTCTGATATCACACAGCCTCCTTCCCTCTGTCTGTGTCTCACTGTGCCTTCACATGACCTTCATAGAAGCAGCCATTGGACTTAGAGCCCACAAGAATCCAGGATGACCTCATTTCAACAAATTACATCTGCAAAGACCCTATTTCCAAATAAGGTCATTTCTGAGGTTCCAGGTGGGCATGAAATTTTGGACTGTTTAACCCAATACAGGCATACCTCATTTTGCATTTCATTTTACTGCAAGTCACAGATACTATATTTTTTATAAATGGAAGGTATGAGACAGCCCTGTGTTGAGCAAGCCCGTTGGTGTCATTTTTCCAACAGCATTTGCTCACTTTGCATCTGTGTATCACATTTTGGTAATTCGCACAATATTTCAAACATTTTCATTATTATGTTTGAATTGCTTCAAGCTCATGGTAAAACTTTAAAGGATAAGGAGTTGCTTCTTATGGATGAGCAAACAAAGTGGTTCCTTGAGATGGAGAACTACTGGTGAAGATGCTGTAAAGATTGTTGCAATGACAACAAAAGATTTAGACTGTTACATAAACTTACTTGGTAAAGCAATGGCAGGGTTTGAGAGGATTGACTCCAATTTGGAAAGTACTCTAGGTAAAATGCTATCAGATAGCATTGCATGGTACAGAGAAATCATTCATGAAAGGCGGAGTCAATTGTTGCAGCAAAACTTCATTGTTGTCTTATTTTAAGAAATTGCCACAGTCACCCCAGCCTTCAGCAACCACCAATCTGAACAGTCTGCAGCCATCAACATTGAGGCAAGACCCTCTAGCAGCAGGAGGATTAAGGCTTGCTGAAAACTCAGATGATGGTTAGCAATTTTTAGCAATAAAGTATTTTTTAAAGATTTTATTTATTAGAGAGCAAGTGAGAGAGAGAGCACGAGCCAGGGCGGGGGGCGGGGGGAGGAGGAGCAGAGGGAGAGGGAGAAGCAGACTCCCCACTGAACAGAAAGCCTGAGGACTCTGGAATCATGACCTGAGCCAAAGGCAGACGCTTAACCCACTCAGCCACCCAGGCGCCTTGCAATAAAGTCTTTTTAAATTAACGTATGTTCATTGTTTTTTAGATATAATGCTATTACATGATTAATAGACTACAGCATAGTGAAACATAACTTTTATATGCACTAAAACCAGAAAGTTCATTTGACTGGCTTTACTGCAGTGCTTATTTTGTTGTGGTGGGCTGGAACCAAACCTGCAGTGTCTCCAAGGTAGACCTATACAGGTAACCTTCCTTATTTGTTCTGAAACATATTTACTTCATTTTACTGATACCTTACTTATATCTAGTATTAACTTGCTTAAAAATTTAATTTATGGGCGCCTGGGTGGCTCAGTTGGTTAAGCGACTGCCTTCGGCTCAGGTCATGATCCTGGAGTCCTGGGATCGAGCCCCGCATCGGGCTCCCTGCTTCGCGGGAAGCGTGCTTCTCCTCCCACTCCCCCTGCTTGTGTTCGGCTTTCGCTCTCTCTCTCTTTCTGTCAAATAAGTAAATAAAATCTTTAAAAAAAAATTTAATTTATAGTCTACAGATACCTGATTAGATAACTAGTATTTTTTTTTAAAGATTTATTTATTTATTTGAGTGAGAGAGCATGAGTGGGAGGGGCAGAGAGGGAGAGGGAGAGAGAGAATCCCAGGCAGACTCCGGCTCCGTGCGGAACCCCATGCAGGGCTCGATATCACAAACCTGAGATCATGACCTGAGCTGAAACCAAGAGTTGGATCCTCAACTGACTGCGCCACCCAGGTGCCCCTAGATAATTACTGTTTTTAATAAGCTTTGACTACTTTGTTATACCTAAACACTGCTCTTGTGAGTTGCTTGTCGACTAGGAGGGAGAGAGAGATCGAGAGACTTGTTGTAGTAGATCTATATGAAACAAGCTCATTTAAATCTTTTAACCATAAACTAGAAAAATAGTTGCTAGTAGCCCTAATAGTTTAAAAAATATCAAAAACAATCCTTTTCTGTAAAGCAGAGATCTTGAGGTTTTATAGAGAATCTTAATTTACCTTGGAGTGGAGATGGTAGAAACTGAATTTAAAGGACAGATTCTTTTTTTTCCCCTTAAAAATTTTTTTTAAAATTCCAGTATAGTTAACATACAGTGATATATTAGTTTATGGTGTACAATATAGTGATTCACCGACTCTATACATTACTCAGTGCTCATCATGATAAGTATACTCTTTCCCCTTCACCTGTTTCACCCATCACTGCATGAACCTCCCCTCTAGTAGCCACCAGTTCTCTGTAGATAAGCATCTGGTTTTTGGTTTGTGTGTTTTTTCTTTGTTGTCTGTTTCTTAAATTCCACATATGAGTGAAATCATATAGTATTTGTCTTTCTTTGACTGACTGATTTCATTAGCATTATATCCTCTAGACCTATCCATGTTGTTGAAAATGGCAAGATGGCTTCTTTTTTATGGCGGAGTAATATTCCTCTGGGTGTTTTTGTATGCATGTGTTTACCATATGTTCTTTATCCATTCGTCTATCAATGGACATTTGGGCAGTGCCTCCATAATTTGCTGTTGTAAATACTGCAATAAACATAGGGGTGCATATATTTTTTTGAATTAGTGTTTTCATATTCTTTGGCCAAATACCCAGTAGTGGAATTACTGGATCATATGGTAGTTCTATTTTTAATTTTTTGAGGAACCTCCATACTGTTTTCCACAGTGGCTACTCCAGTTTGCATTTGTACCAACAGTGCATGAGGGTTCCTTTTTCTCCATATCCTCACCAACCTTTTCTTGTTTCTTCTGTTTTTTATTATAGACATTGTGACAGGTGTGAGGTGATATCTCATTGTGGTTTTGTTTTGCATTTCCCTGATACGGGGTGATGTAGAACATCTTTTCATGTGTCTGTTGGCCATCTGGATGTCTTTGGAGAAATGTCTATTCATGTCTTCTGCCAATTTTTTTCTTTGTTTTTTTGGGTGTTGAGTTGTATAACTTCTTTATGTATTTTGGATACTAACCCTTTATAGGCTATGTCATTTGTAAGTATCTTCTCCCATTCAGTAGGTTGTCTTTTAGTTTTGTTGGTTTTTCCTTTCCTGTGCAGAAGCTTTTTATTTTGATGTAGTCCCAATAGTTTGTTTTTGCTTTTGTGTCCCTTGCTTATGGAAACATATCTAGAAAAATGTTACTACAGCTGATGTCAAAGAAATTACTACCTGTGCTGTCTTCTAGGATTTTTATGTTTTGAGGTCTCACATTTAGGTCCTTAATCCATTTTGAGTTTATTTTTGTGTATGGTGTAAGAAAATGTTCCAGTTTCATTCTTCTTTTTTTTTTTAAAGATTTATTTATTGAGAGAGAGAGAGAGTGCACACAAGCGGGGGGTGGGAGGGGCAGAGGGAGAGAGAATCCTCAAGCAGACTTCCTACACCCTGAGATCATGACCTGAGCTGAAATCAAGAGCCAGTCGCCCCCCATTTTCATTCTTTTACATGTTATCCCAACACCATTTGTTGAAGAGACTGTCTTTGAAGGACAGATTCTTACTGATAGGATATTTTAATAGTCAAGAAAATGTTTGTATCTATGGACATATTTTTATTATTAACCTTGGCATTTTCTAAAGAATGTTTTGGAATATGTGAAGTAAAGGGATCCTTTTAAAACAGTAAGTGTAATTTTCATTATTTCATGCACCTAAAGGAAGATGATACTTTATAATGGAATCAGAAAAAAAAAGATTTGATTTAAACAAACCTTTTATAGTCAGTCTTTGAGAAGAAATAACTTCAGTTTTATAAAGTGAGATACCTAAACTGCCTAAACAAATTACTAACAGTAAGTTTGGGCACCTTTCAGCCACTACTCTAAAGTTAAATACTTAGAAAATAGCACAATCATTACTCATGTTGGAAGAGGGAATCATTTCTTTACTTGCAGTAAATTTTCTATATAACCTGCAGTGTTCTCTAAATCTTTTAGCTCTGTAATATTACTCTTACCTTAATAGTTAAATAAAATGACTTGAGCCCCCATCTCATACATTTTGGGAAGTCCATTGTCCACCCCAGTGTTTCTGAAGATCTTGGGGAGGTGGGCAGTGGAGAGTAATGATGGAGGTGTATGTGCAGGAAGCTTGTGACGTGCATTTTTCTGGTCCCTGTAACCTTGGAATCCTGCTCCCACTGGGTTCTGATTACTCTGTATACATACTTCTCAGCTGTGATTTGTTGCCCTTTCTCAGACCTTTTTGCCTTAACCAGGGGAAAAAAAGTCCCCCTCCCTCATCCTCAAAGCACAATTTGTCCAAACCTGTTGTGTAAAACAGATTCTACTGAACGCTTGGGTGGATAGAGGAGGCTGAATGAGGACATAGTTTAAAATGGACAATTTAACACCTTCAAGTTCCTATCGCCCCTAAAACCTACGGCTTGAGGCTGTGGCGGTGACATTGGCTCATCCCCCACCCCTAGACCCATCTTTGCCCTACTCTGGGGCTTTATCCTGTCCTCCCGCTCCCCCCAAGTTCCCTCCTGGGTGAGCAGAGCCTGGACAGCTGTCCAATTCTTCTTATCTAATTATGTAGAATAAGTCAACTCTTCTTTATCTCTCTTCTTTCCTGTCCACACCAGCTTTGAGGCTGGGTGTTAGCAGTTGGTAATCACTTTTTAACTAAAATATTTGCTTAAAAGAAAAGTATTTAACATTCCTTAATAGTAATTTTTTTCTGTGCAGCTAAAGAAATCAGCTGAGACTGCAATTCACTCTTAAAAATTTGAGAATTCTTTTCTTTCTCTCTACTATATTTAGACTATTTCAACAGTTTGAGAAAGAGTCCAAGGTTACCATTTCATCCTGCCATTCTTTCTCTCCTGGCAGTTGTCCCTGAATTCAGTTGTGGGCCCTCAGACTGCAGAGACTATCTTTCTTGTTCATCATTTTATTCTCAATTTCTAGTTCAGTGCTTGGCATGTGGTGGGTACCTAATAAATATTTGTGGGATGAAAGAACAACCTCTGTATACATAAGGAAGGAAATCTTGAAATTCCCATTAAGTCTTGTTCCTTTCAATTAAAACCTCATCCTAGGAAACAGATAACACAAATAACATACTTGTAAGATATTTGGAATACAGAGGCTTTTTTCCTGGTGGTCTTGTGACATCACTATTTGAAACCTAAGGTGAGGCACAAAGAATTTGAGTCAGGAAAGTAAACTATCTTGGAGATAATCCTTCACATGTATCATCTTGTCCACTGTTGTCCGTTTTCTACTGCTGAGTCCAGTTTAGTTTTAGGTAATGCTATTCAAGTATAATTTAGATTATATACCCTAGGGCACAGACTTTGTCTTGACGTATTCCATGCACAGCCAATGTGCAAAAAATAACAAAACTCTCTTACCTCAGATGATTGGGAAGTTGGGAATCTTTTCTCTACTAGCCTTCTTCATACAGAGACAGGCATCTTCTTTTCAGTCTCATAGTAATTAGTGGTTGCTGCAGATTGCATTTAAAGGTCATGAGGTTTAGCTCTCTTCAGAATGTTACTACATTGTTAAACTTGAATGGCTCAAACGAGAAAGGATAGCTCTCCTCATGGGAGGCTCAGGAAAGTGAAGTAAGTTGTGATGAAGTGAGGTAGCCTGGATTCAAGCCCAGGTCTGACTGGCTTCACAGCCCATGTTGGTTACACGCTGCTCCATGGCTTCCCCATCTGGTTTTCTAGAATCTTCAAGCATGGAAGGTCAGATCTGCTTTTTGATATGTGCCTGTGTGATATGCCCTGGTATTGTGGATGGAGTTAGAAACACCTTAAAATTTAGAGTTGAACAAAGTGTGTTGCTATAAAGCATTCAGTAGATAATTTGCCTTGAAAATATAGACAATCCTGCAGGAGATCCTCCTGCTATATCAAATGGGTTTCAGAGGTTGGGGATGTAGGTTCACAGCTTGCTGATGGGGTGCCCTTGAGGTCTGGTACCTTCTGTGAATGAATTTCTGTTAGTCACTAAGGATTGTTCATGCTCCCCAGCCTCCTTACTTCTACATCCCAGGTAACAGATTTAGGCAAAAAGAGTGACATAAGCTATTACTGCTTTTTAAAAACAAACAAACCTTCCTGTTAGCCTTGCTGATGGAAACAGTCTGTCAGCTTTATCTTTGTAGTCTCATAAACTTCATGATTTTATGGAAATAACAAGTCTCTTTCCTACATTCCTATTATCTTAGCAAAGGCTTCCAACAAGCAGGCATGTTCTAACTCATTTGTTTCTTGTTGACATTTTTTAAAAAACTTCAGCAATTATTAAAAAGTCTTGAAAAAAAACCACTAACAGCCACCTTTCTTCTTTTATGATACAAAAAGCAATTATTTACATACTATTTCATAGTGTACTCTCTTTAAGAAAACAGAGTAAGCATCCTAATATCTGGACAGTGTATTGTTATTCTTTATCCTTGACCACTTTGCCTCCTTGAAGTCCTATTTAAAAACAAAAATTCAGCTGAGTTAATTTAAAGATCATATTGGCTTTATTTAATGATTCACGAATGGGGCAGCATCCCATCTAGTAAATAGAAGCTCCACCACGGTATAGAAAAGGAAAAGTTTGTAAAGGCAGAAAGAGGGTGGAAAAAGGAAATTATTAGCAAAGAATGCACTGTTTCAGGCAAAGTCACCCACCCTCCTAAGGAATTGAAAAGGTCTTTTGGGCAGATGACCTCACTGATGCTGACCAGGTAATCCCAGGTTGGCTGCTTAAAGGTTACATTCCTGGGAGAAGTTGAAGCTGCAATTAGGTTAGGTATTAAATCTTAGTTTGCTGATGTGGGGCTTAGCACAGATGACTCCATTTTGGGCCTGTTGTCTCTTTGTAAAAAATTGCCCCCTTTTGTTCAGACTCAGCTTAACTGAGAGATGTGATCAGAATCTAAGGCAGTAGCACCACTCTCAGCTACTGTTCTGTCGTTCTTACAACTTTTGTTGATCCTTTGTGTGGTCTTCACAGGCCATGACATTTTTTGCTTAATCTCTGTGATAGGCCGTGACTTTAGGTTCACAATTTTTAAGTTGATCATTTTCTTCATTCGTTTTCTGACATTCCAGTTTTAGGGAGATCATTTGCTTGACAGTTAGCAGCTGTGAACGTGCATTGACACGTTTTGAGAGAATACAATGCACCCGGGAAATTACTATGATTATTATAAGCAGGAGAATTCCTAGTGTTTGGAGTATACTTTGGATCCATGGTCCCCAAGACCCAAACCAATCAAAATCAAGTAAGTCATAGAAAGACTCCATTGAAGGAGTCCTCCTTTTAAGCCAAGTGGCTTGCTCACTGATCTTATGTGGCTGAGTTTCAATTTCTGCAGAAGTTTTAATCCAGGTGCAGTAGGTGGACCTCTTTGCTCAGCTAAAGGGTAGTTAGGGGCCATTCTATTATCAAGAACAACTTTGGCCAGAGAGTCTAATGATTTTGATTGGGCAGCTATTGTCTCAGCAGTAGTTTCTGCAGTGTTTTCAAGAGTTAAGCGGAGATTTCTAATCACAGCCTCATTTACATTTACTCCTAACCTGGGATATAGGGCTTTACCAAAGGAACTGAATCCTGAATCATAAAAGCCTTCTAGTAGATTCTTTCTGCCTTGACAATGTAAATTCAGGGGAGTTGACTAATGACCTGTAATAGTTAGGGGCACAGTTAGATAGCCTAAGAGGCACTGCCCAGTTGTATGCCAGCCATCTTGGCATTCATAGGCCCAAGGAGAATGACAACCACCACAGACAAAGATAAATCCTGTCAGGGCACAAACTACTTCTATTAAGGTGGTACTTTTTTTTTTTTTAAATATTTTATTTATTTATTTGATAGAGGCAGACACAGCGAGAGAGGGAACACAAGCAGGGGGAGTGGGAGAGGGAGAAGCAGGCTTCCCACCGAGCAGGGAGCCCGATGCGGGCCTCGATCCCAGGACCCTGGGATCATGACCTGAGCCGAAGGCAGAAGCTTAATGACAGCCACCCAGGCACCCCAAGGTGGTACTTTTAATGGACATATTGGAGTTTCTGATGACAAATCCAGCAGTCTGAAAGGCAAAGTTTCCCCATCTTAGCAGTGGCCTAAGAAATCTGTATGACGGTATTATCTTTCCAGGTAATGTCAGAGTAAAGGAAAGAAAGAAAAGAAGAAGGGGTTTTATGTTTAAAGTATGAAGTTTTGGGGTGCCTGGGTGGCTCAGTTAAGCATCTGCCTCCGGCTCAGATCATGATCCAGGGTCCTGGGATCGAGCCCCGCGCTGGGCTCCCTGCTCAGCGGGGAGTCTGCTTCTCCCTCTCCCTCTGCCACTCCCCCTTTTGTGTGCTCTCTCTCTGTTAAATAAATAAATAAAATCTTTAAAAAAAAAATTATGACGTTTTGACCTGGTATCTTGGCAGGAAGCAGTCTACCTCACTGTCAGCTACTTCTCTTCCTAGTCAATTTGATTGGGAGGTCTCCAGCTCTTGTACATGACCGGATGATAAATGGAGCCTTATTTATCTGTGAAATGTATACCTGAGGTTCAAGTCCCTGAAGTTTAGCTGCCATCTGGGTGGTAAGGGGGCTCTGGTGTAGTTCCAAGGAGATTGAAGGGCAGTCTTAGTTCTTAGTGATTCCAAATCAGAAGGCTGAGAGAGAATTGGAAACATTTGTTTGGTGAGTTGTAGCCAGGTATTTAAGGAAACTAGAAGAATTTAGGATCTAGTCCAGTTTATGGGTATATAGCAAAATCTCAAAGAATCTAATATAGACAAAGATACAAATATAATTTTTTTCTTTATAGTAATCCTCATTTTTCTCCCAAGGATAATCACAATAAAACTAATTTGTTTGCATTATACTTGGCCTGGTTATTTACACAAGTATAGCAAGAGTAGTAATTGACCATGTAAGCCTTCTTTTATGATTGCTTTGTAAGCGAGAACCTTGTAAACAAGGTACCAGGCCAATTTTTTTAAAAAGGCTTTATTAGTTCTGTAAAGTCAGACTTACTTCTTTAAAACTGTCTGGTCATATCTGAGTCTACACATCTCTCTCTCAAATACGATATTCTAGTCAAAGCCTTGGTGATATAAGCAATGTTTCCAATTGGGTTTTGTTACAAGGAGAACAGATTCTTACTGAACTTATGCAAATAACTAACTGTATTGCTATGGAAAGAATACTCAAGAGTTTCTGAATTCTGGAGGGATCAGGTAAGAAGAAAAAGTAAATATTTCATCTTTGTTCACAAAGGCATCTTTTACCAAAATGTTGATAGCTTAGGAAAAAGAGGAAAAGGTTTCCTAAGATCTGGAAAAACAAAATATTAGAGAATCAGAAATGTTTCAAACAATAAGTCCTAAAAATGATTATCTTCCTCTTCAATTTATTTAGTACCATGGAATTAATACTTGTTTGGCTTGAATCCAGTTTTTTCATTAGTTCTGGAAATTCTTATCCAGTTCAGTTTTATGATCTTAAAGTTATCAGAAACCATGTTCTAGGCTTTCCATCCATGAGTGTCCTTGAAGATGAAACACTTTTGTAAAAGTATTAAAGTGAAACAGTAACTGTAAGTAAATGACAAAAGACTTAACAATGGGTATGATTAAAGACCTGATGGAAAGTTCATTACAATGCAGCTGACAAAGCAATTTGGTTATTTCAGTGATAACACTGAATGGTAACATTTCAAGATACAAACTAGAATTACAGGTAACAACATACCAGGACATGTCAGTTTCTTACAATTTCTGAAACACATATTAATAACATATCTACACAAATATAAGAAGATTTATTATCACTTATTTGACAATGCTTCCTATGTAATTTAACAAACCAAATAAACCTAATTTGTGTAACATCTCTCTCTTTATAAGAGGGAACAAATCTTTTGAGACAAACAGGGGCCCTCTAGAAAATCCTGAAGTTAATTTGAGGTCAGAAAGATGAGTTTGACTTGTGGGAAGTTTGTCAAAAATATCAAAAGGTTTTAAAACACCAAGTCACTGTGAAACAATACTTAGTTATTCATTTAACCATAGTGACAATTAAAGACAATTGAAGGCAAATATAGAGAGTTAGTTTTTAAAAATCTTAGCTCTTTTAGTAAAGAAGACTCAGCCTTCTTAAGTAGTCGAAGACCTGATAAAGACAGAAAATTATTTTGAGAAGACACAAAATCTTTGTTTTCTAGGCAGATGACTTAAAAGGTAAAGAAAAACCTTTTACAGTCTCTTATCAAGAGTAGAGAAAACCAAATTCTAATTTTGCAGTGGTTTACTTTTGATATTAAAATTCATATAACTTAATTAGTTTTATTCTAATCTTAGCCAGCTTGACCACACATTAAAATTTCTTTCCCATAAACCTACGACTTTTTTACATTTTGATTTTGTCCTGTTTTCCTCTTTACCATTTTGAAATAATTATCCTCTTTAGAACAAGATTGCTTTATTTTCCCTCCAACAAAAATGCATTTTCATTTCTCATACCTCCTTTTACTGAAAACACATATTCTACTTCCCTTGCATTTGGAGATATTTTCCTTATTTCTAGTGGCTTTAATTACATATGTTAGAATTTTTAACCCTTAAAAACCTTACTTGTTAGTGAAAATAAAGAAACAGTTATGAGCTGTCTTTTATATTAGCTTTCTTTGGCTTGGCAAATTTATAAATACCTTTTATAATTTCTGGAAATACATGTTTTCTAATAGTAAATTCTTCAGCATGGCACAAAACATGTTTTCTTATTTGGAAATGATCTGGATATTTAATGAATTTAACTTAACTCATCATTTAACTTAATTTAGCAAAACTTTAAGGCTTTAGGTTACCAAAAAAACTGAGGGAAAGTATTTGAAGTTTGCTAAAAACCACTTTTATTCCACTTAACATCTATTTACTTTTTCTTAACAATTATATTTAAACTACCCACAAAAACTTCATGAGACATTAATCAGCCACATGCCAAGCTGTTTTTCTTGCTGACAAATTCTGTAAGAGATAAAATGAACTTACTTGATTGGTAAACCCAGGTAGAATATAAGTTGTATGTCGGTATTATATTTTATGCTGGTAACTCAGAAGACATGCCTATTTTAATTAAACCAAACTCAAACTAGTTTTTACTTGTCAAAGATTAACCCGGATCAGTAAAACTGAAAAGTAGTTGGGTTTGTTTCTGTTGTATTCTTGAGAATTTTTATGAATACTTAATTTATATAAGCATTTAATTTTCTTTAAGACACATAAATAGAGGTCTTTTACAAATTAATTTTGGCAGTACCATCTGGAGGTAGAAAGTATCACACATATATAATACATGTATCTAAACAGACATAAACATACAGACAAATGCAAACAGAGACCTTATAGTTGCAGAATTCAGAACACTTAAGATATCCCGTTAAGTTCCAAATGACTTTTCCCTCTTTTGTTTTTCTTTTGATAAGAATTACCTCTCTGAAGTGTGTACTTTAACATTTACATCTCAAAGGCACAGGGAAGAATGCAGGTTATAAGAATTTTAAGATAAATGGGGAAGGTTTGGGGATTGGTAAAAAGGTGGAATTTGAGTTGCTTCTACAGTTGGCATTTGTAATTTTGAAAAGATTTGTAAGATAAAGACAGTTGCTCTCAATTCCTCGAGGGCTTGCAACTTAAATGACCTGATAGGTAGACCCACCCATAAATCATTTTACAAGGACTTTGGGTGGTTTTTCTTCTACTCTGGGTACAAAGTTTTATTTTAGCTTAGGGATGAAGGCTTGAAAGTTTTTTTCTATCAGGTTCTGCACTTGGCCAGTTTTTCACCACAGAACTACTTTAGTTTTTAGCTGGGACAAACAGTAAATATTTTTGGCAATATTGAATAACCCCTTGGACACAAGACATGTCCCCAAAGAGGATGCAAGGGAGATTTTATTTTCCTCTTTCTACTGGGTACTACCACAGAGATTCAGGAAAGAGGCTGGTAAGAATTCTCACCTTTAGCCAGCTTCTGCCAGTTTTCCCAGGATTCCACCTACAGGCTCTGAGTGATGTTTAAAGGGGGTGTAGCTCCGGTATCTAGAATTTGGCAAGGTTTTTCATTAATTTTTAGTTTCCCTTGGCTGGTTAGAGAATAACATAGCAGTTTCCCAGAAAATCCCTCAGAGCCTCATCAACTCTGGGAGGAGTCCACATGGGCTCCTTTGAGGGTAGATATGAGGACATTTGAGTTGATGTTGAAAAATTTGTATAGGCCCTTTGAGGACAATCTCTTTTCTGGTGTCCCAGCGATTACAACTGAGACAGCAATCCCTGGGTCATTGTTTTCATGATGGACTCCTAGGAGAATGCGACACAGATGTTTTAGGTGGCTGGCCTTGGAACTGTTGTGGCTATAAAGCTAATGGTTTGGCAAGCTTTTGTTGATAGTCTTGTGTCTTTAGACTTTCATTAGCTTTCTGCAGTGAATTTTTTTTTTTTAAAGATTTTATTTATTTATTTGAGAGAGAGAATGAGAGAGAGAGAGCAAGCACATGAGAGGGGGGAGGGTTAGAGGGAGAAGCAGACTCCCTGCCGAGCAGGGAGCCCGATGCGGGACTCGATCCCAGGACTCCAGGATCATGACCTGAGCTGAAGGCAGTCGCTTAACCAACTGAGCCACCCAGGCGCCCAACAGCGGTTTCTTGTCAGATGCTTTGCCTCAGCTGATTGACTATGAGCACTCAAAAGAGAAGGAACAAGCTCCCAGGGCATAGATCTTAAACATGAGCATATTTTGTACCCTCATTCCAATAACCAAAAAAAAAAAAAAAGGAAATAGCTCTAGGGACCAATATTCAAGTTAGGGTGGATGATTTTGCCCAACATTTTTTTTTTTTTAAGATTTTATTTATTTATTTGACAGAGAGAGAGAGCACAAGCAGGGGGAGTGGCAGGCAGAGGCAGAGGAAGACGCATGCTCCCCGCAGAGCAGAATGCGGGGCTCGATCCCAGGACCCCAGGATCACGACCTGAGCCCAAGGCAGACGCTTAACCGACTAAACCACCCAGGTGCCCTGAGAAATCTTTAAAAATATTTAAATAACCTTATTCCAACTGCTCTCTATAAAGGTTGTTTTTTTTTTTTAAAGATTTTATTTATTTATTTGAGAGAGAATGAGAGAGAGAGCATGAGAGGGGGAGGGTCAGAGGGAGAAGCAGACTCCCCGCTGAGCAGGGAGCCCGATGCGGGACTTGATCCCGGGACTCCAGGATCATGACCTGAGCCGAAGGCAGTCGCTTAACCAACTGAGCCACCCAGGCGCCCCTTTGCAGTGAATTTTTTAATGAAGCTATTTCAGAATCTTAACGCTTTTTGGAAGCTTCTACATACCAACCAAAATAGGTATCCCATTCTGTTTGATATGGGATCCCTTAATTTCGGGTACCCATCTTGAGTCAATCTTTTCTAATTGGAATGTTTCCCATAATGGCCATTGTAATTCTAAGTTGACTTTGGTAAGATTTTGTCATTTTTGTAGATATTTACAGCTTCTAGGACTGCAGTTCTTAGACATAAAATAAGCAGGTGTGCCAAAAGATGGCACATTAAGTGGATTTTGAGATCTCATTTTTATTACTATTACTACTACTACTACTACTACTACTACTACTACTACTACTACTACTA
>NC_058404.1:59591236-59757474 GCF_002201575.2 Neomonachus schauinslandi
CACACACACACACACACACACACACACACACACACACACACACACACGGCTGGCCTCAGCAGGTCACTGTGACTCAGCCTTCTCTGTTGTTCACTCGCCAATCACCCATCAGTTATGCCCATTTAAGGAGTACCTTTTGGAAATCATAAGAGACCAGAGAGCTCTCAGCTGTTTGGAAAGGCTGCGGCTCTGTTGCATACACTCGAAGTCACCGCAAAGCATGTTATTTCACACAACTGCCCTCCTCATATGGCAGGGTATGTATTTAAAAAGAAACAAAACCCCCCCAAAACTCCAGGCTGCCTAATTTGTGATTATTTTATTCCTCTGCATTCTGGCTTTTAAGTTTGGCTGTTAGAGTGGTTCTGTTTTGTTTTCAACTTTCTCGAATCTCTATATAGTATATGCCAAATACTCCAATCTAATATTTTAAGAAATATAGGACATGGGCCCAAGTGGAGCTCTGGGTTCCTAAGTGAAGCACACACCCCTTTTCAGCAACTGTTAATTCACTTTGCTCTCTGGAGTTGAAAACAGCCAGGCATTTGGAGCGTGGAAGGATATTTTCTGGTTTCTCTGCTCAGATGTATGTGGGGGAAAGTAGAGCTCTCTGCATTCCCTATTTAAGAAAGAAGTTGCAATGGCCCCATCCAATAAAACAGAGCAGTGTTTCCTTACATATAAACAATCAAGAAATTCCTTGGGCAAGCACATAGCCTTTTGGTTCATGGAACAAAGCGGATGGTGGTATTTATTATGTCAAATAAACACATCATCCACACTCCAAAGGGAAACCTGAAACAATAAGCTGAACAAAGCAGTTTTCAAGGTTTTAATCCCTTTGCAATTAGCTCTTGTCTAACTTGACTGAGAAATTAAGAATGAGCTATTTTTCCAGAAGTACCCTTAAGTGATTCAATAGCCAGTTTGTTCCCAACACTTGCCCTAAAAAAGAATCGGAGCTTGTTTCCAAAGGTAAGTCATATAAACATACAGGATATCCTATCGCTGAATATTATTTCTCATTTAGCCACTGAAAATAGTACTTTTCCCTCGTCCATTGTGCTAATTACTGAAGCCCTGTTATTTATCAGGCATTGGACGAGATGCTGCAACCAGCCTTTATAGTCACCACTGATCATTACAAGGAACAGATCACATTCTATAGAAAGCACATTTTCTCCCTGCCTTGTTGCCATTCCGTCAATTTTGCTTATTTGTGTTCACCATGGTGACCAATGTGGAAATAACATTCAGCTTACCAAATTCCCAAAGTGTATTACCCTCTTATTTAGAACAGTTTCAGACTGACTTGGATGAATTCCTGTTGATAGAAGTCCTAAATCCTTCTTGGATATAAGCAGGGTGTAAGTTATAAACCTGCTTTCAGTCATTCCCACTGGTTGTAACCTTAAGGAAGCTGGATGTGCCTGACAACATGGCTTGTGAATTCAGACTGGCTCAGGTTTGACAGCACATGGAAGCTGTGACATTCTGCACACTCTTCTATTTAATAGGAACACCTGGCGATTGTGCAAAAAGGAAAATGCCTCTGCATGCCTGCCATACTGAAGCACGGTCAATGGCACACGTCTGTGGAAAAGAAATCTATGAAAGTCTGTTTCTGAGTTTTTAAAATGATTGTTTACATTTGCACATTCATCTTGTTGTCATTAAGAAGAAAAGTGGTAGCAGTCCCTAAAACTTCAAAAAATGCGTTGTTTTATGGGAGAAAAATTTTAAATTGAGAACATTCCGCCACGATTTGGAAAAATCCACGGTTGCTCTCTTTCAGCCCCGTGTTCTGCAAAGCATCATGGAGAACACTGGCATCCAGAAACGAGCCCAAGACTGCACTTGGAGACCTGCGTTTCTCTTGCCAGTTTTGTTGCAAAGCAGCTGTATTACTTTTGAGTACGTCACCCTATGAATCTTACTTTCCACATCTTTAAAATGCAGACAACTTTTTATTTTATTTTTATTTTTTATTTTTTGAAGTAGGCTCCTTGCCTACCACAGAGCCCAGCACGGGGCTTGAACTCATGACCCTGAGATCAAGACATGAGCTGAGATCAAGAGTCGGACACTTAACCGACTGAGCCACCCAGGCACCCCTAAAATGCAGACATCATTTTATTTTTTTTATTTATTTTTATTTTTTTATTCTAATGTTAATCCCCATACATTACATCATTAGTTTTAGATGAAGTGTTCCATGATTCATTGTTTGTGCATAACACCCAGTGCTCCATGCAGAACGTGCCCTCTTTAATACCCACCACCAGGCTAACCCATCCTCCCACCCCCCTCCCCTCTAGAACCCTCAGTCTGTTTTTCAGAGTCCATCGTCTCTCATGGTTCGGCAGACATCATTTTAAATCAGAATTCCCAATGTGGTGAGAGTTCAACCATCCCCAAAGGCGTAGGAGAAATTGCATATTTGCTCAAGACCGACGATTTAAGATATTACTTAATGAATTTCCACCTGTATTGCCCGTGCTTTGCTGGGAGACACGTTTGGTACATTAGTTGAGAGATTTGAAATGTGAGTTCTTAAGTGAAAAAAAAATGTCAGGAATTACTAGATTAAAATAATTTCAAATAATTTCTAAACTCCAAGCTTATTGGTTCTTGTATTTTTGGTTTGTGGTCTGCACATTAGTGATTCCCAAATTCAGCCATAAATTTGGGCTGACTTAAGACTGACCTTTCTCTTTGTGTTCTTGGGATCATGTATTCTCTGAGACTGGTTTGGAACATCTAAAAAATGCTGGCAAAACCTATTATTGACAGGCTGTCAATACATTTTTTTGTTGTTGCTTCATCCCACACATTCCATACTGGATTCAGAGTTCACTTTAGCTTGGTTCTTTCTATATCCCACCTCTCACCTTACCGCTGGGCTCAGGGGACACCATGAAGGGGAGCTCAGAGGTGGGAGAGAAGGTTTCTGATGCACTCGTTATCTGATCATACCAACAGGTTTTAAAAAGCCAAAAATAATTTTTTTATAGGGGAGTCAAAATATTATATACATCAAGTTTACCATTTAAAATATACGTGATTGGGGCCCTCAGGTGGCCCAGTCCGTTGACGGGCCACCTCTTGGTTTCGGCCCAAGTCGTAATCTCAGGGTCCTGAGATTGAGCCCCACATCAGGCTCTGCACTGAGCTCAGTCTGCTTGGGATTCTCTCTCCTCCTCTCCCTCTGTTCCTTCCACTCATGCTCTCACTCTCTCAACTAAATAAATGAATCTTTTCTGATTCACAAAATAAATAAATACATATCTGATTATGCTTTAAATTTTTCTTTTAAAGATTTTATTTATTTATTTGAGAGAGAGAGAGAGAGCACAAACGGGGAGGGAGGGAGCGGGAGAAGCAGGCTCCTTTGCTGAGCAGGGAGCCTGAGGCGGGGCTCGATCCCAGGAGCCTGGGACCACGACCTGGGCCGAAGGCAGACGCTTAACCGGCTGAGCCACCCAGGCGCCCCCTACTTTTAATTTTTCATCCTAAATTGATTATAACCAACTTGCTCTAAAGCAGGGGAGGATTATCAGAACATGTCCTTCTTTTATGTTCCCTGTGCACCATGATGGCATGTTGTAGCAAGAAGAGCACTAATCTGGAAGGGAGAAAACAATTCTAGGATTCCAATAAAATCAACAATATCTGCATCATACCATCCCCTCTGTAACTCCCACAGGCTTGAATATTTTCTTGGAGTTATTATTTTGAAGGAAAAAAAATGCATCATTTGGACCTTCAACCATGAGGCAGGAAATAGATTACCATTTAGGTTTCTTCGAAATGGTTACCGTTCACAAAAGAAAAGACATCAACACTGAAAATGCTCCAGAGGCAATGAGCCTTTCCACACTAGCATTCCAACCACCTATTTGCCTTTAGGGAGGTCCCTCTCTGCGAGGCCCCGCTTTCGCCCAGAGAGCCTGGCATTCAAGCCCAAAGTGGATGTGGGGGGTTGGGAATCAGTGCAGTTTTTAGGCCTGTTCTAATTTCCACACCCATATTTATACTCCAGGTTTTGATGGGGGAAGAAGGAAAATGGTTGCCATATGCTTCCCCACATTTGTCTCAAATGCAAAAAGAAATACATGCATAACTCTTCATTATACAAATACTTCAAGCAAAAGAGTATAATTGGAAGCTGATTGACTCTGAACCTAAATACTCATCAAGGAGGCCTAATTGTGAATACAACATGCTCATAACATAATGTCTTCACATTAAGCTACTATTAGGAAGAGCTGCAGAGATCTCCCCTGAATTGGAAAATCTTTGCGAACTAGGAGGCAGGACACAGAGTGTAACTTAAATTGTTACCAGCAGTGTGTTGGAAATGTAGTCTCCCCTTACATCTGGCCATGACTCACACTGCCATCCTGGATGCTTTCTGGTTGAAATTTCTGCCAAACTCTGTTCCACAGACCCTGCTCTCCTTGTCTATCCAGGCAGATCAGCTCTCTATCTGACACATTCTGTGATCAACCACAAGAGGCCCAAGAGGGAGATTCTTATGGACACAGTGCCCTGACAAACGAACTTAAGCTAACCACCTTCGTGAAATGGCCAAAAGCAGGGAATCTCAGCACGTGCTGGATACCCCTTACTAATGGTCTGTGCTGACATATTTCTAAGGAAGTGAGATTCGGACAAAGAGGGTCAAGAGTAATCCTTGCTTGGCTCTTAATTGGTTTCAAGCCACAGTCTGAGGTTAGTGTTCTGTGAACCTAAGTCTGGTCTTTGTCTCACCAATCTAACAGAACAAGGAGAGTTGCAGGAAGTCATTCATAGACGTGTATCTCATCTGTCATCATAACCATGTTCACCTCATGCTCTTCCTTTCCGTTTACTGAAATACACTTTTCCACTCTTTGATGTCCCACTTCATGCCTTTGGCCTTTTCCATGTTGTCTAACAAACTTCCGGAAACAGCTTTATAGCAACCACCTTTCTTATCTTATTCAACAGATCTTTTAGCAAGTAGATTGGGGTAGGACTGTTGCCTTCATCCCCTCTTTCTATTTGGTTTTCATACCTCTGCTCCAAACCCCTAACACCCAAAGCTGAAATACCCATTCCCCCTTAAAGATCTTTAAAAAGATATTCTAATTCTAAATTCTAACATTCTAAATTTCCTGTTTCTCTTCAATAAACATTTTTTGAATACCTATTGGTTAAAAAATACTTCCCTATCTACTGATGACAAGAGTGGATCAAGATATTTGTCTTCCCTTCCAAGTAGACACATACACAATTCCACTCAGATGAGTGCTCACCTAGAAGAGAAAGGATGAGAATGTGTTGAACCCAGCACAGCTGCTGCAGGAATAGTGGGGAAAGACCACGCAGGAAGATCTGAAAGATATCCTGGAGAATATGTGCGGGAAGTCACATTACATTTTGTTAGCTGAGCCATGAATCCAACCAATTCTGTCTCTTTTGGTTGCTCTACAATCTTCTACTTTTCCTGGTACAAAGCTGATTCCTTAAAAGATTTACTGTAATATACGTCATTCTCCTCTCCCATTCTCCTCAAGTCACCGAATCTCTCCCAGTCTCTCAACACCTATTCCATCTAGGAGATCACTTAATTATCTCCTCCCTCCACCTCTAACTTTGGAGGGGAACTACCTCCATTCCCTTGAAATACTATCCAAGCTCCAACTGGTGTTCAAGGTCCCATTCCTTCCAGTCTCCAGGGCCCACATCCAGCTACCGTACTTACTTAAACTTTCAATCTTCAAATCTCTTCCTCTTGTCAATGGGCTCCTTACAAAACTTTTCTTATCCTAAAACCACCTTCCAATGACCTTTGTGGATCACTGAGATTCCTTTTTTTTTTCTCTTTCAGTCCATCACCAAATGTTTTAAAAGCACAATCTCCACACTTGCTGTCTTCACATATCCCTTTTTCCTTTTCTTCTCAACCTTTACAATCTTGCTTCTTCCCTTTGCACTGTAGTCAAAATGGCGTTGGGGCGCCTGGGTGGCTCAGTTGGTTAAGCGACTGCCTTCAGCTCGGGTCATGATCCTGGAGTTCCTGGATCGAGTCCCGCATCGTGCTCCCTGCTCGGCAGGGAGTCTGCTTCTCCCTCTGACCCTCCCCCCTCTCATGTTCTCTCTCTCATTCTCTCTTTCTCAAATAAATAAATAAAATCTTTAAAGAAAAAAAAAAGGCCTTTTAAGGAGGTCCTCAGGAGTCACTGCAGCACCAAATCCATTAGCCTCTGCCCACGGCTCCCCTGCTTAATCTTTACCCACCCTCAGAATGAGCCCCACTCTCCTCAGAGGCTGACGCTGACCACCACTGTTTGCTACAACACCCTGTTTTCACAGTTCTCCTCTTTTTCGACTTCTCTGACCACTCCTTCTTAGTTTCGTTCACTGACTTCACTTTTTCCTGCATCTGATCCTTAAGTGTAGGCATTTCTCAAGTGTCTGCCTCAGCCTTCCTCTTTTCTACTTTACTCACAAGGATATCTGTCCAATTCCATAAGCTTTAATCACTCTGTCTAGGTGGATGACTAAAATATGTCTTCAGTCTCAACCTCTCTTCTGAGTTCCAGAAACATCTTTCCAAGGAATATCTTTCGAACCACGTATTAGATATGTCCATCAGGATGCCCACCAGCACCTCAAACACAAGTCCAAAACTGAACCTATCATCCCTTGATTCTACTCCAACTGCCTTGGTTCAGATCCCATTGTCATTTGTACTATTATAACCATCTCCTAATTTCCCCTCCATATATCCTCTACATAGCTAATTTACTAAAATGCAAATCTTATTTTAGAATTTGTTTCATATAATACGGCTGGCTAAGGATCTTGACCCTTCACTGAAAACAATAACAAAATACATGATAAATTACAAAAACCGTTTTCTTAAAACACTGAAACGCTATCAAGAAGTAAGAATTTATAAGGGAAACTTAAATAAAGGTGGGAACACAGAGTGGTAAAGCTGCTTTACCCCGGGGGAATTTTCCAGAAGATAGAAAATGAGCTTCAGTTTTCATGGCCTCATATAAACAAGAGACAGAAGGAAAAAACCCAAGTCTGTCCTAATAACCATAGACTCTTTCACATAAAGTTGAAACCCCTCACCAAAAGACCCTCAGTTGAACGGTATACCAGAAGTTAAAACGACCTACCCACACATGTAAGGTCAGGGCAATACAAAGGAAGCTACCTTGGTATTCAGAAGTGCAGGAGAGAAAAACAGTCCTGAGAAAGTGAAATTACAAGTGGCCATTTTTTTTTTTCCTTGAGGATATACAACCCAGATTGCCACCATCAGGATGATTTAAAAGAAAAAAACACCCTCAGGCCTTGTATTTAGCGTAGAACAGTCCCAGACTGGTGATTTCTTTAGACACCTGGCAGAACAAATTCTTTCTGGAAGAAGACACCTTCATCACAGGCCTCCAGGAATTCTCACAATTTCCTAAGGGACACCAGTGGCTTACAGTAAAAACATATATATATTTTTTATATAATATATATATGTGTATATATATATATGTAATCACCAAGGACACATGGAAATACAGTACCATGAGCAAGAACCAGCAGAAATAGTAGAAGTAACAGACCCACAAACACTTCCAGTTTTGGACTCATTAGATATAGGGTATATAAAAATACTATGTGTAAAGAAATGAAACAAATCTTCATTTCCTCACTCAAAAGCCCTTTATGTTGGCTAACTGATCATAAAAAAAAAAAAAAAAAGTCCCTTAGTTGCTCCCCATTGCAAATGCTTAAAATACTCAGCCTGCTTAAATGCTCTATGTTAAACTTATCTGGATGCGCTTCCTTCTAGGCATCTACTCAATTTTCAACCCTTAGTTCAGAATCCCACCTCTTGGGGCACCTGGGTGGCTCAGTCAGTTAAGCCTCTGCCTTCGGCTCAGGTCATGATCCCGGGGTCTTGGGATTGAGCCCTGCGTTGGGCTCCCTGCTCAGCGGGAGGCCTGCTTCTCCCTCTCCCACTCCCCCTGCTTGTGTTCCCTTTCTCCCTGTGTCTCTGTCAAATAAATGAATAAAACCTAAAAAAAAAAAAAAAAAGAATCCCACCTCTTCCATGTAGTCTTCTCAGATTTTCCCTGAAGGAATTCCCCTGATATTCTCATGGGCTTACTGAAGTGCACAGTAGTCTTATTACAGATATGTTCTGCTTTTCTCAACGGGCTATAAGCTCTTGAAGACCTACTCAAAAAGTTTTTTTTAAGAAAGATTTTATTTATTTTGAGAGAGAGAGAGAGTGAGAGCACACGTGGCAGAGGCAGAGGGGGAGAGAGAATTTCAACCAGACTCCATGCTGAGCACAGAGTCAATGTGGGGCTTGATCTCACGACCGTGAGATCATGACCTGAGCCAAAATTAAGAGTCCAATGCTTAACCAACTGAGCCACCCAGGTGCACCCCCCAATTTTTTTCTGAATGTGTCACAGGAAGTATGTGCACAGTACTTTCTATACAGTCAGAAATCAACACGCCTTTGCTGAATTAGGTTCGGTTAAATACCACTCACTTTGCTGAACAGTCCCTTACAACTCTCAAATTCTCGCAGCACAAAGTAAAATTTTGCTATTTACAGCTTTTTATTGGCCCTTAAATATCTCTATAAAACCTTCGATCTTATCAGATTCCTCACTACCCTTTGTAAATTCCATGCTCGTTTTTTAACTTGTAAGGTTTAGGTTGTTTTCCCCTCTTGTTAAGCTCCTCCCCTTCCGCCTGTTTATCAGAACGTTGTTATTGATTTTGTTTCTGGATCACATCATGCACTGCACTGGTGTTTAACTGTTGAGGTCAGGCACTATGGCGTGTGCGTGTGGATCTCCAGGGCCAGGCACAACTCCAGGCCCATGGTTAGCACTCAACATGCCCTTGCTGAAAGAGTAAGTAAAACTGTATCTATGTGTGTATGTAGCCCCGCACGCACCACATACACACATACACGTGCTGTCAACTTAAATAAGCTGTAAGCTCCAGGAAAATAACCACCAGTTAATTTTTTTTTTTTATTCCTCAAATATAACTGCTTGCTTCTTGATAAAAATTATCCATGTTCAATGACCAGTTCTCCCAGTTGGAAGGAGACCATTTACATTGTATTTTTACTCAGGAACAAGTGATAATCAGTGAAAAGCAGCCTGATCCTGTAATCAAAAATGATAGGTGATTAGATCTCAAAGGACTAAACAACATTTATTGAGTATCTATTATGTTGTGTTAAGACACTGGGCCAGATGCAAGAAGTACAAATATAATAAAGGAGATAAAATCCGTGCCTTCAAAGATCTCACATTCTAATAGGGAAACAGAGATAAACTATGACCTAGAATTACAAGGTGCTAAATGCTCTAACTCACCAGGAGGTGAAACAGATAAGGTCAAAGCAATTGCCTCTGTAGGGGTTAGCAGGGGG
Organism: Neomonachus schauinslandi; assembly: GCF_002201575.2. NCBI lineage: Eukaryota > Metazoa > Chordata > Mammalia > Carnivora > Phocidae > Neomonachus > Neomonachus schauinslandi. The sequence goes on from NC_058404.1 coordinate 59,600,697, forward strand.
AGGCTCCCAGTTCCCAAAGGTCTCTTTTGAGCTACCCCAAAAGGATGAGTAAGTAGGAGTTTCAGGGGGTGGGTGGGGGCAAGGGCATTCCAACTTGTAGAAGAACTATGTACAGAGGCACGACGTTGTGCAAGACCCTGCATGCTTAGAACTGTGAAAAATCAGTTTGAACATAACCCTAAAGGAAATGTGGGCAAGTTTAAGCAATGGATTGGACAGAGGAAAGGAAAGAGTGCTTCAGGCCTAAAATGGGAGGGGGAAAAAAAATTCCCTAAATATTTTTATTTTTCTTACTCTCATCTTTGTGTTTCCTTCCAAACAGTGCCCATGCTCAAGCCCCCCTCCCTTCATGCAAAGCTTTCCTCCAATCTCACATTCTTTAGAAGAGAGGGTATTTGCTACCCATCCTATCAGAGACTCCGCCTACAGCCTAGGAAAGCCTTGGTGACCTCCTGAACAGTGACCCTTAAAAATGCGCAGCAGAGTGATGCTAGCCTCCCACCTCACTGTCGGCTAATGTTCTCGTTTTGGAAACGAGCAACTCCTGGTCCTTTTTCTTCACAGAGAAAACGTGCATTTACTCACATTTATTCTGACTATGTAACTCCTGCAATGAAAACACAACTCATTTTAAGACATCGACAAAGATTTGATATTGTGGACCATCAAATAGAATATTTACCTATTTACAACCAACAGAAAAACTAACATGCTTATTTAATAGTCGGGGAGGTGTGGGTATATGTCTCTAAAAACAGGTATTTGTGACTGTTTATCCACTGATGCCCAGGAAGGCTGCCCCGATTGAAGTTTAAGCGGTGATACTTGGTGATGTGGCTCTGTATCCACCTTTGTCGTCAGCATGAACTAGATCACACGTGCCCAGAGCCATAGAATCTTACAAGGAGAAGGGACTTTAATGATTACTGTAGATTTTTTAAGCTACTACATACTGGAAGATAGTGGTTTTGAAATTCTGAAGACTGTCCTGAAACACATCTGTTTGTTGACCCTCAGTTTGCTTCTAGATATTACCAGATCTGTGATTATAAACCAACAAGTTCCTGCAACTTCCAGGCAAATATGTGGGGAACTATCCCAGGAACCTCACTACTGAGCTGTCAAGTACAGCATGTTAGTCTCTGAGTTAATATATTTCCAAATGGCTTCACTAAGAAGTCACACGCTTCCTTCTTTACTTCTATCAGAAAAAGACAATCTTCAAGGATAAATTTTCTCTCTGGTGCTGTTTTCAGCAATCCTCACCAGAGCAATACGTATGTCATTAACATACACTGTTCCCACACACAGTGAGTAATAATTTAAAAAGCCGAGGCTGTTTACAACTGTAAGAGCTACATACTGTAAATGGAAAAGAAAAAGACAGCACACCACCAGCAGAGACATGCCTGAACAGCATTCCCAGGAATCCTTTAAGCACGGGAAAAACAACTCCAAACAAGCAGGCCTCGGTCCCGCACGGGGTGTAAATTAGCTTCCACTGACAGCACACACTGTACACCTTTCTGCGCCAAAGTCCTCACTGAGCCAAAGTCAGCAGAGTGCTCTCTCGCGCTCCCTCTCTAACTCGGGCCTTGAAGCTGTTCTTTAAACCCTCACAGTGACAGCCCATGAGGGCTCCAAAAAGAAAATTTAAAAAATTCCTGAGACGGTTCTTGACTGCTGTAAAGAAATCCATGTGACCTGGTGAGCCAGAAAGCAGTTGCATAGGTCGGGGAGATAGATTCTTTTTATAGATCCTGACTGTTGAGTCGTGTTTGTTGGTTTGTGTTGCTGGAACAATTCACTCTTGTTTGGTGAGAATCTAGAATTCAGACATTGGGATATTCACTCTACAGAGAAGTGAAGCAGTTTTCCCATTCGTGGAGAATGCCTAGCAGGTGACTCCCCACTGCTGCAGGCTACCCAGCACTTCCTAGATGGGGCAAGCCCAGAGGGGAATGAAGGAATTGTACTGAGGTTGCGGGCTGGGAGCCAAAAATCCCTGTTTCCTCCTTCTTCATGGGCACAGAGCTGGATGACTTTCCCCAGCCTCTCCTACAGTTACACTCCTACAAATCAACAAAGGCGGTGCCAGGCATTCTCTAGATACTGGCCATGCTGCTTGTGCATGCCCTCTACTTGCGGGAGAAAGTCTTCCTTTGCTCAAATGGACCCATTCACAGCTGGTGCTATTGGCGCAGTGATGGGAGCAGCAACAGAGGGCTCACCAGAGAGCCAGCCTCTGTGAACACAACTGGGAGTTACTAGTAACAAGAGGAGAGGGATTCTAACTCCTTTGATGATTTTCCTCGGGGTGCAGATACTTAGCGTAGCCTAATCTACCTGGGGCATTTGGGGGCAGCTCTCTCTCTCCGTCTTTTAAGTAATTAAAAACATTTTTTTTTCTATCGACATGTCTTTTAAAAAACCATTTACAGCTTAATGATTTATAAAGCAAAACCCTCAGGTAACCTTTGTCCAAGTCAAAAAATAGAACAAGATACGCACTCAGACACTGAGAAATGTCCTGTGTGTGCTGTCCCCATCACATCCTTGGCCTTCCAGGGTACCTACAATCCTGACTGGCAAGATTTTCCTTATACTTGGTTTTCTTTATAGTTTCACTATTCCACGTATGCATCTCTACACAATATATTTTGTCCCTCCCCCTTTTGAGCTTTATTTAAGTGGAGTCATACTGTATGCATTGTCTTGCTTCTTTTGTTCTGTTTTATGTTGGTAAGATTGATCCATGTTGTTTTGTTTAGCAATAGGTAATTTATTTGAATCACTGAATAATATTGAGCTGAATGATTCTACCACAATTTCCTTATTTGTTCTACTGTTGATGGACATCTGGGACATTGCCAGCTTCTGACTATTATGAACAAAGCTACTCTGAGCATTTTGGTACAAGTCCCTGGGTGCACACATGTGAGCATTTCTTGGAGGAATATACTTAACAGTAGAACTGCTAGGTCACAGGGTTTGTATAACATTGGGTTAATCAAATGATGCCAAACTCTTTTCCGATGTGGTTTTTACCAATTTATACTCCCACCGGCAGTGTATGAAATATCCTGTTACTTCACATCCTTGCCAGAACTTGGTATTGTCAGACTTTTGAATTTTTTGCCAATCAGGTGGGAGTGTAATGATATATCATTGTTGCTTTAATTCATATTTTCCTTATTACGAATGAGGTTGAACATCCTTTCATGTTTATTGGTGATTTGAACTCCCATTCCCTCTTTGGGGAAGTGGCTGTTCACATCTTTTGCCTTTTGTTTTGTTTTGTTTAATTGCCTGACTGCCTCTTCCTTTTGTAGGAGTTCTTTATTTGCAGGAATTCTTTATTTTGTAATCTACACATTGTGGTAGAGGTCCGGTATTGTTTAGAGGAGTTGAAAGTATTTTCCTCTCCGTGGCTTGTCTTTCTACTCTATGATGTCTCTTGATGATCAGAAGTTTTTTATTTTAATGTATTTGAATTTATCAAACTTTTCCTTTTAAGTCTTGTTCAATCAATCTGGAATTAATTTCGGTATATGATACAAGGAAGAAATTCATCTTAAAAATAGAAGCACAAAAGTTAGCAGCTAATATTTATAAAAAGAGGAACTTTTAAAGCAAATGCTTTATATTTTCTTCCTTTATCACAGACATGCAACCTGACTCTGATAAGAGGCAAAGAGATCATGTATCTTGTTTAGGGACAACAAAGGGTCAATCTGCTAATTCCCTTAAGAAGTAGACATATATGTGTCCTAGGCTCCATGTAGGGAATGTACCCAAGGGTACTCTATAGAAATGCATTAATACACACACATACACACTACACAAATGCTTGTAAATTCACAAATTTTGGAAAGATGCACAGGAAACAGTAATGGCAGCTACCTGTGGGGGATGTATTTTTAAATCCTGTGCTTGGGGGAAAATAATATGATGTTTAAGATAAACTGCCTGGGTAATTTAATAGGAAAATTGCATCAGATATGCCAAATTTATTTACATATGCTCTCTCAGGAATTCATCTATCAAACAGACATGTTGATTTTCAATTATTTCACATGTGCTCTTTCCACACACACAAAATACTGCTTACTTAACAAGTACAGAACTACACTGAAGTACATGTCCCTTAAGAGACAGAACTTGAATTCCAAATACTATTCCCAAATTCATTATCTAAATAAGATAGGCTAGTGCAAGTGACAAGGAATTTGCCTATACGTTCAAGGTGAGTAGGAATACTATGGTTTAAAGAATTTGTTAGAATTTTTTAAGGTTAAGGGACTATGATAATCTTTCAATCAACTGACTACTCTGGATGAAGAGTAGGGGCTTTTTCTTTTCCTTCCGTCTACATTTTCTGAACTAAAATTCAGCTGTACCGGGGAACTATGATTTTTTTCATCCTTTAAGAAATTATTTATTTATTTATTTATTTATTGTTATTCTTATGTTAATCCCCATACATTACATCATTAGTTTTAGATGAAGTGTTCCATGATTCATTGTTTGTGCATAACACCCAGTGCTCCATGCAGAATGTGCCCTCCTCAATACCCACCACCAGGTCATCCTTTAAGAAATAAGCCCATTTACTTCAAGTCTGGTAAACCATAGAAAGCAATGAGTTACTTAACTATTTTATAACTGTAGTAAATAAGTCAGAATATACATACTTTTTAAAAGCTTTATACATTTTAGCAGATATTTACTACATGATTTAGTAGGATAAAATCAGTGTATATAATATGGTCCCATTAAAAATATGTAAAATTATGCATTTAAAAAGTTAACAGTGATTACCTCTATAGAGGTAGGTTACAGGAAATTTACAATTTTCTCTGTTTTTCTTTTTTTAGTACTTTTCAGTTTCTGCAAATTTATACCTATATTCTCTCTATTGATAGGTATGATGGTAAAAGCAATATGAAAATTTTAACAAATGCCTTAGTTATAGTCAAAGCTCTTGTTTCTAATATTTTTATAAGATATGAATGAATTGTATTTTGGCCATTTAGAAGATGGCATTGCGAATTTGTAAGTTCTAAACTAACTTTAAAAAAAAAAAAAAAACCCTTCATTTTTAACCTTTCACTCCTTTAAATATAAGTTACATTTCTTCTTTTTTTTTTTTAAAGATTTTATTTATTTATTTAATTGACAGAGAGAGAGAGAGAGAGACAGCATGAGGGGGAACACAAGTAGGGGGAGTGGGCGAGGGAGAAGCAGGCTTCCTGCGGAGCAGGGAGCCCGATGCGGGACTCGATCCCAGGACCCTGGGATCATGACCTGAGCCGAAGGCAGTCGCTTAACCAACTGAGCCACCCAGGTGCCCCTAAGTTACATTTCTTCTAATGGCATTTTTATTCAGAGGAGTTTACCAAATAGTATCCTTATCTTTTATATGGGGGGACCACTTAGATATCAAAAAAAGGCTCCCTGCCTGAGGAAGGACAGATTTCATATTCTGGAATGTACCCCACATTGCCTTAAACTTCAAATCCTTCACCTTTGACCCTAATTAGGATAGTGAGAGAGTAGGTGACTAGGTAGCCGTCTCGTAAAAATAAGGTAGACTTTTTTTGTGTGTAAATTTTTTTGTTTAAATTTGATGCCCTTAACAAAAGTCTTCAGCTCTGATGTTATGACACTGAACTAAATTAAAATAGCTAGATGAGGATCCGAAGATAAGTTCCCTAACTCGTTATGTTGTAAAATCCCATGAGAGATTTACTGAATGTGTGCTTAATATATATGGGGACTACACTCTGTAATTAGCAAGCGTGCAGCTGTGTGAGAGGGTGTGGGGGGGGAAGGGTGGCAAATACAGTTCTCAGTAAAACAACAACAAAACAGGGCGCCTGGGTGGCTCGGTTGGTTGAGCGACTGCCTTCGGCTCAGGTCATGATCCTGAAGTCCCGGGATCGAGTCCCGCATCGGGCTCCCGGCTCAGCGGGGAGCCTGCTTCTCCCTCTGACCCTGTCCCCTCTCATGCTGTTTCTCTCTCTCTCTCTCAAATAAATAAATAAATAATTAAAAAAAAAAAAAAAAAAAAAAACAACAACAACAAAACAAAAATCTGATTGCCCCTAAATCTGGAATTCGGTTGTGTGTTCAATTGTTCATATGGTCTCTGATTTTCTTTTAAATGAACATTTTTTGGGTGAGCTAACGTGAGGAGTAGTTTTACCTCACCACGGAAACTGGCAATTCTGTCTGTATTACTGCCATTTCTCTACCTCCTCAGTGTGAAGCTGGGAGCATAAATTTGAAGTGCCACTCCAATTCTCACAAATATTCTTTTCTTTCCTTAAGGCACCCACTCTAGGGGCGCCTAGGTAGCTCAGTCTTTAAGGGTCTGCCTTCAGCTCATGATCCAGGGGTCTTGGGATCGAGCCCCGCATCGGGCTCCCTGCTCGGCAGGGAGCCTGCTTCTCCCTCTCCCACTGCCCCTGCTTGTGCTCCCTCTCTCGCTGTGTCTCTGTCAAATAAATAAATAAGATGTTAAAAAAAAAAAAAAGGGCACCCACTCAATCCCAAGGTAAAAATGCCTAAAATTTCCTTGGGTTAGGAAGTTATCCCAAAGAAACAGAATTCGGGGTGGATCTGATAAACTCCTTTATAAGGAACCAAACCATTTCCTAGAAAGGATGACAATGAACAGGCAGATGAGCAGTTCTGTTTATCCTCTTAGATTGGCCAGGTGGTCTAAATATACTAGATTTTGGGGTGAGTCACAAAAAGTCTTGCTACACAGCATTTGGTAAAGAAGATTATAACTCAAATACAGGATTGGTATGGTGCAGACACAGAGATTTCAAAACAAACATACACTTATTCAGAAGTATGTATGTGAAAGTCATCTAATTATTTCTTTTTTCTTTGCTCATTCGCCTATGTCTTTTTCAGTATATGTGATTTTTTTACAGAGATAAAAATGCTCAAAATATTCCCAGGTTCGAATAAGTCAAAATCACAAGCAAACTGACATTACTACTGTAATTAATTTACATTTTGTAAGAAATGTGAAGACAACCCAAACTTATTTTAGTGAGTTCCCTGGGATGTAAAGCTTTTTCCCCAAAAGTGATATCCTTTGACTTTGCAGAATAGGCCAGGTATTTGTAATTAAGTCCAGGTTAACTGTACTTATTCACTAGAGACACCTCATGTAGAACAAAATTTATTTTGTCTGTAGCTCAGCTTCACATGACCTTGAATTTTAAGACAAGGAAAGCAAAATGTATTTTCTACAGTAAATTTACTATTACTACCAAAAGGTGAATGGGTGTCCCCTCAACTTGGTCACATTGCATTTTTATGAGAAATTCTGTGATCTCTCATTCCTGGCCTATGAATGTTTTGAAACTTCAAGTACCAAACTGTACTGAAATTATTTAAAATTTACAGAAGATACACCATTTGAAAACTTATCAGCCACCAGTGGTTTCCATCTCAAAGATGGAATCTCTACTCATTCTACAAATATTTATTGAGCAGAGGCTATAGTTCAGGCCCCTGGAGTCCCTTCTAACCTGGTATATCTTAAGAACTATTAACAGCGGAAATCATATACGCCAAAGCAGCAAAATAAGTTAACTCCTTCAAAAACTACCAGAGGACAAGTAAAATAGCCAAATTGAATGTCAGACATTAGTCAGCACTGACTGATACTCTCCTTTGCTGGGCTCTGTGAGGAACCCATCAGAAATATAAAACATGTACTTTGCTCCTCCTGTTTTGGGGGATACAACACTTGGTCTTAAGCGATTAGAACAGTAAAACGATTCAATATTATCCACAGATTAACTATACTCACTACAGAGAAATGCGAGGAACAAAATGCTCTATACTCCTTAGAGTTCATCAACACACAAACTTGTTTGAGTAAGACCATATTGATTCTCTCATGTTAATTATTGTGGAGGAAAACTTCAGATGCTGTCCTACAAGCTGATAGCTCTCAAACGTTTCTGATGGACACCTATAACAAATACATTTTTAATTACAACATATATATACGAGTATGTATATGTACACATATATACATACATATGAATAAAACACATTTGTTTATGTAAAAACAAGAATTTCACAAAATTATGCCTGTTTGGACATATGTAGTCCTGATTTTTCTATTCTTTTTCCTACTCTTTGATTTCATTTCAAAATTGCCATTTAAGAATGTTTAAATTGATTTCACAACAGTGGTTATATAAAACACTACCATAGACTATACTTCTCAAACTATGGTAAACCCATATATGTATGTATGTGTATATATAGTAGAGATTTCACAAGACCAAAAGAGAAACATTCTACTACCGCTAATAATAATGACAGCTAACATTTATTGAGTACTTACTATATATCAAACCGTCAAACCCTGGGGATTAAGTGCCTTCACATTTATTACAGGATGGCAAATCTGTGAGCCTCACCTTTTGATTGAGGCCTCACGGGTTCTGAACAACAGATGCCAGGGAGATGCCCCACACCCTGAAGGAAAGTGCTAAACCACCAGCTGGGAGACCAAAGGCCTGAGTATGAAAAACCAGTTCTGCCACCCTTAGCCATTGATTGCCCCCTCCAGCCAATGAAAGACCAGGATCAAGGCTGCCAAAGAACAGAGTGTGTGTGTGTGGGGGGGGGGTGGAGGAGGGGTCTTCAGACTCCATCCTGAGAGAGGGGAGGGTCACATTCCCCTCACCTTCAGGTAAATGAGAGGGGCCTCAAGAGGTCCTCTAGAAGGGCTTGAGTAGGTCCCTTGGAATTTCAGACTGTGGTGGGAGAGGGTGTCACACCCACTGACCGCTGCACACGCATGTCTGAGTCCCCTCTTGGTCAAGGGAGCCTGGGAGGGAGCCTGCCTAAATCATTATAAAAATCATTATAAAAAGAACCCCCCTCAAGAGGACGGTTGGGCAGAGTGAAGGGACCTAACTGAGAAGGCAGCTGGGTGCAGTGGGCCTCTAGAGGCCCAGAGGATGAGGCCTGGAGAAGAGGGGCCTCCTGTGTTTGGAGGAGCAACAGCCCCTAGAAAGTTAGGGAGCAGGTAAAAGAGGTAGACCCAGAGAGGGGAGAGAAACCCTGCGCCTCCCTGACTGCCGGTGTCCGTTGGCAGCTGGGCCATTCTTGGGAGAGGGTGGGGGTAGGAGACATCTATGTAGGCCTCAACGCAGCCTTGGATTATTGTAACAGACAAGAATTAATAATTAATTACTATAACGAGAACGTTCTAGTTCCTGATGAGAAAACTTGTATCTAAAAGCTACTATAAAGCTACGGGATCTTCCAGGATTCCATCCAGGGAGGGGAAGAACAGAAAAACAGAGCTTACAATTGAGGAGGGGAAAGATTAGTTATGTCCTTACTGAACAGACCCTCCCTGTATTCTACATGTTCAATGCTTATCAAACACATTATACTTTTAATCCTTCCAACAACTCCATGATAGAAGTACTTTGCCACCCACTTTCTGTGAGTAGGGAAACTGATGCTCAGAGAGAGGTGTAACAATCTCTAGCCATAGTTTCTGACTAATGAGCAGCAGGTTCATTCCTCTGCCAGGATTCTAACCCAGGCAGGGTCACTTAAATACTCCTTGACCCTTCTTTCTGCAGCAATATGGGTGGGGTAGGGTGGGAAGGAGCAGGAAGGGAAAGTTAAAAATTTTAATTAGTATACAGTGAAAGTACTACAGTGCCCATTCTATTTATTTTTTTACTTATAAATTATATATATATATATATATATATATATATATCTACTGCCCTATTATGTACATTTAAAAATATGCCCTCCTCCATTATAAAGTTTAGAATAATAAGATCAAATATATACTTTTTTTCTGCTGGATACACACAATCTCAATGTATTCAGATCTTGGAGTAGAATTCCCTGCTTGTGGCAGACTATTTTAAACTCTGTCCCCCGTCCTGAGGTATAAGGGCTTACCCCTCCCCTCTGTTTGGGTTACTTTTTCGGGAAAATGTGATAACTGGGAAGTTTAAATTAAAGGATGAAGGAAAGCTTCTTGGAGCAGAGAGAACATAGGTGTGCCTTATGAATACCAAAATTTGGGGTAGGTGAGAGGAAAAAGAAGGACCACCAGAAAGACTCAGAAACTGGCGGGGTGGGGGGTAGATATCAATTGAAAATAAATTTCTTTCATTGGAAATATTCCTTAGTTCTAATAATTTTCCTTAACTCATTAAATGATTATCATGTAAAACTACTCTTACAATTTTTTTTAGCAACCCTGTTCTGAAGAATTTTTTTTCCTTCTTTTTTTTTTTTTAGATTTTATTTATTTATTTGTCAGAGAGAGAGAGAGCACAAGCAGGGGGAGTGGCAGGCAGAGGGAGAAGCAGGCTCCCCGCCGAGCAGGGAGCCCGATGCGGGTCTTGATCCCAGGCCCCTGGGATCATGACCTGAGCTGAAGGCAGATGTTTAACTGACTGAGCCACCCAGGCATCGCAGAGGGAGTTAGAATTAATGGGGAGGGTCATCTTCATGGATGGTAAGATTCAGTGACCTAAAGATGTCAGTTCTCCACAAAAGTCAATTTTAAATTTTAAGTCAATACCTCAGAATCATAACAGAATTGTTTTCTGAAACTGACATGTGTGCGCAAAAGTTTATCTGAGAACAGACAGAGAGAGAGGAGTACTCAGTGTATGTGTGTGTAGGCATGTTGAAATATTAGTACGAACAGGTGCAAACAGATTTTAAAGGCACAGTAATTAAAAGAGTGTGATACTGGCTCAACTGTAGACAGAGGTCAGTGGAATGGAAGAGAAAACCAGAAACATCCACAAGCACTCAGAATTTAGAGAATGATAAAGCTGCCGTTTCAGATCAGTGAGAAAGTACGGATTATTCAATAAACCACAGGAAATAATAAATTTCAATCCGTACCTCACACTATAAGACAACATAAATTCCAGAAGGTTTAAATTCTTAAGTTCCAAAAAAATTTAACCACCAAAGCTCAGTTTAGAGCAGTAGCATAATTTTGAGGCTTTCACATTCCTGGTCCACACAAAACTGGAGAGGGCCAGGCCTTGGGTTATTTTCCAAAAATCTTTTTATACCCTTAGCCAGAAGCTACCCATCATAATATGATATTTAAATATTTAAATTTATCAAATTTACATATTTCAAAAATAATACCTCTTCAAGGACAGATAGCGTTTACTTATGAGAAGGCAGTGCATTTTACATAATTAAAAAATTATGCAAGTTAATTTTTTAAACCCTCAAAAGGAAAAGAAAAACCACCAGCAATGAAGAAAGTTCCTGCTAATCTATATTCTCTCCAGCATTTGTTGTTGTCAGTGTTTTGGATTTGGGTCATTCTCATAGGTGTGCAGTCTGTGTGTCCTTATTGCATAATTTGCAAGTCCTAATGACCCATGATGTTGGGCATCTTCTCCTATGCTTATCTGTCATCTGTATATCTTCTTTGGTAAGGTAATCATGCCTTTTTAATTTCTGTATTTCTGATGCTGTGACATCTGGACCTTGCTGATCCTGGAGAGACTGTCCCTGCCCCCCAGGGCCAGCCAATTTCTAGAGATAGTGGATGACTCTCTTTTCGGCACACCTTTCATACGAAGACTACCCAGTCCAGAACCACACCGACACCACCTTCTGGATTGGGCTTTCGCAATCAGGGCACAATTCTCCTGCTCTAACCGCCCCAGAGCCAGGTGACAGATAGCAACGTAGACCCCAGAGCTTGCTGAAATTATTCAGACTGGACAATCCTAAATCAGCTGACCCTGCTCCATTCGTTCCTTCATGTGGAAACCAGGATGAAAGCTCTTGCCCATGCCTCCCCCTTGCTCCCTCTGCCCCCTGACCAACCCTGGTGCTGCCTGCTGTGGCCCAGCATGGAGTGGCATGGCCCTCCCCTCTGGAACAGTATATAACAAACTCCCTTTCCAGTGGTGGTCATCTCCTGATCTCCTGATCTGTTGGCCTCACTACACCTGGATAATAACAACATCTACATTAAAGAAAACACTCTGGGTCTTCACTTTATAATGACTCATTAAACTGAACATTTATGTTTCCTGCATTTTGCAGACATGATTTTTTCACATGGAAAAAGGTAAACAAATTTTCTACTTAAAAAAGTCATGCTCTGTTTAAGCACAAAGAATATGCTGCGTTTAAGCACAAAGTAATAACTGTTATATATTCTGCTTTTCTACCATTTTCCTAAGAAAGATCCAGTTCAATGTAATTGTAAGGAACTTGTGAAAATTCCTAGGTTGTTATTTAATCTTTAAGCTACTACACAAATAAAAAGTAGGAATTAGGTCATTTTTCATCTTCTATCTATGGAAATAAGCACTATTTGTTGCAAGTCAGTGAAATCTAAAAAATTGTTTGCTACACAGCAAAACCCAGTGAAAGCTAGCTACTCAACAAAGATGCCAGATTACAGCTGAACAGTTTTAACATTACTGAACATGTTTTAACTTAAAGTTATACAGACTTTTCTGTTGTTGTTCTTTCAAGCCTCAAATGTCATTTACAATCATTTCAAGTTAATATTTAATCCAAAGTATATCCACACACATACATGTGTAAATGGACCGATTTGGCTTTTGATGCCTGCTCTCGGATACAAGTTCTAACAAATGCTGAAATTCTCAAATGCTTACTGCTTAGAGAGCTTAGAGCAAGAGCACAGAGAAAAAAGAAATAAACAAAAGTAGCTAACTACAAATAAACATCTGAATTCTTTTTCTTTTTTAAACATCTGAATTCTTAATAAATGAGGAGAAAAATGGTGAAAAATGACTCCATATACATAAGGGTCTCACCAATTAAGTTTAGACTGGCGCTGTCGGAGAGAACTTTCTGAGATGGTGTGCGTGTTTTATATTTGTACTACCCAATATGGCAGCCACTTTTCATTCACATGTGGCTCTTCAGCATTCGCAGTGTGGCTAGACTGACTGAAGAACTGAATTTCTAATTTAATTTAATTTAAATTAATTTAGATTTAAATAGCTGCATGCAGACCCCAGGGTTCTGGGATTGAGTCCTGTGTCAGGCTCCCTGCTCATTGGGGAGTCTACTTCTCCTTCTACCTTTCCCCCCCTGCTCATGATATCTCTCTCTCTAATATTAAAATAAATAAATAAATAAGTAAATAAATAAATAAATAGCTTCATGTAGTTAGTAGCTCCTGGGTTAGCACAAGTGTGCCGTTCCTCTACTGAAAAAATACTAAATTTTAAATGACTTCTATAATACTTCTGAAGAAACCGCAAGTATCATAAATCAAGATTGTAGGTAGTTTCTCTTGACATCTTGTACTCTAGAGGAACACAAAAAAAGATGATCCCAATCAGAAAACTTGAACAATGAAAAGTATTCTAGCTGTTTCATCTTAGGATTATTATCATGCAGTGTAATAGTAAGTTCTTAATGAATCTTTGTGAGAAAATGAATAAGTAAGTTCATGAATGAATTGGTAGGCAACTTACTGCACTCCTTGACTGGGGAATGGGAAAGCTTATGGCAAAGGGTAAGCATTTCTTTGAAATTTAGAGTCATTATCTCTCATCTTTTTAAAAATGAGTTCAGTGGTAATAGAGTTGGATGGATGGAAAGTTAGCTAGATAGACTGATAGTTAATTAGTTTGATATATGGACCTTAGTAAATGATTTTTAAATGTTGAAACTGCCACTGGGATGTCTCCGTCTTGCTTTTGGACCCAATTAAAGGCTGCAAGCCAAGCTTTTTCATGTTCTTTCAACCCCTAATTCTGCTTCAGGAGAAAGGAGTCCATTTTACATAAAAATTTTAAAATTATACAAGTTAATTTTTAAAGCCCTCAAAAGGAAAATAAAACCACCTGTACTATCAGGACCCAGAGATAACAATGGTTATAACTGGTTGTCTATCCATCGTTTTTTTTCTTTGCTGACTATATGTACATGTGCATTAATATTCTAAAATAAAAACTGGACTGTACTTAATAGTAGTATATTTAACTTGTTTTTCAAATGTTCTAATACTGGTGAACATATTTCTATGCCAGTCAGTATACTATTTTAATCAATTTTAATGTCTGTACAGTATTCCACTGCCAAAATCTTAATGTGAATCATGATCCTATCTTCCCTCTACACATTTTTCTATGTGGTTTTTCTGATGCTACTTCAACAACTTTGTCTATCCAAACTGGTTTTAAAACTCTACATAATTCTCTACAATTCATTGGAATTGACTCTACCCTCTCCCCCTAGATTCCCCAGTTAGGTTACCATGTTCCTTTGAGATGACAGGACTTCAGACTTGAATCTGAAATTGCTAACGGGGTTTTCTCCCTACCAGCAGAGGGGTGGTAAGCAAGATCTAGAACATCGGCTGTCAGATTTCCCAATCTAGAGGTGGGATTTGGGAATGAGGAGGAAAACAGTTTCATCCCTGGAGCATTTATGGGAACTTTGATAAGACTCCTTCAAAATTTCTAAGGAGTTACTTCTTCAGGGTATGAGGAATCTCTGCATCAAAGAGTCAATGTTCAAAATGCTCACTATCGTTCATGGTGAATTTTTTCGATCTGACTCTGAAAGTCTTTTGAGTATATCAGCATGAAAAATGAGTTTCTACTAGATTTATTCAGTAACCCACCCAAACTTGCATAGAAGATAAGGGTTTGATGATGCATAATTTGTTCTAGCCAAGTCACCAACTTGGAACCAGAAGGCAGGAGCAAGGACCGAGATTCACTTTCATCTTCTGGACAAACAACAAAGTTCCTTGTCCTGCACATTCACACACACAGCAATCATTTGAAAATATACAGTACTCCCCTTGTTAAAATGGAATCCCACTGGCTAGCTAATAGATTCACAAGTCTGCTAACTAATTCCATACTAACAGCTTAAATTAAAAGTTAATGAAACACAGTCAGGACTCCATTATATTTCACTTGTAACAACCTTTCTTTTAAAAAAAGTAAAAATAAGAGGGAGTAAAGCTCTGGTGCTTCATTAAAAGGAAAACGTCTGGGACATCATCCTGAGCTGGAATGCACCCACAGCCAGAAGCATTCCTCAGACCGGTCTCCCTGCCAAGTCGTGGGGGAGCCGTTTCTCTGAGGCAGGAAAGAAATCCCCACAGGTATCCCATGACCAGACTGACCAGAGCTCATAAGGCAGCATTGTTTGCGGCTCTGCAGGGTCTGCTCGAGATGGGAAAAATCTGTTCACATAGACTACTGTGCACTTTACAACTTCACACCCCATCCTACTATGAAATTCACATTTGACTCACACAAAGTCCAGGGGAGGTAGGGAGTGCTGTATCCGTTCTTCCTCCCCCACAAATCTGAGTTAACAGCAGCAGTTTATTTCTTCCAAATAAATGAAGGTGTCAGTTCGAGGGTCAATGCCCTGATCTTCCCCTTGACTTGGTTTCCTTGTCTCAAGACCTCGGTGGTCACCTCAGGCTGATGGTTCTCCAGCTTGAAGTTTAGTAACCTGCTGCCGCCAGGCTGTCTCCACTTGGGTGTTTTCACCAGCACTTCTAATACAACGTGTGCAAAATCGTTCCCCAGTTTCTCCCATGAAGCAACTCTCTTGCTTGGCTTCCTTACAACTTCAGTGGCACTAGAGGCTGGAAACTGTGAGTTACCCTTTACATCCCTCACTTACTCAGCGTCATTTGGGATCAGAGGACAATCACAGATGCCCAGCGGAGGAGCTTGGGCATGTCCAGAAAGTAGTGGACACTGCAGATGCTTGCCTGTGTAACTGCATGATAAATGTCTTTTTGGAAAATTATTCTGTTTTCAATCATACAGCATCTTACCGTATCTTATTAACCAATCATTAGCTCTAGTATTTATTTATTGGACAAATACTCCTATAACATTTACTCTTCACGTCTGAAATCTTCCTGGCAGTCCTATTAGGAATCTATGACTGTTATCCCTATCTTATGGATGAAGTTTATAAAAAGCACAGACAGCACAATCACCTCGCCTTGGCTAGCCTGGCTTACCTTGCTTTACTTTAAATATTATTTTTTTTCTGAACACATACATAGCCTTTGTTCAAGCTCCTCCTGGTCTCCTCACCTCTTCCCCAAAATGCTCTTCTCTTTCCACTTTGTACAAATATGTGCTGCCCTCCAGGACTTACTAAGAGCCACACCTCCTCGTGAAGACCCATCTGTTCCAGTTCACATTAGTCCTGTCCCCTCTGACGGTCTCCTCCACGTCTTCTCTGGAGGATGTTTGTGCTGCAAAACTAGTTGTCTCATTTCCCAAGCACACTAAAAGCGCCTGGAATCACAGGTCATCAGGATATGCTTTTATTTTCGTCTGCCTTTGGCTCAGGTCATGATCCCAGGGTCCTAATCGAGCCCCGCATCGGGCTCCCTGCTCAGCGGGAAGCCTGCTTCTCCCTCTCCCATTCCCCCTGCTGTGTTCCCTCTCTCGCTGTGTCTCTCTCTGTCAAATACATAAAATCTTAAAAAAAAAAAAAAAGATATGCTTTTATTTTTCTCTAGTGCTGCGTAAAAATATAACTGGTACTCAGTATTTATTATTTAACTATATCAAAATGGTAAATATTGCCAAAATGATAAATATTGCCACTAAGAAAAATACAAATTACCTAAAGGTGTCTTTTGTTTTTTGTAGCTGCTGTAAAACACACATTCTAAACTGTTCAAAGAGAATAGTATAGTACACACATTTGTGGGTAGAAACGCTGTTTTCTTGTTTTTATTAGAACAGAGGTCAACAAACTATGGCCCGGTGTCCAAATCTGTCTCACTGCCTATTTCTGAAGACAAAGTGTTAATGGCACAATGCCATGCCCTTTATGGACTGTCTGTTGGTACTTTCACAGCTCAAGAATGTAACTGAATATTTTGCCATAGAGACCATATGGCCTATGAAATCCCAAATATTTATTATTTGGCCCTTTACCAAAAAAGTTTGCTGGCCCTTGTTTTAGACAAAAATGAAACGAAGCATCTGAATAGGAAACGCTTCTGCTGTTTTTAATTTGAATGTACTTTTCCCTATTTTCTTGACACTATCTGTATACTTTTCAAATTAAGCATCTACCTGTGGTTTGGGATCAAAATCAGAGTAAGCAAAATAATTTGCTCTGTATCACAATACAGTTGCAAGTACATTGAAAAAAGAGTTTTCCAAGGTAGTGTGCCCTGAAAAGCTTCTTCCCCTTTTCCAAAGTTTCTCTTGACCCTCAGCGTTCTGCTGTAATCCACGCCTTTGAATGTTTCACACATTTGTAGGAAAACATTAAATCTCACTGATTGTTAGCAGTCTGGTCGTTTGCTTGTTGTTACCTAGATTTTCCACACTGGTGGAGGCAAAAAGAGACGTGTGTAATAAAATCAGATAATCCCAAAGCCACCTTTACCTGGTTTCAGAAGGCAGGTAGAGACAGACAGCATTTAGCTCTAATGGGTGCCAGGGGTTTTTTGTTTGTTTGTTTGTTTTTGTTTTATTTTTTAAATCAAAGCAATTACAGGAAGAGTGGGCCTTCCCACTATTCATAAACAATAATGCAAAGCAGTCAGTTGATGAATTAAAATCACATATTTTCAATCTAGTGATAGAATGACATTTTTTCCCCACCAAAAAAGTTTTTTTTCTAAAGATTTTATTTATTTATTTGTCAGAGAGAGAGCACGGCAGGCAGAAGGAGAGGGAGAAGCAGACTCCCCGCTGAGCAGGGAGCCTGATACGGGGCTCAATCCCAGGACGCTGGTATCATGACCTGAGCCGAAGGCAGATGCTTAACCATCTGAGCCTCCCAGGTGCCCCTAAGTTTTTACTTGAATTTCTGTTGGTCTAGCCTCATTCTTGGCCTCCGGGAACTCTGCCTGTAGGACTGAACTGTGTCTTGCGCCTCATTCCTGACTCTCTCTCCTAGGAACTTGCCTAGTTACCACTGCTCCTTTGACTGTGTGATTCTAATAGTCCTTGGGAGTTCTGACTCTGACTAGCAGCCCCAGGGGCTGGGTCTCTACAGCCTGCTGACAGGTTTCTTCAATGCTGACAGCCTGCTCAACTCCCTCAAACCTCCAAGCGGCATCTGCTCCCAGACTTCCTGTCATCATGTCACCACGGTGCGCTGTGATGGGCCACCTGGCCTCTGCCTTTGGCCCTGCACCATGCTGTGCTTATCCTGACTGCTGCACCAGCCATGCTCAGCACCTGCGACCATCTCTGCCCAGCGCACGGCAGGGCTCTCCACCTGGCCACTCCCCATCTGCCTGGCCCCACTGCACCCGACTGGGTTCCACCTAGTGCTGACTGGAGACTGGACGAGATGAAGGGAAGCAAGATAGTTCCAAACCCTCATAAGTCTTCTCAAATACCGCACTGTTCAACAATCACAAACCTGCTGCATATATAGCCAGAGTCCAGTAATTTTCCTAGTTTTTATTCCACACTGGTGTTATTAGAGGCCCTAAGGATAAACTTACCACTCAGAAATGACATCCAACAATTTTCTCATCACAAAGGCTAGAAACAAGCCAATAAATATGTGTGGATATGTTGGCATCTTTAAGCATTTTTAAAAAAGATTTTATATATTTATTTGAGAGAGCGCGCGCACACGCAGAGGGGGAGGGAGAAGCAAGCTCCCCACTGAGCAGAGAGCCTAACTTGGGGCTCGATTCCAAGATCCTGAGATCACAACCTGAGCCAAAGGCAGACGCTTAACGGACTGAGCCACCCAGGTGCCCCTATGTTGGCATCTTTAAAATGTTCATTTTGAATGGTTTCATATACAGACTACTTACTGTGGCTCTTTTTAAAACAATGTATACATACGTGTGTACAGCACATCATACATATAATCTTTGGCATTAGCCTGGGGAGGATTATTAGAGCTAACCACTGGGTTCATCCATGGCCACTCCTTGCTTAAGAACTGGCTACAGAAAGGAAAAGGATGAGGTAGGGTAAGAGAGAATACTGCACAATTTTGTGTGAAGGAAAAAAATCCCGGAGTAATAAAACAGGTTAACTATGAGTACTATAAACCTTAACAAGAAATAGCAAGTATTTATCTAGTTTCTAATAGTCCTTAAAGGTACATAAGCAATAGTAGAATTGGATTAAGAGCTTCAGAGAGTGAAACTACTAGTGAGGGACTGCAGCTCTTCAGTGACAACTTGGTCGATCAGGGAAGATGGTTAGTATGAAAAGGTTCTGCTCTGACAGACCAACTAACAAAACCATATCAAGAATTTACAGCACATTAGAAATGACGAAGAGGAAGAAGAGCAAAATGTATAGCAAAATAAAGAATTACAGGAGAAATGTGAACATAAAGTGACAAGTGCATTAAAAGAGAAAACAAATCTACTCAGAGTCAAGTCATTACACACAGAATATTATGGGGAGCTACTGGAATCCAGGTCTTGGTGAAGAATGTTGCAGCGGCTCTGTTAAGTGGACAGGAACTAGAAAAACATGACAGAGTAGCAAGGGTTTTCCTGCATGGTGTTTAAAATCCAAATAAAGCACACAATCTAATAATGTGTGTTCATGGCTATCCCAGAATCCGTTAAGTTCGATGAAATGAAGTGTGTGTATGAGATATTCAAACTGAGTTTACACCTGCAAACTTTAAAACCAGACAGTATTCCACTATGAAAATAAAAGAATGTTTTCCCCAACATTCTTTACATAGGAGAGTTCAAAATTAACTGTTTCTGAAGAAAAATGAGTGATTTCAGCTCTGTAATGAAATATACAAAAAGTGAAAAGACAAAATGGCTATAGGATTCTTTTACTTCACCATATAGTAAGAAAAGCAATGATGCTCTTTTAACTCAAAAGGTAATTTGGGGTAAGGGTTACACAGCAATAAACATACAACTACTATGGATCAACCCAAATGGAACCGATAGTCGGCAGGTAATTTTGGAAGAGAAGACATATTCTGACATCTGATGCTTAATTCTTTTAGATCAATGAAAACTTCATACAGTCTTCATTTCTCCTGCTGAATCATATCACACAATCTCATAAGCATCAAAAATACTAAATACTTAAAAATTCAGAATCAGTATATTCTTAGCAAGTGTTACGAGCCCGTCTGCTTGGGACCAAATGCTAGCTCCTCCCTTTACTAGTTGGGTGACCTCAAATTGTCTCATCTCTCTGAATGCCATTTTCTCATCTGTAAAATGAAGGTAATAATGGCATCTTTCTTACAATGAGTGAGGAACAAATGAAGTTATATTTTTGAGATATTTAGAGCAGTGTTTAGTATATAATCAGTACTATGTGAAGGCTTATTATGTAAACACTTATTGAGTATCTCCTGCCCTAAAAGGATTGAACAGCTCAATCATAGTTACAAGCCACACAAAGATAAGTTTAAGTGTCTACTTTGATTTTTAAAATTTATATTCTAGTTCCCATAAATGTGCCATATACATTGAATACAGTGGTTACATAAGGTACCTTATCTATCTTAAACCATAGCATATGAACAATTTGGGTCACTTCCTTAGAGACTGGGATGTTCCTTAGGAGATGGCTCAGTGATGCATGTCTGCTAAAATGTGTCCAGCCTCCTACTGTCTTCCAACGCCAAGATTCTGTGAGTTAGAAACAAAAAGATCCTACTAATCATTCTTTTAAAAAGCAGAGACCAGAGCATTTATAGACCTTTCTAGAGGAAAAAAAATACAAAAGAGGTAAGAGGAAGGAAGAGTTCTCTTGACTATGGCTTTCCTACTCATTTCCTTTTCCTTGTTCATCCCTCCCCGTGCCCTCCCTCAAACACATGAAGTTCATCCAGGAGGGAGAAAAATGGATGCAAAAGGACAGTCTCAGGTTGAGGTGAATCTGGTACCCCCTCTGGGTTCTTTGGGGCTGATTATAAAATCATCTGAGATTATTATGAGCTGTTGGCAGAGGTATCTTCTTTTCTGCAAGCCAGCTGGCTCCCTGACTGATGGTGCAGGACTGCTGATTCAAAGGACAGGTGAGGGTGAATTAGTGTTGAACGAACAAGGTGGTGGAAGTCCCAGGAAGTGCGAAGTGCCACAGTGCGTACTAACCTAAGGCCTGAACATATGTGATGAGGCACTGTTTCCCAAGGAAATAAATTTTTGCTAAACTTGGGTGGGAGGGAGTATTTTCTGATCATATCAAGAGGAAAAAAGAAAAGGATGTTCTGGGATTAACAATCTCATCTGTGAACTGAGTGGTGTAGCCTTGAAGATCTCCATAGTCCTTGTTCCACTGATGCTCTCTGAATCTATGCATAAAACCTACTGGAACCCACTGAGTTTGTGTCCTCCTGGTCTTCTTATTTTCACCCTCTAACTTCTACTGTCACACAGATATCTTACCACTTACCACTCCTACTTAAATCTATAAACCTTGAGTCTAGTTCCCCTACAGTCAGAGCCTAAGTCATACTGAAATACACTGTTTGTTGATATGCTAAAGAAGGCTGCCAGAGGGCATCCCTCTGGTCCAAGGTAGCATTTTTACATTTTTCCGAAGCCCTGTCTCCCCCATCACATTTATCTTAGGACAGGGACTCTATTTCAGTCCAAGGCAGCAGGAAGCCTTATGTCAAGGCTCACCTTTAGAGCAATAAATGGGATAGCATAGTATTTACAGTGCTCCCCCAAATACCTAGTATTTACAGTGCTTCCCCAAATACTTACAGCTTCTCTTCCATATCCATCTTCTGTGGGCCACACTGAGGCTTACTCAGTAGGCTTAGCCTTATGTTAACTTTACTCAGGAAGGTTGAAAAGACCCTTGGCCTATCTCCTTTCTCTTCTACTATTTTCTTGGTGGAACTCAATCAGACCCTCTATGTGAGACTGCAGAAACTGTGTGTGTGTATATGTGTGTGTGTGTGGGGGGTCTCCCCCTTGATTTTCAATGGTCCTCAGTCAAAAGCACATAAATATTTAAAGTGGAAGAAAAACTGTTACTTATGCCAGTAAATAAGCTCTGGCTGGCTTAGCTGGTGTTTAGTGTACAGAGACTAAAACTAACAAGCCAAATTATCAGTATATGGGAATATTTAAAACATAAAGAAACTAAGCAAAGTGTTTAGCAAATCAAATCCAATCATATATATAAAGGATTATATATATAATGATGAAGTGGGGTAGTTCAACATTTGAAAATCAATCAGTGTGATTCATTGTATTTTAGAAAACTATATGATCATCTCAGGAAAGGCAGAGAAAGTAATTTACAAAATCCAACATCCTGATAAAAATTCTCAGTAAACTAGAAAAAGGAGGGAACTTCTGCAACCTGATAAAGGATATCTATGAAAAATCACAGCTAACATCATACTTGAGAGTGAAAGACTGAACTGCCTTCTCCTTAACATCAAGAACAAGGCAAAAATGTCCATTCTCACCACTTCTATTCAGCATTTTATTAAAAGCTCTGCCACCGCAATATGGCAAGAAAAAAAAATAACAGGCATCTAGTTTGTAAGGAGAAATAAAACTGTCTTTTTTAAAAAAACACTAGAGTCCATGTATGGGGCGCCTGGGTGGCTCAGTCGTTCAGCCTCTGCCTTCGGCTCAGGTCATGATCCCAGGTCCTGGGATCGAGCCCCGCATCAGGCTCCCTCCTCGGCGGGAAGCCTGCTTCTCCCTCTCCCACTCCTCCTGCTTGTGTTCCCTCTCTAGTTGTCTCTCTCTCTCTGTCAAATAAATAAATAAAATCTTTAAAAAAACAAACAAAAAAACCACACTAGAGTCCATGTAGAAAAAAATTTTTTTAAAGATTTATTTATTTA
This sequence comes from Neomonachus schauinslandi, assembly GCF_002201575.2. Lineage (NCBI taxonomy): Eukaryota > Metazoa > Chordata > Mammalia > Carnivora > Phocidae > Neomonachus > Neomonachus schauinslandi. The sequence goes on from NC_058404.1 coordinate 59,623,536, forward strand.
TTTATTTGTCAGCGAGAGAGAGAGAGAGCATAAAGCAGGGGCAGTGGCAGGTGGAGAGGGAGAAGCAGACTCCCCACTGAGCAGGGAGCCTGATGTGGGACTCGATCCCAGGACCCTGGGATCATGAGTTCAGCCGAAGGGAGATGCTTAACCGACTGAGCCACCCAGGCGTCCCTCATGTAGAAAATCTTAGGAAATTCACAAAAAAGCTACTAGAATAAGTTTAGGAAGATTGCAGCTTATAGGATCAATATACAAAAGTCAATTTTATTTCTATAGATCAAAAATGAACAATCAGAAATTGAAATTTAAAAACAACTTATAATAAAAATATAAACCACTTAGGAATAAATCCAACAAAAGATGCACAAGACCTATCTACTGAAAAGTATAAACATGGCTCAGAGAAATTAAAGAAGACCTAGGAAATGGACAGATATACTTTGCTAATCAGTCAGAAGACTCAAAGCTATCAATTCTCTGAAACTGATCTATTGATTCAACACAATCTCAATTCAAATCCCAGCAGGCTTTTTGATAGAAATGACAAGCTGATTCTAAAATTCATATAGAAATGCAAAGGACCAGAACAGCCAAAACAATGGTGAAACAACAAAAGTAAAGGACTAATATGATCTGGTTTCAGATGTACTATAAAGCTAGAGTAGTCAAAACAGTGTAGTACTGGCATACAGACTAACAGAACAGAATAAAGAGTTCAGAAAGAGACCTATTCATATACAGACAACCAATTTTTGACCAAGTTACATAGGCAATTTAGTGGAGAAAGGATAATCTTTTTAACAAATGGTGCTGAAACACCTGGATATCCATATGGAAAGAAAGAAAGAAAAGAAGAAAGAAAGAAGGAAAGAAAGAAAGAAAGAGAGGGAAAGAAGGAAGGAAGGAAGGAACTCAATCTATAACTTACACCATATATAAAAATTAATTCAAAATAGATCATAAGGGAGTGCCTGGCTGGCTCAGCTGTAGATCATGTGACTCTTTTTTTTTTTGTGAGAGACACTGCTCACGTCCACATGCATGTGTACATGCATGAGTGGGGAGGGGGAAGGAGAGGGAGAAGGAGAAGCAGACTCCCCACTGATCTGAGAGTCTGACAACGGGCTCAATCCCAAGACCCTGAGATCATGACCTGAACTAAAGGCAGACCCTTAACTGACTGAGTCATCCAGGTGCCCCAGAGCATGCAACTCTTGATCTGAGGGTTGTGGGTTTGAGCCCCATGTGGGGCATAGAGCTTACTTAATAAAAAAATAATAAAATCTTAAAAAAAAACACAAAACCCAAAATAGATCATAGGTCTGAACCCATAACATAAAACTATTATATGTATGCCTAGAAGAAAACAGGAGAAAATCTTTGTGAGCTTGAATCAGGCAAGAATTCCTTACATATAACATTACAAGTATGATCCATTAAAGAAGCTGATAGATCTGACTTCATGAAAATTAAAAACTTCAGCTGTTGCTGTTGAGAGAATTAAAAGACAATCCACAGATAAGGAGAAAATGTTTGCAAAGCATGTATCTGATAAAGGTCTTGTATCTAGAATATATAAATAATATAATAAGCTCAATAATAAGAATATAATAAGGAAACAATCCAATTTAAGAAAATGGGCCAAAGATTTTAACAGAGAGTTCATTAAGGAAGATATATAGATGGCAAATAAGTACATGAAAAGATGCTCTACTCATTAGTCATTAGGGAAATGCAAATTAAAATCATAATGAATACCACTATACACATATTAAAACGGTTAAAATTAAGAAAAACTGGTGATACCAAATACTGGCTAGAATGTAGAAGTCCTAGAACCCTTGTACACTGATAGTGGGAAAGTAAAATGATATACCACCTTGGAAAGCAATTTGGTAGCTTTTTTAAAAGCTAAACATTTTAATAATTTTGCATTTTACATCTAGGTCTGTGTTCGATTTTGAGTTCATTTTTGTGAATGGTGTTAGGTCTGTGTCTAGATAAGTTTTGGGGGAAGGGAGGGCTGAGATGTCCAGATGTTCCAGTACCATTTATTGTAGAGAGTGTCTTTTCTCCATTGAATTGCCTTTGCTTTTTTGTTAAAGATCAGTTGACTGTATTTATATGGGTCTATTTCTGAGCTATGTTCTGTTTTATTGATCTATTTGTTCTTTAACCATTAGCATACTGTCTTGATTACTATAGCTTTATACTAAGTCTTGGAGCTGGGTAGTATCATTCCTTGAACTGTGTTCTCCTTCAATGCTGTGTTGGCTTCTCTGGGTCTTCTGTCTCTTCACGTAAACTTTTAGAATCAGTTTGTTGATATCTGCAAAATAACTTGCTTGGGATTTTGACTGGGATTGCATTGAATCCATAGATCAAATTGAGAAGGACTGACATCTTGACAGTATTGAGTCTTCCTATCCATGAACATGGAATATCTCTTTACTTAATTCTTCTTTGATTTTTTTCATTAGAGTTTTGTAGTTTTTCTTATCATAGTGTACCTTTTTAATATGTGGTCTCCAGTCTTCCCCCTACCCCAATTTTAGGAAAGTGTTATTGAATTATAGTTTTTCTAGTTTTCTGTTCCTTAAGTCTATTTCAGGAACTTCTACTATTTATATTTTTCATCTTTCTCTAATATTTCTCACTTTCTCTTAAAATCTTTTTCTCACTTTATTTAAAAGAGTTTATCAGAGAAAGAGAGAGGCCGGCAGGCAGAGGGAGAAGCAGGCTCCCTGCTGAACAAGGAGCATATAATCTGGTCGTTCTGTTCCTAGTTTTTTATTTAAGAGAAAAGTATAAATCCATCCAAAGACTTGTACACAAGCAGCTTTGTAATAAAAAACTGGAAACAATTTAAATATATTTATCACAGGTATAGATATGCCATCTATAGTGCACATATCTATAGATATGTGTCATATATACGTGTATATGCGTGCATATATACACATATATATGTAATGGAATCCTATTCATCAATAAAAAGAAATAAGCTATTATTTATGCGATGCAACATGGGTAGGTTTTTAATAATGCTAAGTGAAAGAAGTCAGGTCAAAAAAAAAAAGTACATATTGTATGATTCCATTTACATAAATCTCTAGAAAATGCAAATAAATGCATAGTGACGGGAAGAAGATCAGTGGTTACCTCAAAGGAGTGAGAAAGGAGTGAGTAGCAGGGAGGGTAGTTCCAAGGGGGTAGAAAGAAACTTTTGAGAATGATGGACATATTCGTTATCTTTGTTGTATGGATATATAGACATATATTAAAACTTATAAAATTTTACCCATTAATTATGTGCTACTTACTGTCAGGTAAGCCTAAAAAATGTTGAAAATTATATGGAATGAAAAAGTCAACTGGAATGTGATACTGTAAGTTAGACTAGAGCAATAACTTTGTGGGGTGGTAGGAATTGGGTAGATCACATGCAAAGGGGTTCCTGGGCAAGTGGCAAAGTTCTATTTCTTGACCTGGGTGGTGATGTGATATCAGGGTGCGCTCTATAGACATTATATATGAACTCATTACATATACAAGTTATATAATAAACTATTTTTCTAAATAATTACTAAGCCACATATTTGTTTTGTGTGCCATATATTCTGTATCTGTTATATTTTACAATAATTTTTTTTTAATCCTAAAAAAAAAGTTAAGGAAATAGTGGCTTGAGAGGAAGAGACACATAAAATATGACTCAGCGGACGATAGGCACATTTCCAACTTTTATTCCCAGGGCTATACAATACTGAGGAAAAGGAAATTGAAATGATACATGGTTAAATTGAAAATGCAGTTAAATAGACTTGTTAAATGGCTGGACCATTTAACGAACATTTCCGAAACGTTAGAGGGGAAGCCAGCTAAATGCTATCTGAGGTTGGGTGTGTACCTGTGACCTTTCCGACCTGAGTGGGAGAACAGGCAGGGAGGTGGGCAGGGCGGCAGGGTGGGGCTCAGCAGATGCCGTGGAAGCTAAGGAACAGACGTTAGTAAGAAAGGCAAGGGGCAAGAGATCAGCAGGTCTTGGCACATTCTAGATGAAATTCATCATGGGGCAGTATATGACCATGGTTCATCATGCAGGCTCTAGAGTCAGAATGCTTGGGTTCCTATTTTCATTCTACCACTGAGACCAGTAACCTGCCTGCTGTCTGCCTTCCTTTCCTCATTTCTAAAGTAGTGACAAGGATGTGAAATGTGGTGGAATTTACATGAGATAATGCGTGCACAGCACTTAGAAATAGTGTCTGACACGCAGTAAACATGTTACCTATTGTTACAACAGGATTTTTAAACCTACACACATCAAATCGTAGTAGTTAAGTAAAGGAACATGATTTTGAGAAGACCTTATTGCATTCAGGTTATTGCTAGGGCTTGCCATGATAAAAACCTGCGAGAAGCTCCTGCCAGGAAATCCATTTAAAGTATGTTTCATTTTTTGGGCTTCCTCAGACACTAGGACTTTGAGAGACAGTAGGCAGGCTGAGGTGTCCAAATCACATATGGCTTTATAAACAGCTATTCACTTCAAGGCAATAATTTCCGGTGCTTGGATCCTAAACATACTAATTTCATTTGTCACTGCCATATTTCCAAATGATACTCATACTCTAAATTCTTAGGAGAATGTCAGCCAAGCCACCATGAAGCTCTCAGAGACGGGATGCCTCATTTTGAAACAATGACTGTTAAGGAATAATGTAAGCCCATCCCATGCGCAGCCAGTGACAGACTCGACACTCGAATGCGCCCTCCAACTAAGGAGACTCGCCCTCCATCCCACCTTCTCTCCTTCCCTCCCTCTCCCCCCTTTATTTTTCTCTTCTTTTTTTGTGGGGGTATGATACCTATTGGTCTTTTGTTAGTTCTTTTATTCGTTCATCCAGTATATTTATTGAGCACCTTCTAGTGCTAAGCCCTGGAAAGACAAAGATAAATGGGATGCACATTTCCTGCTTTTAAGAAGCCTGCCACCATTGGGGTGTCAAGCCTATTTATACAATGAGGACACAGACAGGCTGTGGAGAATATAATCTGAACCATGTGCGTGTATCATTCACGGAATACAGGAACTCTCTATTTATATACTTTCAACTTAAAAGCTTCTAGAGATAAGATCAAATCCCAGCCCCCAAACTCTTTGAGTGTGGTCCTTTTGGCCTGGGGCAGCAGCAGTCTACTACTGTTTGTGTTTTGAGAATGTTTCATAATTATCAGCTCTATTCTGCAAAGTGAGAGACTTGAAAAAGACATGTAAGAGGAGGTGTGCAACAAAGATGAAAGAGCAGAGATAAGAAGAAAACGGAAGGAGGGAGAAAGTGGTGAGTGTCATTTGTAGGGGATGACTTCGGCGCTGACCGGCAGTGCTACATGGAGTTAGGAGCCTAGACTCTGAAGCACCAGAGCCTGCCTTCAAATCCCAGCTCTGTCACTTGCGAACTCGGTAGCCTTAAGTATGGTATTACCCTGTGTCATTGTTTCCTTATCTGTAAAATGGATATTAAAAATAGGCCTGACTCCTAGGGCTTCCGTGAGGGCTGAATGCTAGGCACACACTATGATTCGTAATACAGTTCAGAAGAAGAGATTCTTTTTTTTTTTTTTTTTTTTAAAGATTTTTATTTATTTATTTGAGAGAGAGAGAATGAGAGACAGAGAGCATGAGAGGGAGGAGGGTCAGAGGGAGAAGCAGACTCCCTGCCGAGCAGGGAGCCCGATGCGGGACTCGATCCCGGGACTCCAGGATCATGACCTGAGCCGAAGGCAGTCGCTTAACCAACTGAGCCACCCAGGCGCCCAGAAGAAGAGATTCTATACGTCAATCAACCACAAACTGACAGAGTTATGCCTATGCCAATATTTTTGCTATCAGCACAATGGTTTATAAATGGGAAACAGATTTCTATTTATAAAAATATATACTGCCCCCACCCTGCCCGCCCCCCCCCCAAAATCCTAAATACCACTTTTCAGAGGGTTGCTCTTGATCAGCAAGTGACAATGGCATGCTGCCGCCTTCCTTAGCTTCCAGGGGACACCGAGCGGATGAAACTTCAAAGCGTCCAGGGACGTGCTTCTGGGCAGAGGCCACTGAACCTACAACCAAGGGGAATTAGCAGAGGGAAGGAGGGTAGCCTTCTGGCACCAGATGGTAAAGAATCCCAGCTGGAGTCTTTGATGGGGGTGGTGGTCAGGTGGCAGGTGAGAACAAGCGCACCCAGAGTTAGGAACAATCCCACTGCAAAGAACTGGACTGCACTATACTGACGCACGGAAGGCCAATGCTGGGCTTGGTGATCTTTGGAGGATGGGGTGGTATTTGTTGGGTGTGAATGTATGTGTGCATGCTGTTTAGGTAAACAGTGTCTGTCCTGGGAACAGACGCTGTTGAGCAACAATTAGGTCAGCAGGACCACACAATGGCAAGGCTAGTTCAGCCCAGCTCTCGAAGGTCTCCTCCAGACTCTGGGCAAACGTAAGTTTTTGAAGTTCAGGCAAGAGACTCTGTGTGTCTCCATGTTCTAATTCTGCCTCTAAAATATGTCATAATATTGAATGCGTCATGCTTTGAATATTAGGCTTAACTACCTCTGCAGCAGGGGGGTCCTCAGACATTTTTCCATTTATTGTATTTTACATACCTTTGTCTAGAGATTCATGCAAATGCATGCCAAAGGGATACGCAAATCATGAGTCTGAAATAAAACATGTATTTTTGAAGTAAGAATTCTGAGACCTTTGGAGGAGTATAGATTTGCACTATTGGTTTCAGAGTCTAAGTTTTGATTCTTAGGTGCTTGTCAATTGGTTCCTGATGTCCTGGCTAGTTCTGAGTTTACTAAAAAAATGGGCTTTTGTAGCACTTTGGAGATGTTTATCTAAAGTCATGGAGAACCGCCTGATTTAGAGAACAGCAGATCTGCTTCAACAGACAGAGAAGGCATAAAAGTACAGGGAAGGGGCGCCTGGGTGGCTCAGTCGTTAAGCGTCTGCCTTCGGCTCGGGTCATGGTCCTGGAGTCCTGGGATCGAGCCCCACATCGGGCTCCCTGCTCCACGGGGGGGCCTGCTTCTCCCTCTCCCACTCCCCCTGCTTGTGTTCCCTCTCTCTCTGTGTCTCTCTCTGTCAAATAAATAAATAAAATCTTTAAAAAAAAAAAAAAAGTACAGGGAAGACTTAGCGCTCCATGATAGCCAGAGATACTTTCTCACCGGCCAAGCTGAACACTTGGTCTTAAGTGGATTAGCTCTGGAGATCCACACAGCGCATCGATGCTTGCTCATTTCTGTAAGGACTTGTCAAGTCAGTAGGCAGTGCAGAAAGGCTGGGGTGTGCGGCTCAATGATTATTGACTGCGAGCCCGCTACAGCTTAGCTGTCAGAGCTGAGGAGTGCTCACAGGAAGCAGAGGGCATGGCCCCCACCTGAAGGGATACAGACTCCTCTGTTCTAACCAGCAATCAACCGTTTTGAAATCATACCAAATCCTTGAACTGAGCCTGTGGGTAATCCAAGTCTGAATACTGCCAGAAAGGGCCTAACTTTAAACAACCCGTCTAGGAGTCTACACTATTAGTGATAGAAAGGAACCACTGTGGTTGATTTGCCAATGCATTAACATCTCCCTCTCCCCGGACTCATTCTTGACCTTCTTTTAGGACCCCTCCTCCCCGACCCCCGCCCTCTCCCACAGAGATAGTGCCGTTTAACTACAAATAAAGCAAGAGTAGATTCTGGACGCCTGCCGGTGCTTGGTATGGATGTTGCTGAAAGCTTTGCACATAGAAGGAAGCTTGTGCAGGGCCTCATTTGGGAGAGATGAAATATTTTAATAGCAGTGTTTATGTTCTCAGTCTGTAGATAACCAAAAACCAGCAAGATTTTACATCAGGCTTTGAAATGAAAAATATCACCCACTCAATGGAAACACAAATTTCATCCCTTTTGCCCTCTGGCCCTCTCAATGCTATTAGTGTTCCTCTAGATTTTCCTGCTCTCCTTGAGATTTCTGAGTCACCACAGAGGGAGACCCAACGCGATTGTCTGGCCAAGTTTTGCAGGTCTCACATTCTCCAGAAAAAGCAGACTTGAAAGGTTTCCTCTCAGAGTTCCCTAGGCTCCTCAGACAGTCTGGAGCAGAAACTGTCTTGGGACCCATGATAGAGTAGACACCAGAATTGTAGCAGGCAGGGGGAGTTCAAAAGGGCAATGCCGGCCCGCAGTCAAATTCGAGGCAGCAGCTTTGAGACCAGTCGGCCCCGTCTCTCACAGATGGAGGGAGAGTTCCCAGACTCCACACTCAATCTTCACCTTACAAGTTTTGCCCTCTGAGGGATTCAAGCCTGTGATTCCCAATCATTTTTCCTCTCCCTAAAGATGGGAACTTACACAGACAAAGCCAATTTTTTAATGTCACTGTGAGGACAGTTTTAATGAATGTCTCCGGATTCATGCTCGTGGACAGATGTGTGCACATACACACTCTTCTAAGATTAAGTGTGCTTGAAAATCTGATTTATATAAGCAAGGAGAACAGCTCGTTTTTAATAATTGACTGGGTTAAAATAGATGTTCCTCACTGGAAAAGTCACCAAGGCACACTCAAACAAAACACATGCCATTCAAATTAGCTGCCTTGGCTGAACTTATTTTTATATTAATTTAGTCTCCAAAAATAGTCTATGTTATACATTCCTAATGAAAACAATTTTAATAAACAGACTATATGCATGTGAATCGTGAACATACAAGAGTATAAATGTTTGTAAGAAGCAATTTTTTGAAACCCATTGTTTCGAGTCTATTACATAGAACATGTCTTTCTCTCTTTCCTCTAATTTTAACCTTGACCTTTATTCCAATATCTAATCTGCCATGTCTGAGAGCAAAGTGCCCCAGGGATAGGGTCATTAATGTGAACATCAAAAGAGCAGCCATCACAGGCCGAGGGGCTGTCTTAGCCCTTCCTCTTTTGACATAGTTTCCAGACACTATGGTTTAGACAATTTATATGTGCTCCCAGGGTAGGACATGATCTCAGTCAGGGATATCCAACTACACACTCTCATGTGTTGTGAAAGAGTCGTGTCAAAGATCAACAGAGATACAGATAAGGGAACAGGGAGTTCTCATGAAATGGGGACGGGAGAGGAAGTCAGGTAAACTTCACGGAGGAGGTAATATTTGAGCTGTGTCTTAAAGGATGAATAGGCATTTTCCTAAAGGACAAAAGGGGTGGGGGAGATTCTAGATTACAGTGCATACGAAAGTCTGAACCATGGTGGGGATGGGTGACAGCTGGGCAATGGCTGGAGACAAGGCTAGAAAGCTACAGCAGTAGGGTAAAAACCAGCTTTAGATTGAGGTCGTTTGCTCATTGGGATACAGGAAAATTCAGAAGCAGAATGCTATGACAAAATCAGACACAAGGAGTGATATAAACATCAGCATGTAAGGAAAACAGTTAAGTGCTGATATTTTTGTAAAAAATAACTTATGTATATTAACATAAGAAAAGTTAACAATGTTATCTGAGTATTGTAATTTCAGAGGCTATTTCTCAATTTTGTAACATTGCTAGGAGTATATATTACCTGTGTAATAAAAAGGGGGAAATCATTCAATGTACAGGTGCAGAATAGGGGAGAAGAACTGGCTGAAGGGTAGTCCTGTGGAAAGAACCCACTGGCTTTCTTCAGCTGACCACACACACAGTGTGTGCTAGGCAATGGCTCTGGTGCTCTAACACCTGTGTTAAATGCAGACTTAAAGCAGCACAGGGTTTCCATTAAGGACACAGATGAGACGGTTGTTACAGTCCTAATACTTCCTGTGTTTATTAGAATAGTTCTGAAATATTACATCCAGTTCTGGGGACCACAGTTTAAAGAGCTGAAATTGAGTTCGTCCGGAAGAGGGCTGTCAGAATGAGAGGGATGTCTGAAAGGCAAGTCATAAAAGAAAGGTTTATGGTATCTTGAGATGTTTATACTGAAGAAGGGGTAACTTATGGGGGTCACTGACACCATCTTCAAATACTTGATGAGCTGCCATGTCAATGAGAGGTAACACATCCTCTAGAGTTCTCAAAGCCAGAACTGATACCAATAGCCGGAAGTTACAGGAAGGCCAGTTTCGACTTGACATAGAAAAAACAATTTTCAATCACAGCATTATGGCTAGAAGTGACCAAGATCTATCCAACAGCCTCACAGTTGACACAAGTGACTCATTTTGAGGCACACTGACTTATCCCCAAGACCCTTCAGCTGGTCAGTGGAAGAACAAGGGCCAGACTGACTCACATACCTCCAAGTCCGATACTCTCCCCCCCCTACGCCGCTCCCCCCCATCATGCTGCCTCCCAGCCACAGCAGACACCCAGTAATGGTTTGGCTTTCCCAGGAAGTGGGCTCCCAGGCTCTAGATATATCTGAGCACAGGCTGGATGACCACCTGTTTCGGCTGCTCCCAGGGATATTGGAATGGATAATCTCTAAGACTGCTCTCCAGTTTAAGCTGCTATAATTTCAATTTGGGGAAATAACCTGAAGATTAGGGTTGTGTGAAAAGGATTAGGGTTGTGTGAAAAGGAGCTCTAATATTCAATAAAGAGAAGTCTAGGAACTCTGGAAGAGCAGCTGGAAAACGAAGGTGAAAGAAACTTCTTAGTAGTTTTCCAGTTTCTTAGCAGGGCCCATCATGGTTATTATTACTCTCATGGCATTGGTACATCACTCCCACACCCCACATCTGGCAGGAGCCAGGGGTGTGCTGAGTGGGGAGAAAACTATCTTTTTGCTTTGGTCCCTACCCTGCCAACTAGAAAGTGTGATATCCCTACAGAAAGGGATTGAGTCCATATGGGTGTGCCCTGAGTAATGGCAGAATGCCACCTGGAAATCGTCACAGAACAGACTATAAAAACACTCAAAGCATTTTCATTCATTTTGACCTATGCCAAGAAAAGACTCACCCTCTTCTGCTCCCCACCTCCACCCACCACACTTAAAACAAATCCACATACCCATTAGTAACTCAGCCATTTATTTGGCTCACAATCATAGGAAAAGGGCTGAATTGCTTACCTCACTAGTTGCATATCCAGATCCTGAATCTATACTTAAAAGAATGTTCAGTACAGGATTTCCCTCATTACCAGTGAACTGTAGACGACAAATTCATTAATTAAAAGCTATTTGCTGGCTCCTGGTATGTCTGTTCTTTGGGAAAGAGATTAAGATCTGTGGCGCACAGTAAGTTGGCCTACAAAACCGGAACCCACTTCTGCAGTGTAAGCTGGCTCCAAATGTAATGTCCATAAGCATGTGACTAAATTAATCTAAGACAAAATTGTTAAATAGATGCTATTGCGATAAGATACCACCTTCACTCTGAGTTCACTCTGTGCCCCGGAGTAACTATTCATACTTGCATCACCTTGAGCCCTTTTTGGAGACTTTCAGTACATTCCCTTTCTCTACTAAGATTTAGCCATTCCTAATCTCACGTCATCAGGGCCATGCTGTAGGCCTCCCATGATGGCTACCAAGGACTGATATCAACGTTCTCCTCCATCTTCATCACCACCATCATCAATTGCTTCTATTTATTGAACACCCTCTAGTTGTCAAATATTGTGCTATGTATTTTATGTGCATCATGTCACTAATTCATTACCTTTTTAAATCCTCACCTTTCAGATCACTGAAATAACTCACCCAAGTCAAAACTATTAAGTGCTGCAGGTGGGATTCAAGCAAGCTTTTTCTGACTCCCAAGTCTGTTAACCCCCACACTGCACTAGAGGACTTGGAGAGAAGCCTGCCAACCATGATGAATAGTCTTTTCCCTGATTTCTACTGGAAACTGTATATTAGACATTGTATAAACCCCTGTTCCAATGAGAAAAAGTGAGGCTTGATGCAAAAATGAGTGTTGAGGGTGCCTGGGTGGCTCAGTCGGTTAAGCGACTGCCTTCGGCTCAGGTCATGATCCCAGGGTGCTGGGATCGAGTCCCACATCAGGCTCCCTGCTCAGCGGGAAGCCTGCTTCTCCCTCTCCCTCTGCCTGCCACTCCCCCTGTTTGTGCTCTCTCTCTGACAAATAAATAAATAAAATCTTAGGAAAAAAATGAGTCTTGATAGGAAGTAAACTTGGAGCCTGCTCTGACCAGGAGAAGGGCAAGGGGAAGACCTGACAGAAGGTGGTGTTTATTAATAGTGGAGGATAGGAGAGATGTGAGGACCTCAGAAGCAGGTTAAAGAGAAAGGGGAACTTGTTTAGAGATGGTATGGTTTGATTCAGGCCACATGGTATGGTCTGGAAGGAGTATATTTGCCTGACACATGGAGGTCAGTTAGAAAGGGTCTGAGGTAATATTCTGAGGGGGAATTTTTTGATCCAGAAAAAAAAAAAAAGCACAAAATGTTCCTAAGGGCCAAGGTATAGAAATAGGTTTCTAGCCTAGAGATGATCTATTTATAAAATATATTTTATATTAAATATCATGTATACTATAGAAATAAATTACCTATGGGAAAAAAACACAGAAAAAATTGGTCTTATTATAAATCATGTTGTTCTGGGTCAAGCAATAAGAATTAGTCACTCACTCCTCTGTTAATTTATTCACAAATATTTATTGAATACTATCTTACTATTTATAAAGTGCTCTATATAAGAAGATATGCAGTAAATATATCCCTTAAATGGAAAATCTGTAGTATCTCCTTCCTTCCCCCAGTAGGATAGCTGTCAGCCGAGGATATCAAAGCATAACAGAGATGTGAATCTGATAAAGAGCTCTGAGGCTCTGGGCTAGCCTTCAGGGAAAGGGGAATGGCAAAGAGCTTCGAGAACCTGACCATGCCCTGACCTGAAGGAACCCGAGCTGAGTTGATTTCTCTTTGGTTCTGCATAGGTGCTGACCTAAAACAAAAACTTTGCACAGGCTATAATGACTCCCTGTGCCAGCAATCACGCTAATCTGAGTAGTCCTCAGGATCTTGACTCACTGGCGAGCATGGCCTGTCCCAGCACTTACTGATGTGGTACCAATAGAGCTCCCCGAGGGAAACAAGATCTTCAGCTCATCTACTAGTATTTTTTCTGGAAGCATGTGATTGTTGAAAGAAAAAATAAAGTCTGTCATCTACTGCACATGTATTCAAATATTTTATACGTAGTGAGGCTTAAGTAAGCCCCCATCCTGTGTGTGTGACCTGGGGCCATGTGATGGCTCTGACCCTGAGTCTCCTCATATGTGGAAAGGAGAGAATGTGTCCAGTTTGCAAGGTTCTTATGGGAATTTGACTGATGAAGGATACCACTTAGAGTACCTGGCACACATAATAGGAATCCAGTGTCTGGAGATTGGGTCTAAATTCCTGGAAAGACAATGAAATAATTAATTTTATATATTAAAACAATGTAGCTATGGATTTTAACCTCCAAGATTAAAAATAGATCAAAACCTTTGCGTGAAGAATGGCATTTTTATGTGTTTTAAATTAAATCATGTTTAAATGCTCAATAAATATTAGTGATTATTATATTAAGAAGCAATTTTAAATCATCAAAATTTGTAAGTATATGTATGTGAGTCTTATCTCAGTGCTTGCAATTAGTATAAAATGAAAATTTTACTGAATCCTTAAAATAGATTTGTCTTTCTATCCCCCCCCCCTCTCTCCTTCCCTCTAAATAAAAATCATGGGGAAAATAAGACTTCTAGTTTAGAGAATGGATTAAGAGAGCATTACAAAGTAATAAAGCCTAAACATGGTTCATTAAAAAAGAATGACTAGAATTCGAATCCTTTGCAGGTTCAGCATGATGAGAGAAACAAAAAGAATACCATATCCCTCTCCTGACACTAGGGCAGAATATTTCCTTAGGCTATTACTAGCTATCTTACAAAGAAAGGTGCCTTGTTAGATACTGCAATTCATGTAAATCAAGTGAATATGATTCTAACTGGAGAGAAAGAATCTCAAAGTTTTATGTGAGGATAAAGCGGAGACTCAAGAGTGTCCCTATGGAGAAGCATAGGAACCCAGGGGACTCGTTGGTAAAACTTCCAGTTGGAGAAATGCTGTTGCTTGAAAGTCAAAGACAAAGTCTTTGGAAAACACTGTGGGAAAAACATATTCCATGGAAATGTGTGTCCTAAAACTTTTCTGTATGAAAAAGTATTCCTTCTTACCCAGAAATGATCTAATGCATAAATAGCTTAAGAATGAGAGGAAAGAACTACCGAGAGATTTTACGTTTAGGTCCAAGCTTGACTTTTGTGAACCCTTGGACTTCTAATTTGTTCTTTGGTTGAAAGAATGTCCGAGCATTAAAAGTGCATCAGATATTATTCTAAAGATCATGTGGCACATTTTCCCTCCTTGGTAATTCCTATTGCCCTATTGAGGTTGAATCACGCACACTTCTAAAGAAAAGCAGAACTCAGGGGATGACAAGAAAATGATCGCTCAGCTCTGACTTTCGAGATTTTTAAAGTTACAAGAAAAACAATAGGCATGAGTGTTCTGGATTTCAGGTTCAAGAACCAAGGCACCTGAGGGAGAAAACAGAAGTCTTTTCTTGGTCTCCCATAGGTAGGCAATGAATATGCAGACTCAGTCTTGGGACACCGAGGATGGAGTACTTTCCAGTATGCTCATGAGTGAGGCAAGTGTTTGACCTGGCATAGGGAGTAGCTTCTCTCCTCAGAGGGAGGTGGTAAAAGTCCCTCCTGGGCAGAGGGAATATGTTTCTGAAGAAATTTCAAGGGGATCAGACTAAGGTTAATTCGCTACTTGGATCCCTTTGCACATACTCCATACCCCCTGCTTCCCTAGGCCTCATGTGAGAGGGGAGGAGGAGCAGGAAAGAGATATAAAAATCTCAGGTTGGGGGTGCCTGGGTGGCTCAGTCGTTACATGTCTGCCTTCGGCTCAGGTCCTGATCCGAGAGTCCTGGGATCGAGCCCCGCATCAGGATCCTGCTCGGCAGGAGGCTTGATTCTCCCTCTCCCACTCCCCATGCTTGTGTTCCCTCTCTCGCAGTCTCTTTTCTCTGTCAAATAAATAAATAAAATCTTAAAAAAAAAAAAAATCTCAGGTTGAGGGGAAGTCCAAAATCAGACAGGCCAAAAGGAATTAGTCACAGTCAAGTAGCGAAAGGGATGGGTGTGTTTAGGCTCTCCACCTGCTCCCCCAGTGCCCAGGGCCAGAGCATGGCATGAAGGAGAGTCAGAAGTTTCCAGATGCTCCAGTGGATATGAGATGAGAAGGCCAAAGATCCCAAAGGTCCTGGAGTCAAGATGAGGACAAAGGATGTATAGTCTGAGGCTGGAAGGCAGAGTAGGTTTCCAACAGGGACAGAGGCTAAGGCCCAAAGAACACACACGGAGGGAAAGGCCATCTGAGTGAAGGCCAGGTCAGACCAGAAGGGTCTTTCCCTGCAGCCACAATACTGTACGGCTCTCCTCTCATCACAGGTTCCTCCAGCCCCAAAGAAAAGAGGACACGATGGATGGGTGGGATCCTTTGAGACGGAGTATTTACCTCAGAGAGTTCGAGTTAACCTGGAAAAGCCTACATTTGAAACAGGAAGGGACTCTTTGAATAGGTAAACTGTGGTCTAAGTCCCTTTACCTCAAGCAGAGCAAGTCGGGTTCATTCATATGTATAAATAAAGGTGCTTTTCTACGAATGGATGGCTGTAGATTTTAAAAACCTACTACATATGATTATTTAGTGGGTTACTGAACTGGAGAATTGGAGAAAGGACAGGATTGGTGGGGTCAGTAGAACCAGCACACATTGTTTTTAGATTTTTAATCTAAGGAATCCATTTGCATGGGCCTAGCCCATTGATCTGCAGTCTAGCATTTATTTTTTGGAGAGAGAAACTAGGGATTTAAACTATGCACAAGTGGGGTATGTGGGAGGGGAAAAAAAACATTTTAAAACCTTTTAAATTTACTGTTCGTGGTTACAAGTTTCCTTAGGAGACATAATATTTTTTTTCTCTCATCTAAAAAAATAATTTGGACCAACCTCAAAAAACTGGGTTTAATGTTTCTCAGACTGTTTCCAAGCAGACTAAAATACCAACAAATTCATATCCACGGGGAGAGGTTTATGGTTCACCAAGTTTGCATGATTCATGCTGAAGAGCTTACACGCCTGAGATGCATGATGGGCCTTCTGAATGCAATGTATGGAACACATACCACAGCCCAGGGTTCTTTACAAAGGCTGCCTGACTGGGGGGGGGGGGGTCCCTGTTGAGAAAGTGGAGTCACTTTTGAAAGGGAGGCAAGAGCAAGAGAATGGGCAATATTTCACATTCACTTTTGATCTGCATGAGAAAAGCATCCTGGTGGCAGCTTCAGGAATCCAAGAGTGAGGTCAATCTCAGGGCCCACAATTTCAGATGCTTATTCACATCCTCTCCGAAGCAACAGTTCTTGAGGCTGAAAACATGAGTTGCAAACTTGTTTTCCAACAAGGTAAAGTTAGGGAAAAGGCATCAGGATAGCGGAGCCATGCTCAAATCTGTCAGAGTTAGAGAATATAATGTATGTGGAAAAGCATTTTAAATGGTCCATATGATTGCAGAAGTCATTTTGTGAAAATTATTTCACAAAGTGATATGATATTATCAGTTACTATTGCTATTATTTTCACTTTCAGTCATCAGCAGCTACAAGAGGCCAGAGATCATTGGTCACACATCCACCTGCTGTGGTCCATCTGGCCAGGGGGGAATGCGGGGGGGCGGGGGGGCTTTGAGGTCTAATTACTAATACACGGCTGTGCTGAGCCTTTCTTTCTATTGGAAAATGGCAAGATACTTGAAGCACAGAAATGGCTGTAAGTAAAGTAAGGGCTGTAAGTTGATCTCCTAATATAATATTCAAATCATGTCTTTTGTTTCTTTTTTGTTTAGAGAGAGAGAGAGAGCATGTGCATGCGCATGGGAGAGGGGCAGAGGGAGAGAGAGAATCCCAAGCAGACTCCATGCTCAGCTCAGAGCCCAGCTCAGAGCCCAACGCAGGGCTCGATCTCATGACCCTGAGATCATGACCTGAGCCAAAATCAAGAGTCAGATGCTTAACTAAATGAGTCACCCAGGCGCCCCTCAAATAATTTCTTAAGGTTTGTATTATTATTCCAAATCATTACATGAGCATCGATGCAAATGATGCTAACGCAACCCCTTGGCAATGATGATGCCGTTGAATCCGGGCCATCATAGATTCACTGAAGAACTCGGTAAACTGAAAGGCCATTTAAGCCTTTCAGGCTTTTATTCCAAGATATTTCTCTAACTTGGAAACATAGTGCATTGGAGTTCAAAGGTCTCACCATGCAGATAAGAAATCTGGGGAAGTCAACCTTTCCAGGTAGGTATTACACTATTTTCCTGTGTGTCTTCACAGCACATCCTGTAAGAGACTTGTTTAGGCTCACTGTCTCTAGCTTCTTACCTTCCCTTTTCTTTCCTCAATACACTTCACTCAGGTTTTTGTCTCCACTCTCCTTGGAAGTTTCAGTTGCCAATGTCAATAAAGACCTCCATCTTGCCCAATCCAAAAGATAATTCTCAGTCCTCTGTGTGTGTGTGTGTGTGTGTGTGTTCAAGCCACTTAGCACATTGACAGAGCTGATCATTCATTTCTTTTCTTCTTGAAACATTTTCCTCATTTGACACCCCACTCTCCTGTGGGAGTTTCTCCTGTCTTAGTGGGTGTTTCTTCACATTTCCTTCCAGACCTCTAAATGGTGGAGCATGTCAAGGCTCAGGTCTTAGACCTCCTCTCGATATATATTCATTTCTTTCTAAGACAACACGTGGTCTCATGGCCTTAAATGCTACCTTTCTGGTGGTATCTCTCATATTTTTAGCTCTAGTTCCACATCTCTGTGATTTTTATCTCCAACTGCTGACTTTCCATTTCTATGTGAAAATATGTAATAATGCCCCAAACTTAACCTGGCCGAAACAGAACTCTTGATTCCCTCCTACCTTCCAAACTGTTCTCCCTTTACTGTTCACCATATCCAGAAATACCACTTTTCACCCCATTCTTAGAACCAAACCCAGGAGTCAACCTTGATTCTTTTCTTTCCCTTCCATACCAAATGTTATCCATCAGAAAATCCTCCTACCTATCTCCTGAACCCCCATCATGTCTACGCCCCCACTGACTATCATCACCCTCACAAGCCAGCATCATTGTTTGCCCCAACTACAATAATCTATCAAGTGGTCTTGCTTTTTTCCTTGCTATGTCCAGCCTACTCTCCATGCAACTGTAAAAAAGAGATTTTAAAAATTAAGTTAGATCATATAACTTCCTTGCTTAAAACTTTCCTGAAGCTTCCCATCGTACTTTGAATAAACACCCGCCTCCTTACCCGGGCCTGCCAATTTCCTGTTCATTTTTCCAATTTCATCTTCCACATCCATGCCTCTTTCCCGACATGCTCTACCCACTCCGATGGCCTTTCTGTCATCTCTCTTACTCTCAGCTCTCACACATCAGGCTCCTTTTCACCCCAGAGCTTTTAAACCTGGTCTTTGTCTGCTGCTAATGTTCTTCCCCGAGATCCTTGCATGGTCTACTCTTCACATCACCCAAGTCTTAGCTCAGTGTTTACTTCCCTGACCCTCCACCTAAAATGAATCTCCCTGTGTCATTCTCTCTATATGCCTCTACTCTGCCTTGTTTTCCTCAGTACTTGTCAATACTCAAAATTATATTGTTTAGTGATTGTTTACCTCCTGTCTCTCCGACTAAAATGGAAGCTTCATTAGGGCAGAGGCTTTGTCTGTCTTGTGCAGGGTTCTACCCTCCATGCCCAGAACAGTGCTTAGTGCAGCTGAGCGGTGAGTCATGCATATCGGGTCCTCACCAAACATTTGTACAGTGTATGTAAAAGAAAGCATGGATGACTCTGAGCCAAACATTGTTTAGGATGATGGGAGTGAGTCAGTAAGGTGAGTATAAACACATTTTACTCTGAGATACTCCATGATATTTTGTTTGAATCCTGATTTTTGATCACGTCTAAAATCATACAACTGTTGTTCTTCAGACTGTTCTCATATAAAAATCATCACCATGTAATAAGCTTAAGGAGCACCAGAATGGAAAATAATAGTCAGCATAATTTAACAGTATTTGGAAAGCAATATTTGGAAAACCATAATTATGATCTTATCTCAGATTTGTTCTGGAAGACATTAATAGTCATTTTACTTCAGAGCATGGAGGAATTTGCATTCAGATCAATTCATTTGAATAAACATAAATGCAATAATTACTGAGGCAGATGAAATAAGCAATATGACAAAAGGAAGTACGCTAAACGGTGTACTCATAATAATCTTAACTAATTTGGATGACTAAAACTTTAAAAACACAGAAGAGATCAGCACTGATAACTTGCCAAACAAAAGTTAGTAGTGGAGAGGCTTCTCAGACACAGATAAGCTGTGATTTCTTAAGAGGGTTTGTATACATTTCAGCTTCCTCTAACCATCAAAGAAGAAAAACACTGATGCTGTCTTCTTAAATTTATACAAAGATAATTACTATGGCTCCAAACATTCAAGGGTGATAAAATTCTTGTCAAACAAAAAAAGCTTTGGACTTTTTAATCCTTAAGTTTCTGAATTTTTCTTTCCTTTGAAGTATTTTTATTACTGTTTATTTGAGTATACATGTCATATAATATGTATTTGTTGTATAACATTTCCCCAGAATGTACTGGCTTAAAACAACAATAAACATTTATTGTCTCATTGTTTCTGTGGGGCAGGAATTTGGCAGCATTCTAGCTGGTTGGTTCTGGCTCAGCTTCTACAAGGTTGCAGTCACGCTGGCCAGGGCTGCTGGAGACACTCCCCCAGTGGTTCACTCACATGGCTGGCCAACTGGTGCTGGTTGTGGGAGGGAGGCCCCTGTCCCTATCCATGTGCGCCCCTCCAACCGGGCTGGTGCGTGTTCTCACAAAATGGGAGGCTAACATGGAGGTGCGAAGCAGGAGGCCATGACGCCTTTTTATAAGCCAGGAACTGATGCATTGTCACCTCCACTAAATGCTGTAGGTCACACAGACCAACTCTGAATCAATGTGAGAGGAGATGACAGAAGAGTAAGAAAACAACAAGCAAAATTGATAGGGGGTCCATCTTGAATGCTGGCTATAACAGAGTTCGTAGAGCTCATTTCTCTCAAATTTCCTCCAATTGGAAAGTAAGTAAGGAATACAGGAACAGAGATCTTTCTCTGGTGGGTAGCAGGGAAGGAGAAGGTTAGTGGTATCTAAATTTAGGACCAAAATGGACTTTCAAACGCTAAAAGAATTAACTCTATGCATACTCCGTACTTTCTCCTTCTACTTAAAATGTCATGATAAATAAAGGATTAAGTTATTAATATTAAGAAGTCAGAAGAGTCTATCTAACATTAGCTGCTTTTTAGTAGTCAAGTGATTGTTATATGACCTCCAGAGATAAATGATAAAAATATTCTTAATCTCAACTGAGATTTGTCAAAACTCTCTTGCTTGCTCACTTTTCCCATTGTTACATAACTGCACTATTAATATATTTTAGGGTTTTTATCCTCACAACAAAAGCTTTGGTCACAAGTCTAGGCCACTTCCTCTTTCAAGAACCTTCTCCACTTCCTTCTCTTCTCACTAAATTATTCTGTAATTATTTACACTTAAGTCTTAGAAGATTTTAGATGCTAGAAGCAAAGACAGCCAATATACATTGGGAATTTAAGTAAGTTTTGTAGTCACTAAAAAGTACTTCTGTTTTATGGAGGTCACCAGTAGATACAAATGACAGAAAAATTTATATATGTATATATATGTATATATATATATCCCTATTCTCAAACCATATAGATGCTGATGCTAATTTATTTATTGAATAGTTAGCAGGGATCATTTACAAGGGTCTAAATAGGCTGTCACGTGAAAACAGAAAAAAAACAGGGGAGTGGTGGTGAGCACAATCTTGTCAACCTGCGAGCACAGAACTGTAGAACAGACTTTTAAAAGGTACAGAATTCAGAGTCCTTTTAGGACCCACACCCTCACATATACCATTTGGCCAAGAAAACAATTCCTCCAATTCCTCCATGCTAAGGAAAAGCACACTGACCTTCGCCTTTTCATTGAGAAAGTTACAGAAACTGATTAGATTACTGCAAAGAATGAAAATAACTTCAGCATGATCCTCAAGCAAAGGACTATTAAGTCTGAGCCTGACCTTGTGAATTCCTATGTTTGGCAAGGCTGCTGGGTAAGGCAGTGGGACTTAGCGTTCAACAGAGCACTGATCTGTTGAACATTCCAGCCCTGACTCACTGGAAGCAGCTGCTAATGTTCTGTGTAATCCTCAGAGCACCATTTAGGAAAAAGTGCTTATTTCATCTCCCTCAGTTCTGTGAACAGGACCAGCCTTCCCATGCTCCTGACTGAAACAGAGTTCCTATGTCCTGTCACACCCCCACTCTTTTCTCTATTATTCTAACCACTAAAATCACCACCAAAGATGGAGAATATTTACAAATAACCATAGGAATGATACAATGTCTATTTAGTCTGTTTGCCAGAAAGTCACTATCCTCTCAAATGAACATGATAACGTGTGCGTGCTATCTTTCCAGAGCTGAGCGGAAATTCTAGAGTCTTTGCCCTTGCGTGAACCGTGTTGCTATTGTCAAGAAATTTTAAGGCCTCCAATTTAATATTAATAATGGCTTGATATTTATAAAGTAATGACTATATTAAGGAAACTGAGGTTTAGAGACATTAAGCGTCATGCCCAAGGCCACACATAGCCATTAATGGGAGAAGCCAGGAATGGAGCTCTGGGTATCTGATTCCAAAGTTGCTATTACATATTATTATACTTACCTGTAATGTAGTAATTTACACTTAATAGATTTTAGTAAGTCAAAACACCTAAAATTAATTATTTGCTTTTCTAATTTAGCAAACCTTAATAGTAGCATAAATTATGCTGCTTAAGGAGCTCCAAAGATGTAAAATATGACCTCATTAATGTAACATCTATTTGGTGAATTTCCCTTATGTCCACTTTTTGAGTGAGGCTTCAATGACATAGAAAACAAAGACGGAGAGAAATCACCTACCCAAATAACTGTTCAGTCAACCAAAGAAGTACAATTAAATGGTGGGGATTAAAATGAAGAAGAGTTCCAGTTAGAAGCATCAGAAAAGGCTTTGAGAAGAGAAGATATTTGAGTGGGGCCCTGAAGAACAACCAGGAGATGGGCATAGGAAACCAGGGGGAACAGTGTTTATAGTAAAGCCAGTTAAGTGGACGATTTTTTTTACCCACATTAAATTTTTCATGTAGTTGGAAGAATATCAGTCTTTGACCTCAACCTGTTAAAACTGTAATGAGTTATGAGATTACTTTTTTAAAAAAAGATACTTTTTCAAATGTGCTTTATTATAAATAAAAAGTACAGTATATGTGGTGCTCAATTTTGTAAAAAAAAAAAAAAATATATATATATATATTATAATTTCTACAGGTGGTGAATATACCCAAAGGTCAAGCACAAGTCACACACCCCTGCCCTTGAGTGTAGGCAGAAACTGTTATTTGTTTCTAACCAACAGAATATGGAAAAGGTGATAGGATGGTGATTAGGTTACAGTTTATGGCAAAGGTGATGGGCTACCGCTGCCATGATTATGTTTCCTTATATGTGACTCCATCTTAGCAGACCAGATAGAGACTCCACTGCTGGCCTTGAAGATTTTGAAGAAGCAAACTGTCACACCATGAAGTGCATTTGAGGACGTCCGCATGGCAGAAATTTCAGGCAGCTTCCACTCAATGGTAAGAAATTAGGGTCCTCACTCCTACTACTGAAAAGAAATGAATTCTAGCAACAACCTGAAAGAGTTTGGAAACGAATTCTTCCCAGGTGAGCCTTCGGATGAGAATGCAGCCCAGCTGCCACCTTGATTACAACCCTGTGAGACCCCAAGCAGATGACCCAGTTGACCTATACTTGGACACCTGACCTACGGAAACCATGAGCTAATTAACACGTGCTATTTTAAGCCACTGACTTTGTGGTAATTTGTTACACAGCAACAGAAAACTAATAAACTGCAGAAACCCACAAAAGAAATATTTTTTGAAGGATTTGATGCATTCACTCTGGTCTCCCTTAGAACTATCTTCTAAATCAACTGTGCTTGTCTGAATGATTCATCTGTACTAGCAGTTAAAATCATCGGATAAGCTTGTTAAATTATAGACTGCTTGCTTCCTCTCCCCTCTCCGCCCCACCCGAACGAGAGTTTCTGATTCAGGAGACTTAGAGCCTCAGAATTTGCATTTCCCACAAGTTTCTAGCTGATACTGATGTTGCTGGTTTGGGGGGACCACATTTTCAAAACCACTGATCTATACCAGTTTATTTTCTAAACATTTTTGTGTCAATTTACACCTCTAAAGCAAAAGGACTACAATATGTACTTTTCAAATATAATCTAAAATAGTGAAGTCTTTGTGTTAACATTATGTTAACATTTTCTCCTGTCCCTCTATCCATCATCCGTATTTCTCTTCTAAAGAAACAATTATAAATAAATTCAGAAAACAAAACACAATGGGAACTCAAAATGGGAATTGATAAGAAAAGGGATCCAACTTTTCCAACATTTGAGTTGCGACCTGGTAGTAAAGATCCTAGACTACCACTAAAGTAGGGGCAAAATATCTGTGGCAAAAATAGTTATTCTCATTCTAGCAGTTATAATCTGCCAAAATGTTCCTTTGATGATATTTATAGTATCTCAACTGCAAGATGTCAATATTCTCTAGAAAGCATCTAATGGCAAGCTAAAATTTAGCTTGGGAAAATTAGTTGGCTTCTCTAAAACTAGGGGGACAGATAAGATGACCTGCAGGCCTTTGCAACTCTTTGTCCCTTGGCTTAATAGAATGGACACACTGGCCTCTTTTTCTACACACAATTAAATTTTTCTGTCTTTTCTACATATGGTGACCATATAGCCTCAACTTCCTCAGATAGTTATAGTTTCAAATATGCTATCTCATTGTCATAGCATGTGTCTGAATTTTTAACTTGAAAATATGGTCATCCATCATCTGTACACTTTTTCACTGTGAAGAATATAACTACAGTTAAAACTAGGCTACATATCCTCTGCCTTTAGGGTCCTCTTTAAATTTCCATGCCTTTGCTGACTGTTGGCCATGCATTTACACAGGAGTGGGAACTGACCCTCAAACTGCAGGTGAAGAATCCTCACCCAAGGCCTCAACCTCAGGGTAGGGTCCTGACATGACCTCTCCCATGGGCCTCTGAACACTTGTCCATTTGTTACTTATTCATTTGTCTGGCTGGTTAGAGTGGAACACTTGCACTATTATAGAGGAAAGTAGGAGAAGCCTCAGGATACAAAAGATAAATAGTAATAATAACAGCTCCCTGTTAATAAGTATTTACTGTGTGCCTCTCTCTACTTATATGTTGATGCAATTTATAATAAATGAAGTCCAAGCTGATCTAAAATCTGATTCATTTCAGTTTTAGCTCTAAGGTCTCTACTTATCAGATAAACTCTAATTTAGCCTTGGTACTTTACGGCTGGCTTCCAGATGTAAATTGTCTTCTCTGGAGACACTCCAACCTGAGTATGGTTACTAGATCATACAGATTTCTTAAAAAATGGCAAGTACCGTTTCATAGAGCCTACTGCTACATTACTTTCATTACTGGCTTCCCTGGTATTCAATTATTAATTGAATGTCTATGTCTACAATTGAAAGTCTATGTCTTTTGGCTGTTTTCCTCTTCTAGGTATGATCTTTTTAATATTTTCCAGTTGTTACCATTCATATTGTTTGGCCTCTTGATATAACAACTAATTTCTTCCTTATTTTTTTAAAAGATTTTATTTATTTGACAGAGAGAGAGACAGCCAGAGAGGGAACACAAACAGGGAAAATGGGAGAGGGAAAAGCAGGCTTCTTGCTGAGCAGGGAGCCCGATGTGGGGCTCGATCCCAGGACCCCGAGATCATGACCTGAGCCGAAGGAAGATGCTTAACCTACTGAGCCACCCAGGCACCTCTTCCTTATTTTTTTTAATGAACTCTATTTTTTAGAGTAGTTTTAAGTTCATAGGGAAATACAGCAGCAGGCACAGAATGCCCCATATACCCACTACCCCAACAAATGCATAGCTTTCTCCACTGTCTTCATCTTTCATCAGAGTGCAACATTTGTTACAACTGATGAACCTACATGAATGCATCATTATCACCCAGAGTCCATGGTTTACACTAGTGTTCACTCTTGGTGCTATACGTCCTAAAAGTCTGGTAAATGTATAATGACGGGTATCTACCATTATAGTATTATACAGAGTAGCTTCACCACTCTAAAAATCCTCCGTTTCATCTCTCTCCCTTTTCCAAATCCTGGCTGCCACTATTCTTTTTATCTTCTCCATATTTTGCCTTTTCTAGAATGTCATATAGGTGAAATCATGCAGTATATAGACTTTTCAGACTGTCTTCTCTCACTTAGTAATATGCATTTAAGGTTCTTGTATGTCTTTTCATGGCTTGATGGCTCACTTCTTCTTTGTGCTGAATAATAGTCTATTGCCTGGATGCACCATAACTTATTAATTCTGGGAGCTAATATATAAGCCATTAAAAAATTTTTTAAAATTCTTATACAACTCAATGGCAAAAATCAAACTGATTAAAAAATGGTCAGAGGAGGGGGGCGGAGCAAGACGGCAGAGGAGTAGGAGACCTGGATTTCATCTGGTCTCAGGAATTCAGCTGGATAGGGATCAAACCATTCTGAACACCTACAAACTCAACAGGAGATTGAAGAAAACAATAGCAACAACTCTCTGAACAGAAAAGCGACCACTTTCTGGAAGGTAGGATGTGCGGAGAAGTGAATCCGAGGCAGTATCTGGGAGGATAGACAGTGGGGGAGGGGGCCTCCGTTGGCTGCTTCTGGCAAGTGATAGAGCAGCAAAGCACAAATTCGGAAATTTTAGAAGTCGGCTCCGCTGAGGGACGTCGCTCTGGTGGCTAAGCGGGCGGTGGAACCCCCGCAGGACAGTGTGGTCTCAGGACCCTGGGGATCACAGAAAGACTGGGGATGCCTGAGAGTGGCAGAGCTCCCAGGTATCAGAGTGGGGAAGCCGGCTGCAGAGATGGAGCTGAGGAGTGGGCTCTCAGCTCGGGGTTGCCATAAACCATGATCCGTGGCACAGTCGGGCCACTGCTCCTCCAGCAGGGACCCAACAAGCGGCAGATCCAGGGAGACTCTCCTTCCTCCCCCGGGAGGAGCGGCGCGGAAGCACACCGTGGGGATCTGCTGGGTTTGGAGACTCCGCACAGGGTCGGGTGCCAGAGATAGAAATGCTTGGTCACAGGCTGGGTGAGCACGAAGTGCGGCCGGAGATGGGGAGACAGGAGTGATTGACTGCTTTTCTCTGGGGGTGCACTGAGGAGTGGGGCCCCGAGTTCTCGGCTCCTCCGGGGCGGAGATTGGGAGGCCACCATTTTCACTCTTGGCCTCCAAAGCTGTACGGAAAGCTTGCAGGGAACAAAAGCTCTGGAGAGCAAACCCCAGCAGATTATTTAGCCCCAACGGCAAGGGCGGGGCAATTCTGCCTCCGGCAAAGACATTTGGGAACCACGGCAACAGGCCCCTCCCCAAGAAGATCAGCAAGAACAGCCAGCCAAGACCCAGTTTACCAATCAATGAGAACGGCAGAACTCCAGCACTAGGGAAACACTGCGCATAGAATCCATGGCTTTTTTCCCATGATTCTTTAGTCTTTCAAAGTCAATTTTTTTCTTTTTTTTAACTTTTTTTTTTTTGAATTTTTCTTTTTCCCTTTTTCAACCAACATCTTATCAATCCCTTTTTTAAAAAACCTTTTTCTTTTTCATTTTTAGAGTCATATTCTATCCCTTCATAGTAGTTACCCTTATTTTTGTCATATATATATAAGTTGTTCTCTCTTTAAAATTTTGAGATACAGTTTCTTCTCACAGGTCAAAATATACCCTAAACCTCTAGCGTATGGCTTTGTTCTAGTCTCCTGCCTGATCACATTCTATCCTTTTTTTCTTTTTTCTAAAAATCCTCATTTTTCTTTTTTCAAACAACTTCTTATCAATTCCTCTTATAAAATTTTTTATAATTTTCATCTTTACAGTCATATTCCATCCATTCATCGTATCAACCCTTATTTTTGCACATATATAAGTTTTTCTTTCTTTAAAATTTTGGGAGGCACTTTCTTCTAACAGACCAAAATACACCCACAATCTAGTGTGTGGCACAGATCTATGCACCAGCGTGATTATATTTGATCATATTCTGTTTTTTTTTGTTTTGTTCTGTTTTTGTTTTTATCTTTTTCTTTTTTTTTCTTTTTTTCTTTCTTTCCCTTTCTTTTACCCCGGTTTCAGGTCTTTTCTGATTTGTTTAGAGTATATTTTCTGGGGACGTTGTTACCCTGTTAGCATTTTCTTCCTTCATTCATCTATTCTCCTCTGGACAAAATGACAAGATTGAAAAAATCACCTCAACAAAAAGAACAAGAGGTAGTACCGACTGCCAGGGACCTACTCAATACGGACATTAGTACGATGTCGGACCTAGAGTTCAGAATCACGATTTTAAAGATGCTAGGTGGGCTTGAAAAAAGCATGGAAGTTATTAGAGAAACCCATTCTGGAGAAATAAAAGAATTAAAATCTAACCAAGTCGAAATTAAAAAGGCTATTAATGAGGTGCAATAAAAAATGGGGGCGCTAACTACTAGGATAAATGAGGCAGAAGAGAGAATCAGTGATATAGAAGACCAAATGATGGAAAATAAAGAAGCTGAGAAAAAGAGAGATAAACAACTACTGGATCATGAGGGCAGAATTCGAGAGATAAGTGATACCATAAGACGAAACAACATTAGAATAATTGGGATCCCAGAAGAAGAAGAAAGAGAGAGAGGGGCAAAAGGTATATTGGAGCAAATTATAGCAGAGAACTTCCCTAATTTGGGGAAGGAAACAGGCATCAAAATCCAGGAGGCACAGAGAACCCCTCTCAAAATCAATAAAAATACGTCAACACACCGACATCTAATAGTAAAACTTACAAATCTCAGAGACAAAGAGAAAATCCTGAAAGCAGCTCGGGAGAAGAGATATGTAACGTACAATGGTAGAAACATTAGATTGGCAACAGACCTATCCACAGAGACCTGGCAGGCCAGAAAGGACTGGCAGGATATATTCAGAGCACTAAATGAGAAAAGTATGCAGCAAAGAATACTATATCCAGCTAGGCTGTCATTGAAAATAGAAGGAGAGATAAAAAGCTTCCAGGACAAACAAAAACTAAAGGAATTCGCAAACACAAAACCAGTCCTACAGGAAATCTTGAAAGGGGTCCTCTAAGCAAAGAGAGACCCTAAAAGCAACATAGACCAGAAAGGAACACAGACAATATACAGTAACAGTCACCTTACAGGCAATACAATGGCACTAAATTCATAAATTTCAATAGTTACCCTGAATGTAAATGCACTAAATGCCCCAATCAAAAGACACAAGCTATCAGATTGGATTAAAAAACAAGACCCATCGATATGCTGTCTGCAAGAGACTCATTTTACACCCAAAGACACCCGCAGATTGAAAGTGAGGGGGTGGAAAACCATTTACCATGCTAACGGACACCAAAAGAAAGCTGGGGTGGCAATCCTTATATCAGACAAATTAGATTTTAAACCAAAGACTGTAATAAGAGATGAGGAAGGACACTACATCCTACTTAAAGGGTCTATCCAACAAGAAGATCTAACAATTATAAATATCTATGCCCCTAACATGGGAGCAGCCAATTATATAAGGCAATTAATAACAAAAGCAAAGAAACACATCAACAACAATACAATAATAGTGGGGGACTTTAACACCCCCCTCACTGAAATGGACAGATCGTCTAAGCAAAAGATCAACAAGGAAATAAAGGCTTTAAATGACACACTGGACCAAATGGACTTCACAGACATATTCAGAACATTCCATCCCAAAGCAACGGAATACACATTCTTCTCTAGTGCCCATTGAACATTCTCCAGAATCGATCACATCCTAGGTCACAAATCAGGTCTCAACCGGTACCAAAAGATTGGGATTATTCCCTGCCTATTTTCAGACCACAATGCTTTGAAACTAGAACTCAATCACAAGAGGAAAGTCGGAAAGAACTCAAATACATGGAGGCTAAAGAACACCCTACTGAAGAATGAATGGGTCAACCAGGAAATTAAAGAAGAATTTTTAAAAATTCATGGAAACCAATGATAATGAAAACACAACTGTTCAAAATCTTTGGGATGCAGCGAAGGCAGTCCTAAGAGGAAAGTATATAGCAATACAAGCCTTTCTCAAGAACAAGAAAGGTCTCAAATATACAACCTAACCCTACACCTAAAGGAGCTAGAGAAAAAACAGCAAATAAAGCCTAAACCCAGCAGGAGAAGAGAAATCATAAAGATCAGAGCAGAAATCAATGAAACAGAAACTAAAAGAACAGTAGAACAGATCAACGAAACTGGGAGCTGGTTCTTTGAAAGAATTAACAAGATTGATAAAACCCTGGCCAGACTTATCAAAAAGAAAAGAGAAATGACCCAAATCAACAAAATCATGAATGAAAGAGGAGAGATCACAACCAACACCAAAGAAATACAAACAATTATAAGAACGTATTATGAGTAACTCTATGCCAGCAAATTTGATAACCTGGAAGAAATGGATGCATTCCTAGAGATGTATCAACTACCAAAACTGAACCAGGAAGAAATAGAAACCCTGAACAGACCTATAACCACTAAGGAAATTGAAGCAGTCATCAAAAATCTCCCAAAAAACAAAAGCCCAGGGCCAGATGGCTTCCCAGGGGAATTCTACCAAACATTTCAAGAAGAATTAATACCTATTCTTCTGAAACTGTTCCAAAAAATAGAAATGGAAGGAAAACTTCCAAACTCATCTTATGAGGCCACCATTACCTTGATCCTAAAACCAAAGACCCCATCAAAAAGGAGAATTACAGACCAATATCCTTGATGAACATGGATGCAAAAATTCTCACCAAAATACTGGCCAATGGGATCCAACAGTACATTAAAAGGATTATTCACCACGACCAAGTGGGATTTATCCGTGGGCTGCAAGGTTGGTTCAACATCCGCAAATCAATCAATGTGATACAATACATTAACAAAAGAAAGAACAAGAATCATAGGATCCTCTCAATAGATGCAGGAAAAACATCTGACAAAGTACAGCATCCTTTCTTGATCAAAACTCTTTGGAATATAGGGATACAGGGTACATACCTCAATATCATAAAAGCCATCTATGAAAACCTACAACGAATATCATTCTCAATGGGGAAAAACTGAGAGCTTTCCCCCTAAGGTCAGGAACACGGCAGGGATGTCCACTATCACCACTGCTATTCAACAGAGTATTAGAAGTCCTAGCCACAGCAATCAGACAACAAAAAGAAATCAAAGGCATCCAAATCGGCAAAGAAGAAGTCAAACTCTTTGTAGATGATATGATACACTATGTGGAAAACCCAAAAGACTCCACCCCAAAACTGCTAGAACTCATACAAGAATTCAGTAAAGTGGCAGGATATAAAATCAATGCACAGAAGTCAGCGGCATTCCTATACACCAACAAGACAGAAGAAAGAGAAATTTTTTTTTAAAAGATTTTATTTATTTGAGAGAGAGAGAATGAGAGAGAGCACATGAGAGGGGGGAAGGTCAGAGGGAGAAGCAGACTCCCTGCCAAGCAGGGAGCCCAATGCGGGACTCGATCCAGGGACTCCAGGATCATGACCTGAGCCAAAGGCAGCTGCTTAACCAACTGAGCCACCCAGGCGCCCAGAAGAAAGAGAAATTAAGGAGTCAATCCCATTTACAATTGCACCCAAAACCATAAGATACCTAGGCATAAATCTAACCAAAGAGGCAAAGGATCTGTACTCAGAAAACTATAAAATATTCATGAAAGAAATTGAGGAAGACACAAAGAAATGGAAAAACGCTCCATGCTCATGGATTGGAAGAACAAATATTGTGAAGATGTCAATGCTACCTAGAGCAATCTACACATTCAATGCAATCCCCATCAAAATACCATCCACTTTTTTCAAAGAAATGGAACAAATAATCCTAAAATTTGTATGGAACCAGAAAAGACCCCAAATAGCCAGACGAATGTTGAAAAAGAAAAGCAAAGCTGGCGGCATCACAATTCCAGACTTCCAGCTCTATTACAAAGCTGTAATCATCAAGACAGTATGGTACTGGCACAAAAACAGACACATAGATCAATGGAACAGAATAGAGAGCCCAGAAATAGACCCTCAACTCTATGGTCAACTAATCTTCAACAAAGCAGGAAAGAATGTCCAATAGAAAAAAGACAGTCTCTTCAACAAATGGTGTTGGGAAAATTGGATAGCCACATGCAGAAGAATGAAACTGGACCATTTCCTTACACCACACACAAAAATAGACTCCAAATGGTTGAAAGACCTCAATGTGAGACAGGAGTCCATCAAAATCCTAAAGGAGAACACAGGCAGCAACCTCTTCGACCTCAGCCGCAGCAACTTCTTCCTAGAAACATCGCCAAAGGCCAGGGAAGCAAGGGCAAAAATGAACTATTGGGACTTCATCAAGATAAAAAGCTTTTGCAAAGCAAAGGAAAGAGTCAACAAAACCAAAAGACAACCGACAGAATGGGAGAAGATATTTGCAAATGACATATCAGATAAAGGGCTAGTATTCAAAATCTGTAAAGAACTTATCAAACTCAACACCCAAAGAACAAAGAATCCAATCAAGAAATGGGCAGAAGACATGAACAGACATTTTTCCAAAGACATCCAAATGGCCAACAGACACATGAAAAAGTGCTCAACATCGCTCAGCATCAGGGAAATCCAAATCAAAACCTCCATGAGATACCACCTCACACCAGTCAGAATGGCTGAAATTAACAAGCCAGGAAACGACAGATGTTGGCGGGGATGCGGAGAAAGGGGAACCCTCCTACACTGTTGGTGGGAATGCAAGCTGGTGCAGCCACTCTGGAAAACAGTATGGAGATTCCTCAAAAAGTTGAAAATAGAGCTACCATAGGATGCAGTAATTGCACTACTGGGTATCTACCCCAAAGATACAACTGTAGGGATCTGAAGGGATACGTGCACCCTGATGTTTATAGCAGCAATGTCCACAATAGCTAAACTCTGGAAAGAGCCAAGATATCCATCGACAGATGAAATGGATAAAGAAGATGTGGTATATATATACAATGGAATATTATGCAGCCATCAAAAGGAATGAGATCTTAACATTTGCAACAACGTGGATGGAACTGGAGGGTGTTATGCTGAGTGAAATAAGTCAATCAGAGAAAGACATGTATCATATGACCTCACTGATATGAGGAATTCTTAATCTCAGGAAACAAACTGAGGGTTGCTGGAGTGGGGGGTGGTGTGGGAGGGATGGGAGACTGGGTGATAGACACTGGGGAGGTATGTGCTATGGTGAGCACTGTGAATTGTGCAAGACTGCTGAATCACAGATCTGTACCTCTGAAACAAATAATGCAATGTATGTTAAGAAAAAAAAAAAGAAGAAGAAGATAGCAGGAGGGGAAGAATGAAGGGGGGGAAATCGGAGGGGGAAACAAACCATGAGAGACGATGGACTCTGAAAATCAAACTGAGGGTTCTAGAGGGGAGGGCGGTGGGAGGATGGGTTAGCCTGGTGATGGGTATTAAAGAGACACGTTCTGCATGGAGCACTGGGTGTTATACACAAATAATGAATCTTGGAACACTACATCAAAAACTGATGATGTAATGTATGGTGATTAACATAACAAAAAATTTTTAAAAAATGGTCAGAGGAACTGAACAGGCACTTCTTCAAAGAAAACACAAATAACCAACAGGGACATGAAAAGGTGTTCAACATCACTAATCATCAGGGAAATGCAAATCAAACCACAATGACATATCACCTCACACCTTTTAGAATGGCTATCCTCAAAAACACTAGAGTTAAGAAGCGTTGATGAGGATGTGGAAAAAAGGGACCCTCATGCACTGTTGGTGGGAATGCAAACTGGTAGAGCCACTGTGGAAAACAGTATGGAGGTTCCTCAAAAAATTAAAAATAGAACTACCATATGATCCAGCAATTCCACTTCTGGGTATTTATTCAAAGAAAATGAAAATACTAATTCAAAAATATATCTGCACCCCTATATTCATTGCAGCATTATTTACAATAGCCAAAAATGGAAGCAACCTAAAGAGTCCATCGATGGATGAATGAATAAAAAATGTGATATATATACACAGTGTATTATTTTTCATCCATAAGAAGGAGCAAAATCTTGCCATTTGCAACAACATGGATGAAACTTGAGGGCAATATGCTAAGCAAAATAAGTCAGAGAAAGACAAATACCATGTATCACTCATATGTGAAATTAAAAAACAAAACAAAACAAAACAAAAAACAGAACACTGAATTTTTAGAAACAGAGAACAGACTGATGGCTGCCAGAGGCAGGAGGTTGGGGGGGGGCAGATGTGGAATAGATGAGGGGGGGTCAAAAGGACAAACTTCCAGTTATAAAATAAATAAGTCACGGGGATGTAATGTACAGCATGGTGACTATAGTTAATAATACCATACTGTATATCTAAAAGCTGCTATGCGAATATATCTTAGACGTTCTCATTACCAGAAAAATGTAACTACACACGATGATGATGTTAACTAGGCTTATTGTGGTGATCATTTTGCAGAATATATAAATACCGAATCATTATGCTATACATCCAAAATTAATATATATCAACTCTCCCTCAATAAAAGAAATAACTTTCACAAGATCCACAGATTCATAATTTTTTCTGTCCTGGGAAGAGAACTGCTACAATTCATAAACTGACTGGAAATCGAGAACAGCTTGCTATTCATTCAAATATTTACTGAAACATATTATGTGCCAAGCACTGTGCTAGTGCTGGAAACACGTCAATAAGTAAAACACTGTTCTTGCCCTTAAAGCTTTACGTTTTATGTCACAGGGGTTTTCCTTTTCAGGTTTTACTGCCAATGCTAGAGTTTTAAGTCCTTCCTCTTGATGAAGGGAACAGTTTGATTAGGAAAATCTGATAATCCAAGCAGGCTTTTTAGAATCACATATGCATGCATTATACTTAAAGGGAGAAGAAAGAAAAAAAGAAATGGTGTCAGACTAGGGGACTTAATCCAAGCTGGTGAAAGAGGAGCAAAAATGGATAAAAGCAGGGATATGTAACAGGCCAGAATAAGGTGGGACTCAAAACTGATTTTACCTGGACCCATGATTTCCTGACCTTAGTGTCATTTATATGATAAAGCAAAACTTAATGAACAAATCTGAGGGCAAAGAGTCAACATTCCTGAGCACATGTGGCAGTAAAAAATGTACAGCTGGAAAGGTTTCATTCAACCATCCTTCTCTTTCCTGCACACAGTCCTTAGCATTTCCCCAAAAGTAACCAGTTTCTTGGGACTGTTTAGATCATGTGCAGAACAGCATGGGTAGTTCCTACACCGATGATGCTTTTCAATACCAAAACAATCACTTGGAATTTGGTTAGTGGAATGCATTCCATTTTAGAAGTTTACTGTGACAATGTCGGAATGAGAAAGGAATGAAAACAATAAGTGGGACAGAACTCTTCCGAATACACTAGAGAACGTGTTTTTAAAAGGAAACATTATTAAAATATAATGAGAATACAATATGGAAATAGAATTCAAAATAAAGTTCCGGGTATCTATTATAATATCCCGATTCTCTAAGAGCTACATCTTTTTCTTTTTTTTTTTTTTTAAGAATTACATCATTATTTGCCCAGCATCTCAGAGTCTCTTCAACTAATGATATCACCACTATTTGTGTTTCAACCAATACAGAGTGGGGTCATCCAATACAGTATTAACAATATAGGAAGATGATTCAAAGACGTGTAGTGACAGAAATGGTGGACCAGAAAACTTGGGTCCTGGGCTCTGGCTCTGATGCCAATAATGATGGTAACAATGACAATGATAAATAGTTGCTTCCGATTTGTAGTCACTGACGGAGTGCGAGGCCTAATGCACTTGTAAGGCCTTTTCTCTCATGTAATCTCAACAACCCTATAAAACCTATTATGATATCATTTTATAGATGATAAACCTGAAACTTAGAGAGTGTCAGGGATTTATGCAAGGTCATAGCCAGGCTAATGAGGTAGAGTCAGGATTCATGCTCCTGCCTGACCCAAAGTCTGTACTATCCTTTTTTTTTTTTTACCACCAATAGATTATATCTATCAAGCTAGTGAAGTTCTATGGTCTCCTTTTGTCTCCCAGAAAAATGGAGGGGTTGGACCAAGTGACCTCTGGGGTTCCCTTTGGCTTTAAAATGTTATGAGTCCTTTGCTTCACTGTTGTGAGACCATGAGATTAGAGCTCTGTATTTCCCAAAGCCTCATCTTGCTTCTGTTTTATCCTGTTCTATATTCTGGAGAAATGGGGGTGGTAGGTCTATGATCTTATGGTCGTGGCCATTGTGCTGGTGCTGTAGACTATGGAGGAACGGAGATGGCGCTACTTTCATCTCACTGATCCGTACTCCTACATAAGCTGACCCAGTAGGTAAGCAGAAGCAGAAAGGAAAGAGGACCTCCAGGAGTCATCCCATAGCAGCACTCTTTTCCTGGACACGAAGGATTCTCAAACTTTCATTAGACACCACTCTCACCTGAGAAGTTCATTTTTCTCCTTGGTCATCTGAAAAGGGAAGTGCTGATTTCAAAGGGAAACATCCTGTGACTGAGGTTGCCGCCCCAGAGTTGTATTCTCTGAGTTGAGAGCTATCAGGATGGAGAGGTCTTTGCTGGCTTCTGACATCTGGTGGCTCTACACTCCCCCTTAGCCAGGGAAAGCAAAAGCAGAGAACCCTGTGGAGCTTTCAGACTTATGTTTTCCTCTGGGATTCCCCTCTATGTGGAACAAATACTTCTCAGACAAAGAAAGCAAGTTCCCATCTGTTACAATTTGGAAATTTCCAAATTCCCCCCATTTATGTTGTGTTTGTTTTGGAAAACCCAGGAGATGTCCACAGATATATGGAAGTCTCCTGAAGGGTGTTTTGACAAGATTGCAAAACTGAATCACAGCAAAAGTCAAACTGCAAGCAAGCTTTTATTTTTAGGCTCTATGCCAGACCTGAACAAACAAAACAAGCAGAAAATAAACAAGAACAGCAAGTTAAAAGGTCCAGTCAGCAATCTCATTCAAACTCTTTATCTACAGCAGATTGGGAGGACCACCTCCAATCAAAATCCAAAGTTTAACTTTAAGCTACTTATAAATCTAAAACCATGGTATTACTCGCTTACTAGAAATTAAAACCAGAGAATCTTTCATTGTAAGTTGAGTGGAATTTTGAGCAAAGGATTGCCTTCTCATAGGAATGCCTAATGGTAAGACAAGAAACATAATCATTAACGTCTTTACCAAAATCTACAGTGTCCCCATTTTTAAAAGTCTGAACTATAGCTGAATTAAATTAAATTTCTGTCCTAGCGGGGCGCCTGGGTGGCTCAGTCCGTTAAGCGACTGCCTTCGGCTCAGGTCATGATCCCAGGGTCCTGGGATCGAGCCCCGCATCGGGCTCCCTGCTCGGCGGGAAGCCTGCTTCTCCCTTTCCCACTCCTCCTGCTTGTGTTCCCGCTCTCGCTATGTCTCTCTCTGTCAAATAAATAGATGGAATCGTTAAAAAAAAGAAAAAAAAATTTCTGTCCTAGCTTCAGTGCTAGTTGCTGGGGATTAAAAAGTGACTGATACCTCCACAGATACCATATTCTTGCAGAATATGATAGCCTAGTGATGCATTCAGTCAAGCATTCAAATAGATAAACGCTGCTCAGTTTGACAATGAATATAATCTACCCATTAAGCCCACAAATATTTATCCAATGTTTATTATGTGCCAGGCACTGGGGTAGGGGCTAGAGCAAGGTGAAGAACAAGCCTGATGTCAGAGATCCTATACTGGGAGGGTTAGCATGGGGGAAGTCCTCACTGCCAGGGGAGGACTCACAGGGTGACCTAATGTAGTCTGTGCCTCCTGAAAGGCAGAGCAAGGTGTTGGCATGAAAGGAGATGGTCGGGCAAATGAAGCCCAGAGGAGAAAGCTGTAGGTGGAAAGTTGGGAATCCAGAAAGAGAAAATGAATTCAATGAAAACAGGAAGGAGGGAATGAAATTGGCAAGGCATTCTTTATAGTTTAAAGGAAGTCCAACTCCATTCAATAAATTACTCATTTTCTCATTTAGTGCTAAACAGAGACTATACAACTCCCAGTCAGAGCTTATGATCAGCATATGTTGGGTTACCATAACGAATTAATGAGAGTACAGCTAAATAGAAATAAATCAGTCATTTCAGTTGATCTGTGCAACTTACCAGATGTTCTGAAATACTAAAACTATGTAAAAACTACTATCACTGATTTTTTTTTTTTTTTGGAACCGTAGTTGGGAAACACTGTCCTGACAAGTTAGTGCCTGGAGCATCAGAATGATGGGTCAGGTATGTTCACTGAGCAGAAAGTGTTCTTGTCCTCAAAACGCCACGCATGTGGCCTTCTTGCCAAATGAATTATTTGTAAGATAATGGAACAGCTCCATACTACCATAATACATTAAACAAACCTTTCTTTAAAACACGCTGTCTTCTCCTCCAAGTGACTTCTTTTGAGTTTACTTTTTCCTTCTCCAGGACAATTTTGGCCTCAGTACTGAGCCAGAGGTCAGAGAGCTAAGAAACCCTCACCTTGTTTCAGGGTTAAGTAGGAGCTGGGGGACTGGAACCAGTCTAGGTCAGACTGATACAGAAGACAGATTTGTTCAAGTGACACTGGTTATGGAACCCAAAGAGGATGAAGGAACCAGCAACACCTGTCAGGCTGAAGCAGAGAAGCCATGTAAAAAGTAGCTAATTAAAGCCCATTAATTCCTCTGAATAAAAAAAAAAATCACATCTAGGACAATCCACATTGCTTTCTCGGAAACGACTTAGAATAGCTCAGCACATTGGCCTGTGGGATAATAACAGTAAAGGCAGCTGATTTGCCAGTTTCTACCCACTATGGGAAGCCAGAAACTCAGTAGTCTTTCTCTAGTGAGGCCAGGACATGTTGAAATGCAGCCATTTCCTTTTGTGTCCTCATCTCAGGGCACTGGGCTTTTGTGTGCTCTGGCCAACAGAAAAATACGGTCAGCTGTTGATGCAGTTTGGTTCTCCCCATTCTGCTGCTGTTCCACAGTGTTCCGTTCGCCCTCTAAGACATGGCCAATATGATGAGCTTTCTAGGACCACTGAACTTCAGCAAAAGAGGTACTCTTGTTCCAGGTTTTTACAGGATGTACTGACCTTTTTGCCCCTCCTCTCTCAAGACAATTATTCTTATCAAAAAGATCACACACACACACCATCATTATAAGGAAGGAATCTTTTTCAGAACTTGACCCCC
Organism: Neomonachus schauinslandi; assembly: GCF_002201575.2. Lineage (NCBI taxonomy): Eukaryota > Metazoa > Chordata > Mammalia > Carnivora > Phocidae > Neomonachus > Neomonachus schauinslandi. The sequence continues at coordinate 59,662,339 of NC_058404.1, forward strand.
TCACTAGCTCAGAAGCCAGAGACATAGACAAGAATAGTTTCTGAACTGTCCCTATTAATACTCTTTACAATTTCTTCCATTTTTGCTCTTTTAGAAATAGGACTAGCATCAATCAGATTAGAGCTATCCACCACCCGAAGTTGGATTGGATTGAACAGAAATGAGCCATGCAGGGGAAGAGATCTTGAAGCCAATGGGAAAAATGTGAAACTTGGGATGAAGTTAATCAGGCCCATATTACACTTGACATTCTTCTGTATTAAATAAAGGTCACTTCCTTCAAGATACTATTTTGAGCAAAAAAGATTTCTGCAATTCTGTAAGACTGAAGTTAATTAAACAGCATAGCAAAAATGGAAAACAGATGTCACAGGACGTTTTAAAAAGATTTTAATGACATTCAGCCTATTTTCTTAAACTCATTTGCAGTTGCTATCATTCCCTGTACTTAAAGTTCATGAGTTGTTGGAATGGGAGGATTCATATCAATTTCATATAAATGGCAGTACAGAAGCGATTCAAAGAGAAATACGGTTGGGGGAGTCTTGCAGAGGTTTTGTTTTTTTTTCCCCCCTACACAACCTAACCAGCTCTTTTGGCTTAAACTCTTGAACTCTTTTAAATTAATGTTTTCCATCTTTCAAAAGAACTTTCCATACCACCAGCTCTGACTCTAGCTTTTTTTATGGTCCTTTCCGGTAGTCTCATGTTCAATTATCTTAAAAGCACCTGCAAGGTTAACTAAGAAACTTAATATTGTCAATTCCAGCTCAGGGAAAAACCACAGCATGGTGAATTTTTTTGAGATGGAAGTCATAGTTAACTCAAGTACAGACACCCATGGTTAGACTTTCAACATATCTTCAGATTATGATAATCCAAAACTCAAAATTATAAAGTTTTCTTGAAATAAGTAAAATTTCAAATTAGGATGAAGAAATGAAGCAGGTTTATGATCTTAAAAAGTGCATTCATAAAAGGGAAATGTAGAACTGTAAGAGTGACCAAATAGGGGTTCTTGAGGGTCTTGTCACTGTTTTTCTTCTAATTTATCTTTTAAAACATCTTTTGGGATGTTTCCCAGGGTTTGAGGCCATCTGATGATTACTGACATATGTCCCCAGTAGAATGACAAAATTTACAAATACTTTTTATATAGTAAGCCCCATCTAGTGTAAATGGCACGTACCATTTTTAAAGTTCCTACAGACATGGTAATTATGAGGAAGCAATGAATTATTACGCTGTCTTGCTGTTTATATAAGCATCTTCATGCAACTGCAAACCAGCAGTTGTTTTAAACTGAAACAATGCTCTCTGCTAAATCAGGGAAGAGATGACATCAATAAATGCTACAAATCTGAAGCAAAGGGACAGGGAAGAATTCTAATGACTGCAGGAATAACACAGACCTGAAACAAAAATTCACACAGTAGGTGGGGATGCTTATCTTGGGCTTGCTTCTGGTGATGCCTTTCACATGTGTGGTGGGGAGGCTTGCAGCTTCTGTATTAATTATCTTCAAAACGGGCCATTTTGCCTGCCTGGACTTTATGCTTGAAGGCCTTCTACTTGTTTTCTAAGAAAGCTCTGTAATTCAAGCTATTTGTTCAATAAACAATATACCCATTACTGTTGTCATTAGTAACTTGCAATATCCTAAGTATTATTTACAAAAAAATAAGAGTAAATAATGAAAGCTAAAGTAACTGCTCTGCAATTAGCTGGGGTAGGTGCCAGCATGTGGGGTAAGGAGGGTCCACATGGGGAGAGACTGGAGGCAGAAAGACCAGTTTGGATGTTATGGGAATACTTGGAAATGAGATGTGGGGGCAGCAGAAATGGAATTGCTGGAAAACATACATTAAAGAAGCAAAATTAGGGATGCCTGGGTGGTTCAGTCAGTTAAGTGGCTGCCTTCAGCTCAGGTCATGATCCCAGGGTCCTGGGATCGAGCCCCGCATCGGACTCCCTGCTCGGCGGGGAGTCTGCTTCTCCCTCTGCCCCTCTCCCTGCTTGTGCTCGCTCTCTGTTTCTCTCTCTCTGACAAATAAATATTTTTTTAAAATTTAAAAAAAAGAAGCAAAATTAAAATGACCAAACACTGTGGACTGTTCATGATACTTGTCACCTACAAGTCTCATGAATGTCCTCTGTCCTCCACAGAGGTTCCTTCAGTCATCCTGCATTCTTGAGGTAGCCCTCCCAACCCCCATGGTCATGTCATTTTTCTATGTGTGTGTCTTTTGAGAATGAGATCTTAGTTATAAGAAAGGGATTCTTGAAGCATACTTAATTCCAAACCCTCACTAATAGCAAGTTCTAAGTTTTCCTTTTCCTAATCAGTTTCTGGCCACAAATCAATGAAAAATGCAAAGTGAAATGACCTTGTAAGTTGAGGCAAAGGACAAAGGTAATGTGGTTTAAAAATGAGAAAGAACGGTCAGATTCTTTCCATGCCTGGAATTCACTGATGCTACTACGCCTCCGAGCAGACCTCATGGTCAGGAAATGTGTTAGGAAACAGATGAGCCACACAGCTGTTGCTGTCTCTGGTCAGCATGCTCTGCGTGTTTTGCTCAGCCCCAAACCACTGCCACAGCATCTCAGAAAATAATGCTGTCCTTGGTTCTTTGAAGTGAGACTAATAAACTTCCAATAAGCTATGCTCTTTTGAAGGCTTAGGCGTATGGGCTGAATCATTCCTTCTTTCCCTTACTTGGTCTTCTTGGTCTGTTTTATCACCAAGGGAGGGTCACTACAGACACAGGAAACAAAGAGTTCTACCAAACAGGTTCTTTGTAAAGCTAGGCATATATCTAGGGATTGACAAAACTGCCCCACAAGAGTGGAAATAACCAGCATCTCACTGAGGAATGGAGAAAGGAGATCAGGGAAAACAAAGTAGTGTGCTTTTGCTTTACTATAGAGCACCTTGTTAGCAAAGAAAATTCCTAGAAAAAAAAAATTGGTATCTGCCATTTGTGTGATCCATCAAGTAAAGTGAACCTTCTGTACATAGAGAAAATATTTTCCAAACTCCTCATTACTAACTGAGCCAACAATTTTCTTCTAATGTGCCTTAATCTTGCAAGTGTGTTTTCTTTAGTTTCTCACTCTACAGATGTCTTCTCCATCTGGCACTCAAAAATATTGTTACTTGCATACAACTTTATTTTTAAAAAATTCCCAAATATGTTTTATATCAACAATCTTTGAATTATCTTAGAGATTTGAGCATCTGGTTAATTAGTCTCCATTCCACTGTTTGAGGACTATTGATAAATACACTCAATGTTTAACCCTATTCATTTTGTAGGTCAGTTTAAGCGTTCAAAAGAAAAGGGAATAAGAGCTGGTATTCTATTCTGCATGCACAGTATCTTATATAACAAACAGGAAACCAGGTCATCAATTTGCATATTCCACTTGTGCTCCCAAAGGCACATAAAGCTGCCTTCTGAAAGAATGAAGTTTAGAACAACACAACACATAAAAATGCTCTTTACTCCACTGAACACCGTCAGATTAAACTCCCTGTTTCCTATCTTTGAATGTTTCATATTTGGTGTTACGAACCGTTCCATCCCCCCCCACCGCTCTTCCTTCTAACGGTCTGTTCTTCCCTCTTGGTCTCTCCATCATAACTGACAGCACATTCCTGACACCACCAAGGTCACTGGCAAATGGAAGCATGAACTTGAGGGCAAGCTCAGTGAATGTTCTTAAACATGTTGTGGCAGATGATGTTCCCCTGTTTGTTAGCTCCCTAATGGCCATCCTGTTCCACCCAAGTTGAATTCTGACGTTTTCAGACAGGACATGGAGAATCCTTTGAATATCAGGCCCTCTTCAAGCCCCAAGAATGGCTCGGGCTTAGCCAGCCATGGTGATTCCATTTCCCTTTGCCATATACTCACTTTCCTATCCTTTCTTGGAACCAAAAGTGGACACAAGACATAGTTGTGGTCAATGACACTCAAGGGAAAGTCAGCTGGAAAGGATTTTCTTCAGAATAAAATAAACAGAGATGCACAAAACTTCTTGCCTCTGCCCCATACTTCCTGGTCTGGAGAATGGTGTGAGGACATGGCATGTGAGCAGCTGCAGCCATCTTACAGACATGAGGGAAAGGCCGAGAATCCAAATGCACTCTGACAACTCAAAGCTTCTACAATGGGCCTATGCTGCCAATATGTATATACTCTATGTGTGTGTGTATGTGTCTGTAATATATGCCCAAGTGTGTATATATAGCAAAACTAAGGCATATAATTATTAAGGCAAAAATTTCATGCTCACAAAATGATGCTATTTTTGAGGAAGGTGGAAAGAAAAATTGCAGCAATGAATAGAGCCAAATTAAAAAGTAGTCAGAGGCAGACTTTCCACAGCAGAGCTCATCCACTGATACCAAATCGCTGGAGAGTTTGTGGGTCATTCTCTGCTGTTTCCTTTCAGTAAAGTTTATGTTAATCTATGGAGTATTACTCAAATGAACAGCTGTTAGTAGGAATAACTATTTTTCACATAGTAGCAATAAAACTAATCACAAATGTGGGTGATAAAGGCGAAGGGAAAGAAAATCAGAGTCAAAAATGATAACAATGAGCCCCTGCTTTTCTAGAAGATACTTCCAGCAACCACAAGGAACAAAGGCCTAAAGCTGAAATTTACTGTTTCTAGCCCTCCCAAAAATATTTTCACCAACATGACTCCTGATTGTGTATACAGTGAGGCAGTCTACTAGAAGCATCCCAAAACAGTACCCGATGGAAAGAGGGACAGAGAACTTTAATAATGAGAGAAAAGGAATTTTAAAGTCTGAATGGAGGAGTGCCTGGGTGGCTCAGTCAGTGAAGCATCTGAGTCTTGATTGTGGCTCAAGACATGACCTCAGGGTCATGAGATTTAGCCCCGAGTCGGGCTCCATGCTGGGCCTGGAGCCTGCTTGGGATTCTCTCCCTCTCCCCCTGCCCCTCCCCCCACTCACATGTTCTCTCTTAAAAAAAAAAAAAGAATAAAAATTAAAAAAAATAATAAAGTATGAATTGGGGCTGTCAAACTACTGATTAGCCTTGTGTAAGCAGGATGTCCAGTTGGTTCCCTCCACCTATTGAACACAGATAACTTTCTCAGCTAAAAAAAAATCAAACACCAGGACTTACACCATTGTTTAATATTTAACCTTAAAACAGTAAATACTGTTTTTAGAAATAAGTGAGTTGCTATAGTTCATGTTGGTCTTCCTCATTAAAATTTGAATTCAAATCCTAGCCACAATTTTGAAAAATGTTCCAGAGCTTATGATTTTCTTTTTTTTTTTTTAAAGATTTTATTTATTTATTTGAGAGAGAGAGAATGAGAGAGAGTACATGAGAGGGGGGAGGGTCAGAGGGAGAAGCAGGCTCCTCGCTGAGCAGGGAGCCCGATGCGGGACTCGATCCCGGGACTCCAGGATCATGACCTGAGCCGAAGGCAGTTGCTTAACCAACTGAGCCACCCAGGCGCCCGAGCTTATGATTTTCTAAGCATAAAACTAGTATCTCAGAGAATGAGGATTTAAGATTTTGCTAACAACAATAGTATCACTGACTAAAACATTTCACTTTTGCTTAATTGCTAATGACTGAAGAACACTAATATTTTATAATTAAAATTATGACTAAATGTACTCATCTCATTGGTCGAATTTTTCAACAAATCTCAAAAATTTTTAAAAATGAATTAGTCAAATAGTTAATAAAAGCCAGCTAATATTCAGCACTTGCCTACTTAAAAGGAAGGGAAAATATATAGTAATCATCCATAAGTAGTAAATTTATCAAGTTTTAGGATCAGGAATGAAAATATTTTGTATTTGAGTTAAATAATTTAACAGGTTAAATCAACAGGCTCTGGTTCAAGACGGTGATATAGTAAGATCCTGAACTTACATCCTCCCACAGACACACTGAATGTACAGCTACATATGGAACAATTTCCTCTGAGAAAAACCCAAAAGCTAGCTGAGCGACTCCTACACATCAGACAAATCAGAAAAAACCCACACTGAAGCAGGTAGGAGAGGATGATATACAATCTCACTGGACTTGCCCAGCCCTAAGTGCAGTGACTGTGATTGGGAAGGAGCTCAAAACCAGGAGCTTCTCCCTGAGGAGCCAAGAGCTTCAACCCCTTGTCAGGACCCTAACTTTAAGACTTGCACCTGAGTGAGCCCCCAAAAGCTAGTTTTGAAAACCAGTGGGATTCACATCCATGAGATCTACGAGGCTATAGAGAACTGAGAAACAACACTAAAAGGGCTCTCTCAGGGACACACCTCTAGGGGCCTGTTACCATATTCTCCAGAGATGGAGGCTGGTGGGCTCCATCTTTAAAGTCTCCCGCTGCCTCATTCCAGCTTACTAGGATCGCCCCAAAAGGAGCTTGTACTCTTTGGTGCTTTTTTATGGCTGCCACCAGGGGAGATCCCTTGATCACCCAGTCTGGTGGCCAGTGAGACTTATGTTTGCGGTTCCCACAGACCTGTAACCAATGGAAAGAGAGTTCTTAACTGGCCACCACCCCCAAGCACAACAAGAGGCAACAGACTGAGGAGCTCAGTGTCTCTATGAAAGAGGCTGATTGGCTTATCTTCGTAGCTGCAGCTTGAGGGGCAGTCTTCTCATTAAACACACAACTAAGGGCCTACTATAATCCTCTACAGAGACTTCAGAGGGCAGCTACTATCTTGGCATTCTCCCTCTGCCATGCTCCAAAGTGCCAGTATCTCCAGAGGGGAACCTTTGCATGTGTCTGGTGCCCCAGTTTCTGTGGCTGCCAACCAGGGAATGCACCTTGACTGCTTAGTTCTGGTGGCCAACAGAGTATGCGTTCCTTAGTCCCACAGAACTGTAACAAATGGAGAGACAGTTATTGGCCGGCTGCCACTCCCAGGCTACTGCACACACAGAAGACTAAAAAACATCCCTAGTCTTTCTGTGAAAAAGACATATCTGCCTGTCCCCGGAGCCTGGCCTGAGGGGTGGACTTATGGTTTAGTACACATCTCAGGGCTACTGAGATACCCTCAGGAGATAGAGGCTGTGAATGCTTCTTTGTGTTCTCTCCCTGTCTTACACCAGCTCACTGGAATCTCCTGGAAAGGAGCTTATACACGTATCTGGCATCCTGAGTTTCCTGTGACTGCTGCCCAGAAGACACCTCTAGAACATCTAGCTATCACGGCCGGAAGTGACCTACTCTTGAAGTCCTGCAATACTGTACATATATTTCCCTACTTTAAAAGTTGCTGCCTGAAGTTTTGGCTTCTAACCAGCCTGAATGTAGGTGCTGACGAATATCCATCCTTTTGGGACACCGACAGTCTTGGATACCCTCAACTACTGGCGGCCACTAAAATAAAATAGGCTTGGACAGAAACAAAGGCTTGAGAGACAACCAAGAGCTAGGGTAGGGTTAATAATAAGGTTCATCTACATGAGGCCACTCCTGCAAGAATGGGAATGGTGCCTATTTTGTCTAATGAATAAAAACCTACAGAGAGACAAAGAAAATGAAGAAACAGAAGAATACTTCTAAACAAAAGAATAAGATAAAGCCTCAGAAAAAGTCCTTAATGAAATGGAGATAAATGATTTACCTGATAAAGAGTTCAAAATAACTGTCATAAAGATACTCACCAAACTCAGGAGAGGAACGGATGAATGCAGTGAGAACTTCAACAAAGAGAAAAATATAAGAAAGTACCACATAGAAGTCAGAGCTGAAGAATACAAAAACTGAACTGAAAAATACACCAAAGGGGTTCAACAGCAGACTAGATGAAGCAGAAGACAGCATCAGTGAACTCAAAAATAGGGCAGTGGAACTCAGCCAATCAGAGTAGCAAAAAGAAAAAATAATGAAAAAGGGTGAAAATAGCTTAGGGGACCAGTGGAACATCAAGTGGACCAACAGTCACATTATAGGGATTCCAGAAGGAGAAAAGAGAAAGGAGAAGAAAATTTACTTGAGGAAATAATGGCTAAAAACTTCCCTAACCTGGGAAAGGAAACAGATACTCAGATTCAAGAAACGCAGAGAGTTCTGAAAAAGAAGAACCCAAAGAAACCCACCAAGACACATTATAGTTAACTGTCAAAACTTAAAGTACAGAATCTTATAAACAGCTTGTTGCATACAAGTTGGTAAAGGTAGATATACAGTAAAATTCAGATAACTTAATGTTCCAAAGGTGATGGATTAATCACTTACAAAGCTAGTATGAAGATTAAAAGACAAAATTAGTAAAAATAACTATAACTACAATAATTAATTAAGGGATACAAAAGATGTAAAACCAAAACCAAAACATGGGGTAGTAGAAATGTGGAGCTTTAAAATGCATTCAAATTTATCAACTTAAAATAGACTTTTATAAATATAAATTATTTTATGTAAGCCTCATGGTAATCACAAAGCAAAATCCTATAGTAGGTATACAAAAGATAAAAAGAATGGGATTTAAGCATACTACTACAGAAAATCATGAAATAATAAAGGAGCAGAATAAGAAAGGAACTGAGAACTATGAAACAGCCAGAAAACAATTAACAAAATGGCAATAAGTACATACGTATCAATAACTAATTAAATGTAAATGGACTAAATTGTCCAAAAAGACACAGGGTAGCTAAAAAACAAGACCTATCTATATGCTGCCTACAAGAGATTAACTTCAAGTGCACGGACACACACAGACTCAAAGTGAAGGGATGGAAAAAGATACTGAAAGTGAAAACCAGGGATGCCTGGGTGATTCAGGTCAGTTAAGCGTCTGCCTTTGGCTCAGGTCATGATCCCAGGGTCCTGGGATCAAGTCCAACATCGGGCTCCTTGCTCAGCGGGTAGCCTGATTCACCTTCTGCCTGCCACTCCCCCTGCTTGTACTCTTGCTCTCTCTCTCCCGTGCTCTCTCTCTGGCAAATAAATAAATAAATAAATCTTTAAAAAAAAAAAATGAAAACCATGGAAAATGGAAACCAAAAGATACCTGGAGAGGCTATACTTATATAAGAAAAAACAGGCTTTAAAACAAAGACTGTAATAAGAGAAAAAGAAGGGCATTCATAATAACAAAAGGGCCAATCCAACAAGAAGATATAACATCTGTAAATATTTATGTATCCAACATAGGAGAAACTAATATATAAAACAAATACTAACAGACCTAAAGGGAGAAATGAACAACAATACAATAATAGTAGGGGACTTTAATACCTCACTTACATCAGTGGATAGGTCTAGACAGAAAATGAATAAGTGAACATCAGCCTCACATGACATATTAGACCCGATAGACTTAACAGATACATACAGAATATTCCACTCAAAAGCAACAGAAAAAACATTTTTTTCAAATACACATGAAACATTCTCCTCAACTAATACTATGTTAGGCAATAAAACTAGTTTTAATTCAAGAAGACTGAAATCAAGCATCTTTTCCAATCGTAAGGGTATAAAACTAGAAATAAATTACAAGAAAACTTGAAAATTCACAAATATGTGGAGATTAAATACAATGCTAGTGAACAACCATTGTGTCATAAAAGAAATAAAAAAATACTTAGAGACAAGTGAAAACAAAAAACAAAAAACACCACACCAAAATTTATGGGATGCAGCAAAAGCAGTTCTAAGACAGAAGTTCATAGAAATAAATACCTACATTAAGAAACAAAAAAACTCAAATTGCCTAACTTTACATCTCAAGGAACTAAAAAAAAAAAAAAAAAAAGAACAAATGAAGCCACAGTTAATGATGAAAGGAAGTAACAAAGCAAAAAGAGGAAATAAATGATATAAAGAATACAATGACAGTAAAAAAATATCTATGAAACTATGAGCAGATTCTTTGAAAATAAAAAGAGATAAGGCTGCCTGGGTGGCTCAGTCAGTTAAGTGTTTGCGTTCAGCTCAGGTCATGATCCCAGGGTCCTGGGATCGAGTTCCGCATTGGGTTCCCTGCTCAGCGGGGAGCCTGCTTCCCCCTCTCCCACTGCCTGCCACTCCTCTCTCTGTCAAATAAATAAATATTTTTTAAAAATAAAATGAGATAAATTTTTAGCTAGACTCACCAGGAACAAAAAGAGAAGACTCAAATAGGAAATAAAAGAGGAGACATTAAAACTGATACCACAAAAATACAAAGGATCACAAGAGACTACTATGACCAACAAAATTTGACAATCTAGAAGAAATAGATAAAGTCCTAGAAACACACAACCTACCAAGAATGAATCAGGAAGAAACAGAAAATTTGAATAGACCAATTACTAATAAGGAAACTGAATCAGTAATCAAAAACCTCCCAACAAACAAAAGTTCAGAATCAGATGGCTTCGCTAGTGAATTCTATTAAACACTTAAAGAAGAATTAATACCAATCCTTTGTGAACTTTTCCAAAAACAGAAAGGAGGGAAGACTTCCAAACTTATTTTATGAGGCCAGCATTACCCTCATACTGAAACCAGACAATGACACTCCAAGAAAAGAATTTCACAGGCCAATATCCTTGAAGAACACAAATGTGAAAATCCTCAACAAAATTAGCAAACCAAGTTCAACAATACCTTAAAAGGATTATACACTATGATCAAGTAGAATTCATTCCAGGGGTGCAAGATAATTCAACATCCACAAATCAATGTGATATACCATATTAACAAAATAAAGGATAAAACTCACATGATCATCTCAACAGATGCAGAAAAAGCATTTGATAAAATTCAACATCCATTTATGATAAAAACTCTCAACAAAGTGGTTGAGAAGAATGTACCTCAACATAAAAAAGTCATATATGCCAAGTCCACAGCTAACATCATAATCACAGGTGAACAATCAGGGTCAAGGCAAGATTCCCACTCTTGCCACTTTTATTCAACAGAGTATTAGAATTCCTAGCTAGAGCATTTAGGCAAGAAAAACAAAAAAAGGCATCCAAATTGGGGAAGAAAAACTAAAACTGTCACTATTTGCAGATGGCATGCTATTATACACAGAAAACCCTAAAGATTCCACGAAAAAGTGTCAGAACTAATAAATTCATTAAAGCTGCAGGATACAAAATCAGTATACAAAATTCTGTTACATTTCTATACACCACAACAAACTGTCAGAGAAATTAAGAAAACAGTCCCATTTACAAGTGCATCAAAAGGACTAAAATACCTAGGAATAAATTTCCAAGGAGGTGAAAGGGTTGTAAACTGAAAACTGTATGATACTGATGAAAAAATTGAAGAAGACAAATAAATGAAAAAATATACTATGCTCATGGGTGGGAAGAACAAATATCATTAAGATGTCCATGTTACTCACCCCGATGTTTATAGCAGCAATGTCCACAATAGCCAAACTGTGGAAAGAGCCAAGATGTCCATCGACAGATGAAATGGATAAAGAAGATGTGGCGCATATATATACAATGGAATATTATGCAGCCATCAAAAGGAATGAGATCTTGCCATTTGCAATGACGTGAATGGAACTGGAGGGTGTTATGCTGAGCGAAATAAGTCAATCAGAGAAAGACATGTATCATATGACCTCACTGATATGAGGAATTCTTAATCTCAGGAAACAAACTGAGGGTTGCTGGAGTGGTGGGGGGTGGGAGGGATGGGGTGGCTGGGTGATAGACATTGGGGAGGGTGTGTGCTATGGTGAGCGCTGTGAATTGTACAAGACTGCTGAATCACAGATCTGTACCTCTGAAACAAATAATACATTATATGTTTAAAAAAAAAAAGAAGAAGATAGTAAGAAGGGAAAAATGAAGGGGGGAAATCAGAGGGGGAGACGAACCATGAGAGACTATGAACTCTGAGAAACAAACTGAAGGTTCTAGAGGGGAGGGGGCTGGGGGTGGGGGTGGGTTAGCCTGGTGATGAGTATTAAAGAGGGCACATACTGCATGGAGCACTGGGTATCATACGCAAACAATGAATCATGGAACACTACATCAAAAACTAATGATGTAATGTATGGTGATTAACATAACAATAAAAATTTTTTTTTAATGTCCATGTTACTCAAAGCAGTCTACAGATTCAATGCAATCGCTGTCAAAATTCCAATGGCATTCTTCACGGAATTCAACAACTAATCCTAAAATGCTCTATAGAACCAAATAAGACCCCAAACAGCCAAAGCAATCTTGAGAAAGAAGAACAAAGCTGGAAGACCCATACTCCCTGATTCAAATTGTATTACAAAGCTATTATCATCAAAGCAGTATGTTATTGGCATAAAAAAGGACACATAGATCAGTGGCACAGAATAGAGAGCCCAGAAATAAACCCATGCATATATGGACAATTTATGACAAAGAAGCCAAGAATATAGAATGGAGGAAAGACAGTCTCTTCAATAAGGGGTGTTGGGAAAACTGGACAGTCACATGCAAAAGAGTGAAACTAGACCACTACCTTATACCATGCACAAAAATTAACTCAGGATTAACGATGTGATTGTATGATCTAGAACCATAAGGCTCTGAGAAGAATATATAGGTGCGGAGCTCCTTGACATCCTGGCAGAGATTTTTTTGGATTTGACATCAAAAGCTAAAGCAACAAAAACTAAAATAAGTGGGACTACATCAAACTAAAAGCTTCTGCACAATAAAGGAACTCATCAACCAAATGAAAAGGCAATCTACTGAATGGGATTAAATGCTTTCAAATCTTGTATCTGATAAGGGCTTAATATCCAAAATATATAAAGAACTTACACCACTCAATAGCAAAAAACCAATCTGATGAAAAAAAAAAAAACTGGCAGAGGATCTAAACAGACATTTTTTTCAAAGATGATATAAAGACAGCCAATAGGTACCTGAAAAAGTGCTCAATAACATTAATCATCAGGGAAATGTAAATCAAAACCACAGTGAGTAGCACCTCACACCTGTTAGAATGGTTATTATCAAAAAGGCAAGAAGTAACAAGTGTTGGTGAAGATGTGGAGAAAAGAGAATCCTTGGACAATGTTGGTGAAAATGCAAATTGGTGCAGCCACTATGGAAAACAGTTTGAAGCCCCCCCTCCCCCAAGATTTAAAATAGAACAATCACATGATCCAGCAATTCCACTGCTGGGCATTTATCTGAAGAAAATGGTAGCACTAACTCAAAAAATAGATGCACTCTCACATTCATTGTAGCATTATTTACAATAGCCAAGATATGTAAACAACTTAACTGTCCACCAATCAATGAATGAATAAAGAAAATGTGATATATATACACAATGGACTATTTTTCAGCCATAAAGAAGGAAATTCTGCCATCTGCGATAACATGGATGGATCTTGACATCATCACTGTAAATGAAATGTATCAGACAAAGAAAGACAAATACCACATGATCCCAGTTACACATGGAATCTAAACAAACAAGCAAGAAAAACCAAAACTCAAAACTGAGCTTATAGATACAGAGAACAGATTGGTAGCTGCCAGAGGCAGGATCTAGATGGTGGACAAAATGGGTGAAGATGGTCAAAAGATGCAAACTTTCAGTTATAATATAAGTAAATGGGGATGTAATATGCTGCACTGTGACTATAGCTAATAATACTATTGCATATTTGAAATTTTCTAAGACAATTAGACTTAGAAGCTTTTATCACAAGAAAAACATTTTTGTAACTATGTATGGTGACAGACGTTAACTAGATTTATCGTGATCATTTTGCGATTAATATTATGTTGCACATCTGAAATTAGTATGTTAAACGTCAATTATACCTCAATTAAAAAAAAAGAGTTAAACTAAGGATACCAAGAACCTATGTCTATATGAGGCTCTAAAAATTCTTTTAACCGTAGTTTCTATTTTATGTTTTATGCACAGAAAATCCATTTTCTCTAAGACTGAGGAATGTCTATATAAGCTTTCTAACCTATTCCACCACTGAAATTAGAACATCTAGTTACATGACAATGTGCTAGTTAGGACTTTTCTTTTTTATGAAATAGCTTAAAAAAGCAAACAATGAGTTGTGAAGAATATAGGGTACACCTTGTTTTTTTTATGCTTTGCTTTCTTGCACTTTGCAGATATTGCATTTTTTACAACTTGAAGATCTGTGGTAACCCCATGTCGAGCAAGTCTATTGGTGCCATTTTTATCAACAGCATCTGTTCACTTCATGTCTCTGGGTCACATTTTGGTAATTCTTGCAATATTTCAAACTTGTGTTCATCACATATTCATATATTTTCATATTTTTTATGGTGATCTGTGATCAGTGATCTTTGAGGTTACTACTGTTAACTGTTTTAGGGTGCCACGAACCACGCTCATAGAAGACAGTGAACTTTTATCAATAAATGTGTGTGTTTTGACTGCTTCACCCACCAGCCATTTCTCCATTTCTCTCCCTCTCTTCAGGCCTCCCTATTCCCTGAGACACAACAATATCGAAATTAGACCAATAAACACATTATAATGGTCTCCAAATGTTCAAGGGAAAGGTAGAGTCACACGTCTCTCACTTTAAATCAAAAGCCAGAAATGATTAAGCTTAGTAGGAAGGCATGTCAAAAGCTGAGACAGGCTGAAAACTAGGTCTCCTGTACCAAATAGTTAGCTAAACTGTGAAGGCAAAGGAAAAGTCCTGGAAGGAAATCAAAAGTGCTACTCCAGTGAACACACCAATGATAAGAAAGCAAAACAGTCTTATTGCTGATGTGGAGAAAGTTTGGTCTGGATAGAAGATCAAACCAGCCATAACATTCTCTTAAGCCAAAGCCTGATCCAGAGCAAGGCCTTAACTTTCTTCAATTCTAGGAAGGCTGGGAGAGGTGAGGAAGCTGCAGAAGAAAAGCTTGAAGCCTGCAGATGTTGGTTTATAAGGTTTAAGGAAAGAAGCCATTTCCTAAACATCAAAGTGCAAGGTGAAGCAAGTGCTGATGGAGAAGCTGCGCGAACTTTCCAGAAGATCTAGCTCAGATACTTCATGAAGGTAGCTACACTCAACAACAGACTTTCAGAGTAGATGAAACAACCTTCTATTGGAAGATGCCATCTAGGACTTTCACAGCTAAAGAGGAGAAGTCAATGCCTGTTTTCAAAGCTTCAAAAGGCAAGCTGACTTTCTTGTTAGGGGTGAATGCAGCTGGTGAAGTTGAAGCCAATGCTCATTACCATTCAGGAAATCCTAGGGCTCTCAAGAATGATGGGAAATCTACTCTGCCTGTGCTCTAGAAAGGGAACAAGGCCTAGAAGATGGCACACCTGTTTACAACATGGATTACTAAATATTTTAAGTCCACTGCTGATATTTATTCTGAGACCTGCTCAGAAAAAAAGAGCCTTTCAAATATGACCACCTTTCAAAATAGGACTGCTTTTTAACAATGCACCTGGTCACCCACGAGCTCTGATGGAGACGGACAATGAGACTAACGCTGTTTTCATGCCTGCTCACATAACATCCACTTTGCAGTTTATAGATCAAGGAGTATTTTTTACTTTCAAGTCATGTTATTCAAGAAATACACTTCACAAAGCTATAGCTGCCATGGATAAGGATTCCTCTGATGGATCCGGGCAAAGTAAACTGAAAACCTCCTAGAAAGGATTCACCATTCTAGATGCCATACTTCATCAAGATAAAAAGCTTTTGCACAGCAAAAGAAACAGTCAACAAAACCAAAAGACAACCGACAGAATGGGAGAAGGTATTTGCAAATGACATATCAGATAAAGGGCTAGTATCCAAAATCTATAAAGAACTTACCAAACTCAACACCCAAAGAACAAATGATCCAATCAAGAAATGGGCAGAAGACATGAACAGACATTTTGCCCAAGAAGACATCCAAATGGCCAACAGACACATGAAAAAATGCTCAACATCGCTCGGCATCAGGGAAATCCAAATCAAAACCTCCATGAGATACCACTTCACACCAGTCAGAATGGCTAAAATTAAAAAGTCAGGAAACGACAGATGTTGGCGGGGATGTGAAGAAAGGGGAACCCTCCTACACTGTTGGTGGGAATGCAAGCTGGTGCAGCCACTCTGGAAAACAGTATGGAGGTTCCTCAAAAAGTTGAAAATAGAGCTACCATACACTACTGGTTAACCCCAAAGAGACAAATGGAGGGATCCGAAGGAGTACATGCACCCCGATGTTTATAGCAGCAATGTCCATAATAGCCAAACTATGGAAAGAGCCAAGATGTCCATCAACAGAAGAATGGATAAAGAAGATGTGGTATATATATATATATATATATATACATATATACATACATATATATATATATACATACACACACACACAATGGAATATTATGCAGCCATCAAAAGGTATGAGATCTTGCCATTTGCAACGACATGGATGGAACTGGAAGGTGTTATGCTAAGCGAAATAAGTCAATCAGAGAAAGACATGTATCATATGACCTCACTGTTATGAGGAATTCTTTTTTTTTTTTTTAAAGATTTTATTTATTTATTTGAGACAGAATGAGAGAGAGAAAGAGAGAGCACATGAGAGGGGGGAGGGTCAGAGGAAGAAGCAGGCTCGCTGCCGAGCAGGGAGCCCAATGCGGGACTCGATCCAGGGACTCCAGGATCATGACCTGAGCCGAAGGCAGTCGCTTAACCAACTGAGCCACCCAGGCGCCCGATATGAGGAATTCTTAATCTCAGGAAAAAAACTGAGGGTTGCTGGAGTGGTGGGGGGTGGGAGGGATGGGGTGGCTAGGTGATAGACATTGGGGAAGGTATGTGCTATGGTGAGCGCTGTGAATTGTGTAAGACTGTTGAATCACAAACCTGTACCTCTGAAACAAACAATACATTATATGTTAAAAAAACAAGAAGAAGACAGTAGGAAGGGAGAAATGAAGGGGGGGAAATCGGAGGGGGAGACAAACCATGAGAGACTGTGGCCTCTGAGAAACAAACTGAGGGTTGCTGGAGTGGTGGGGGGTGGGAGGGATGGGGTGGCTGGGTGATAGACATTGGGGAGGGTATGTGCTACGGTGAGCGCTGTGAATTGTGCAAGACCATTGAATCACCGACCTGTACCTCTGAAACAAATACTACATTATATGTTAAAAAAAAAAAAAAAAGACCATAGCAGGAGGGGAAGAATGAAGGGGGGGAATCGGGAGGGGGAGATGAACATGAGAGACTATGAACTCTGAGAAACAAACTGAGAGTTCTAGAGGGGAGAGGGGTGGGAGGATGGGTTAGCCTGGTGATGGGTATTAAAGAGGGCACGTTCTGCATGGAGCACTGGGTGTTATATGCAAACAATGGATCATGGAACACTACATCAAAAACTAATGATGTAATGTATGGTGATTAATATAACATAATAAAATTTAAAAAAAAGAATATTCTTGATTCATGGGAAGAGGTCAGAATATCAACATTAACAGGAGTTTGGAAGAAGCTGATTCCGACTCTCAGGATGACTTTGAGGGGTCTGACGGAGGAAATAACTGCATAAATGTGGTGGGCAAAGCAAGAGAACTGGAGTTAGCAGTGGAGCCTGAAGATGTGCCTGAATTGCTGCGATCTCATCATCAAACTTGAAAGGATGAGGAGTTGCATCTTATGGTTGAGCAAAAAAAGTGGTTCTTGAAATGGAATCTACTCCTGGTGAAGATGCTGTGAAGATTGTTGAAATGATAACAAAGAATTTAGAATATTACATAAACTTAATAAAGCAGTGGCAAGGTTTGAGACGATTAACTCCAATTTTGAAAAGTTCTACTGTGGATAAAATGCTATCAAACAGCATCACATGCTACAGAGAAATCGCTCCTGAAAGGAAGAGTCAATTCATGAGAAACTTCATTGTTATCTTTTCTGAAGAAATGGCCACTGCCACCCCAAACTTCAACAACAGCCACCCTGATCAGTCAGCAGCCATCAACATCAAGGCAAGACCCTCCACAAGCAAAAGAATTATGACTCTGAAAGCTCAGATGATGGTTAGCATTTTTTAGCAATAAGATATTTTTTAATTAAGGTATATACACTGGGGTTTTTTTTAGACATAATGATATTTCACTCTTAATAGACTATAATGTAAATATAATTTTATATGCACTGGGAAACAAAAAAATTAATTTGAGTTGTTTTACTTGTGGTATTTGCTTTATTGCAGTGGTCCTGGAACCGAACCCACAATATCTCCAGGGTATGCCTGTACTGTCAGATTAGGATAAACAAATCTATATAATATGCATTTAAGGTTCTGATGAATTACATTCTAAATCCATCTAACACTTTGATTTGCCCTTAGATAGTTTCTGCTTAAGAAATGAATTCGTTTAAGATTAACAAAAGGGAAGAATTGCACTTTGTGCTCATGTTTACTTTTAGAACTGTTCTTAAACACCCTATACTTTTTAAATTTTCTGGTCAGGATCCCTGGCCTTAAGTAACCTTTCTGATAGACCCTGCATGATTCTAAACTTCCAGTGATGCTGTTTGGCTTTGGAGCAGAGAAGAGTGGAGAAGTGCTTGGCTTTTTCCTAGAAAAGCCTACTGGGTTCTTTCATTGTCATTTCAGATTGTTCTGGACTTATCCCAAACAATACATATTCATTTTCTTTTTGCATATAATGATTCAAGTCTTCTCTAGACCATCTCTAGATTTGATCGTCAAGTTATTGACTGGTTATCTCTGACTCTAAGCCAGTCAATTACATGGTAATAGGAGGGGAAAAGGAAAAGTGGGAACTTTAAGAGAACGAGGAAGAAAAGTGTCAGAAGTTCTTGGGAAATTTTGTACACATGATATTGTAGAACAGGGATTTCTTGGATGCCAGAGACTTGGATGGAAGTTCTAGGTATATTTTATTTTGCACAGTTCTTTGTCATAGGAGATGTCTCCAGGCCTTGGCAAATTTAGAAACATCTCCCTAATGACATCTCAGTTGGTTATTAAAATACAATGTTTTGAAGGCTCCAACATTTCAAAGCAGAAAGCATGGTGAGTATGAATTTTCAGCCTTCAGCCAGGGGTGTGTAACATGTCGCACAAAATGTTCTGTCAACTCTGTTTTCTGCATGACTGTATATCTAAGCTTCTACAAAAGAACAAGATGTCTATCAACGTTTTGTAGCCCAGTATCTGTAGCCTGCCATCATCACTACCCCCATTTCTGATATTCAGCCCACTGTGAAATATGCATATATCTATATGTACATATATAATATGTATAATTTCTAGGAACCCTAGGGTGATTTGAATGAAAACAAAGACTTCTAATTGGTCAGTGATTTTTCTATTAATATATTTTTTTCCTCACCACATTTTCAAGGTAGAGGAAGAAAAAGGAACATAATAAAGAATTCACTTGTTTTTTGTTTTGTTTTGTTTTTAAAGATTTTATTTATTCATTTGAGACACAGAGATAGAGCGAGAGCATGAGCAGGGGCAGAGGCAGAGGGAGAAGCAGGCTCCCAGCCTGATGCGGGGCTTGATCCCAGGACCCTGGGATCATGACCTGAGCTGAAGGCAGACGCTTAACCATCTGGGCCACCCAGGTGCCCGTTTTGGTTTTTTTGTTTTTTGTTTGTTTTTTTTTTAACAAGTTTTGCAAGTTGCTTATTTCAGAAACTTTCTGTATGTATAGTCAAGTAACAAAGTATTCACATTAACATTCTCTTATAATAAGAAACAATGATAGGCAGTATCAGCTGAGTACTTGTCCTGTGGCATGTTCTATGACAACATATTATTTCATGTGACCACAATCCTGTGGTACTGATTACGTACTATCATAATTCCCTTTTACTGAAAAAGAAACTTGGACTTAGGGGCAGTGGGATGCTTATCCAAGGTCACCTAGTTTGTCAGTGGTGGAAATTCTGTCTCTGTCCTATACTGCCTTCTTAGGTTGGAAAAAAAAAAATCTTCCTTTAAAAAGAGGGTCCATTCTGCACAGCAAAGGAAACAATCAACAGAACTAAAAGGTAACCTATGGAATGGGAGAAGATATTTGCAAATGACATAGCCCATAAAAGGTTACTATCCAAAATATATAAAAAACTTCTAGAACTCAACACCTAAAAATCAAATAATCCAATTTAAAAATGGGCATAAGACATGAACAGACATTTCTCCAAAGACGTATGGATGACTAACAGACACATGAAAAGATGCTCAACATCACTTAACATCAGGGAAATGCAAATCAAAACTATGAAGAGATATCACCTCACACCTGTCAGAATGGCTAAAATTAACCACTCAGGAAACAACAAATGTTGGCAAGGATGCAGAGAAAGGGGAACCCTCTTGCACTGTTAGTGGGAATGCAAACTGGTGCAGTTGCTCCAGAAATAGTACGGAGGTTTCTCAAAAAGTTAAAAAAAAAAATTAGGGGCACCTGGATGGCTCAGCTGGCTGTGTCCAACTTTTGATTTTGGTTCAGGTCATAATCTCAGGGTCATGAGATCAAGCCCTGCATCAGGCTCCGAGCTCAGCAAGGAGTTTGCTAAAGTTTCTCTCTTCCTCTCTCTGCCCACCCCCAATGCTCATACTCTCTCTCTTAAAAAAAAAAAAAAAAAAAGTTAAAAATAAACTACCTTATGATCCAGCAATCACACCACTGGGTATTTATCCAAAGATTACAAAAACACTAATTCAAAGGGATACATGCACCCCTATGTTTATAGCAGCATTATTGAGCCATAAAAAAAGAATGAAACTTTTTCATTTGCAATGATGTGGATGAGGTTAGAGAGTATAATGCTAAACAAAGTAAGTCACAGAAAGACAAATACCATATGATTTCACTCATATGTGGAATTTAAGAAACAAATGAGCAAGGGAAAAGAGAGAGGGCGAGTGAGAGAGATAGAGAGATAAACCAAGCAACACACTCTTGACTATAGAGAACAAACTGATGCTTATTACCACAGGGGAAGTGGGATGGGTGAAACAAGTGATGGGGATTAAGGAGTGCACTTGTCATGATAAGCACTGGGTGATACACGGAATTGCTGAATCACTATATTGTACACCTGAACTTAATATAATACTGTGTGTTAACTATACTAGAATTAAAATAATAAAAAAGGTCCAAAGCCATAAATTGGCATTTATTTAAACAGAGTGGACTGAATAGATACATTTATTTTTGCTCCTTCCCCTAAATCCTGAAAAAAGGGAGAGAAGGAGGGGGGAATGGGAAAGGAAAGAAGTCAGGGAGAGGGTGAGGGAGGCGAAGAGAGAGAAAAGTAAAAAATTTTAAGTTCGTTGGAATGAAAAGTGAATGGATGAGGTGTCACCAAGTTAGCAGGATAGGAAAGTGGAAATCTAAGTGCTACAGAAGGTGAAGTAAACAAGAAAGAAGCTAATTTGAGCAACAGAAAACTTGACCACTAGAATCCTCAGAAGGTAGGAGAGAGGGATGGGGCTATAAGAGGATCAGTTGAAAATCTGTAGGAGACCAGCCGTGCCTACTCTACTGCTCTTGTAGCTAGTAAACCATTCCTCCTCCACCATGTCAGGAGACAGAAGGTTTCCATTACTGGGACACAGAATCAGTATGAAACAGATCCAGAAACACCTGGAACAGCAGAATGAAAGAGCAAGACAAGAGGCTGAAGATGGAGATATGGAATGAAATGAATGTATCTACTAAATGATTAAAGGCATCCCCTTTCCGCTGTTCAGCTCCCAAATTCTGTCTGCCAAGCAAATACCAGTCCCACCCTTGCTCCAGGAAGGAAACTGAGTACCTTTCTTTCTGGAAAAATTGATTAACCTATGAGAAAAGACCTGTAGATACTGGCAATTGGGGTCCTTGCTCAATCCTAGCGTAATGCCGACCAGGTGACAAATCCCAACCAATCACAGATCCCAGTCAACTTGTTGGTGCCAAAGAGACATTTAACAAAACCCTCAAACATGAAATTCAGTCCAAGTAAACACGGAGAAGAAAAGGAACATGAAGGAATAGTGAAAATGCAGGGAAGCTAATTTATAACAACAGTCACCCTACGCCCCAAAAAGGAAACTCCAACGATTAATATCTGTAAAAAGATAAAGGACATCATGGCATCCATGAAACAGAATCGGATGCCATAAAAAATTAGAGAACGGAAAAAAAGTCTTGAGAAATAAAAATATGACAGAAATAAGTTCAGCAGAACATTTGGAAGACAAAGGTGAAAAGATCTACAGAAAGTTCAGTGAAAACTGGCAAGAAAATTAGAACATCAGTTTAGGAGTTCTAACATCACGTTAATACAAGTTTCAGAAAGAGAACAGAGAATGTGAAGAGGACATAAAAATAAATACAGGAAAATTTTCCAGGATGTATACCCATGAGTTTTAAGATTGAAAGGGCCACTGAATATCCTCTATAGTGTCTGAAAAATACTGTATATTATCAAAGAAGTTTCAGAGTACTAGGGATAAAGAGAAAAATCTATGTATTCTAGAATGAAAAAAAGTCACAAACAAAGGACCAGAGGCAGATTCCCATTGGATTCCTCTACACTAACACAAGAAACTAGAAGGATCTGAAGCAATTCTTTCAAAAATCTTAGGTAAAGTCTACAATTCTAAACCCGGCCTAACTATCAATTCAGTGTGAGGATATCAGAGAAGTAGGGTCTAGAAACAATTTGTCCTACACTGTTTCTTTGAAAGCTGCCAGAGGGTGCGCTTCTGGTAAATAAGAGAACAAAAAAATGAAACAGAGAGCCTTAGGAACTGAGGGAGCCAGCATAGGAAAAAGGTGAAAAGCACTTCCAGGATGATGTTGAAGGAGGTTTTAGGGGAACGGCTGTGCATCAGGATTTGAGAGCTAGTCAAGAATGGAGCAGAGGATGGGGAAGTCCAGGAGGGAGGTCTGCTGCATTTCAGGGGCACTACTTTTGCAGCAGAAAGATGTCATGAGAAAAACAAAAAAGATAGTGACTAGCTGCACTGATGGTCCCAATGAGACCTAACAAAAAAAATGGTTCAGTGTGGGAAAAAAAAATCCATGACCAAGACTGGAAAAATAAAGTGCAAATGTACCACAGGGTCATTTTCCAAATATTTCAGTAATTAATACTGATTGCTCATATTTGTACAAAGTCTCTTACACAATTTTTTGTGGTGGAATAATTCTTTGTTTTGAAATGTCGTATCACTATGAAACATGTCCAGGTTACATAAGTAGTAGCAAGAAGAGTTTCTGGAGGAACAAATGTCAAAAATGTCTGCTTGTTCTAAGTACAGGATGACAACAATGGCTTCTGTCAGAATAAATATCCAAACTATTACTTGCCTTTATTAGGGGTGGAGTGTCTGGTGCAAGATGGAAGTCTCTTGGCTTATGAATGTATTTAGTGGTTTTTCAATTTTTATGAATTCCATGATAATCCTGTTTTACCTTTAAACAGTAAACTGCAGTACATGCTAAATTCACCATGACCCCAGAAATGAATACTTTCCTAGAATAAGAAATGTTGATGTTTATGAATTTATAAATTTCATATGAAACTAGATCATGGGGGAAATCTGACACGAGGAGAAAAAAAGACCTATTGATCTGGGATTGTATCTCACAGATTGCTCATAACCAAGTGGAATGCAGTTAGCAAGAGGAGCACGGTTATTTTCTCAAATCATCTAAAACTACTTTATTCTAGTCTACTCGGAGTGTACAGTTCTGACTGATCTGGGAGAAGGACATGGATTCAAAACTTTCATTTATATATCTGCAGACATCAACAAAGTTGGAGTAACTTCTGGTCACTTTTCAGAGGTTATACACTTATGAAAATGTCAACTTAACTCAAACCAACCTCCCACTCAGCCCCATGACACAGATGTAGAGTCACAGGATGGGCTCCCCAAAACACTCCAAATTGGCAGATGTCTTAGATACCTCCTGCTAGCATGGACCCTTCGCATTCTCCTCATTCCATCCAAATCCATAGTTCTATGTTTGGGGCAGGTTCAAGTCTGCATATTTGCCTGCCTGCATTTCATCTACTCTAAGACCTTCCAGTCTGAGAAGACAGCAGATTAGATACGGCACCAGCTACAAAGCAAAAGCAGAACGGTTGCTCAGGGTATAGCACCAGGCAGAACTTCAGAGTCAACAAAGGCAGCTTTTGTTCATTGGTTATAATGCAAAATAACAAATGCAAATTTCTCTCTAGCTGCTATCGTGGTGAAATGGAGACAAGGGTCTTCAGTGTAAATCAACTTTTCAAGCAAAAGGATGCTCTGGAGCCGTGCAATTGCTTTTAGAAACCTCCCTCTGCCAAGTTTTGGTAAAAACAAAAAATTCTTTATTATACTTTTCTCTAGTAAGGCAGCTGTTTAGTATCAGAAATTTTAATAATGACACAACCAAATATAATTCTGCTCTTTAATGGTAGAATAATTAGAACAAAAACATGCAGTGGAACTCTTGATGTTATTCTAGAACGCTTCATCATGAATAATCCTCTCCTCTCTGTGTTAAAATTGCTTTGTGGTAGAATACAAATAAGTGTGATCATTTCACATTTGTTTTAAAGGATGCCCTTTGAAGAAAGCAAGAGCTATGAAGGAGCGGAAGGCACGAGTCATGAAAACACAATCATCCAGAGCAAGGATTTACCCCGTGGCTAGAACTATATGGAAGTCCAAACTATAAACTTGATTTTAGAAAGTACAGAGAACAAAAGACTTTTTTACTTTGCACTGCGCTGAACTCGGGCCATCTTTTATGGTTTTTTTTTTTTTTTTTTGCTACAAACATTAAATGTAATGATACATTCCTGAAACCATATGGCATATGAACTATTTGAACAAAGAAAGAAATGAGGACAAGAAAATATTTTGTGGTCTTTCCAGAAATCTTTCACAACCTTCACATTTAACGCCAATTACTAGGAAAGCAGCAAGTTTAAAATTATAGCTGAGGCATATAATTACCCATATCTGACCTATTTATAAACGCTCCTGAGGAAAAGGAAGAGCAGATAACTGCACCTAACTCTTTTTGGTTCCTGACATACATAGTAAAGTAAAAATATTTGGATAGTATATTGGTGATTCCATGGTTTTACTAGCTTCATATCAGGAGGCTCTCATCTGGAGTTCTTCAAATGCTACCCACTGTAGATACCCCCATCATTCCACTTAAATTAAAAAAAAAAAAAACAGACTTAAAGAACACTGTGAAATGGAGGAGGGCACAGAGCAAATACATTTTCAAGGTTGAGATGGGGTAGAGCAAACACAGTGATGGGGTAGAGCAAACACAGTGGGAATGTGGATGTAGAAATTAAGTAGATGGATAGATTTGCTGGGGCATTTCCTCTGAGCAGGATTAAAAACCTTTACAATCAATGTGCATACTCACAGAAGCCTTCAGAAACAGAGCAGGCGGTATTATATCTGTGGGAACCGTCACATCCCAAGGTCAGAAGACACGAACCTAGTATAGCAAAGTTTGAGACTCTGCAATTAATTTACAGTTCCCTTTTGAATCATGAAGCAAATTTATGTGTTCAACTTACATGTGATTTTTCCAGCCAACTCGTTTCATGAAAATCTGCATAGTTTATTGAATTAGCTTAATATATGTATTATTCTTAAAACCAAATAAAAGAATATCTAATTCCTTGCCACATATGGAAAAGGTTTTCAAAAACCTACATAGATTCCAGTGTTATCCATAAGGTCTGTATAATCATAACTTTAGTCAAGTAAGGAAGTAGTCATTCTTAGGTTTGTTGAGAAAATGAACCGTCTGCTTTTACATATGTAATAGAAACCAACTAAAATAAACCTCCCTGTTACTAATGTTCTCACCATTAGGTGATGTATTAGTTTTAATGAAAAACTTACACATTCACAAAAAAAATAAATCAATGGTAAAAAATTGGCAACCTACCGTATTTTAGCCCGAAGTATACAGAAATAAATTCTCCAGTAGTAAAAGTTGAAGACACAAAGTGAAATCCGATTTATATGGATGAGAGACTCGTTAATTGAGAACAATTGTTTCAAAATATCCAAATATAGGAAATAGGCTTGTTCAATAAAAACCCAACTCAAGGTCTGCCTTGGATAGAAAAGGTTAGGAACCATAAAATGGATCATGGTGCTGAAATGTAACTGACATAGGGCACCAAAAAGAAGTATGAATTATACTGGAAACTGCTCTATCAGCTTCCAACTACAAATAATCTTCATGAAATAACAGCAAGTGATCCCCCAGGATATTCTTGTTCTCTTATTCTCTCAGCTTACCTCCTGGGATGCAAATCTCTCCCCTACAGCTGTCTCCTTGTTCTTCGTTCTCTAGTTGTCCCTTAGATCCTTCTCCAAATTCCTTCTATTGTCTATGAGATTCTTTGACTGTTTCTAACCAACATCCTCACTTTCCATTCTCATCAGAAATGCTTTTGTCTTAACTGAAATCTCTTTCCTTGATGATGTTACTAACTTCATCATGATCTTCTTTGAGCATGGAGGGCCCCATATGCTGTTTTCCAATGCTATTCTTTTTTATTATTATTAAAGATTTATATTTATTTATTTGACAGAAAGACAAAGCACGCACAAGCAGGGGGAGTGGCAGAGGTAGAGGGAGAAGCAGATTCCCCACTGAGCAAGGAGCCCGTTGTGGGGCTCCATCCCAGGACCCCGGGATCATGACCTGAGCTGAAGGCAGACGCTTAACCATCTGAGCCACCCAGGCGCCCCCGGATCCTTGATCTTAACTACTATCATGGGGATTACTCTGTAATTACTCTGTAATTACAAATGTAATAAACTTTATTGTTGAAAACCTGGAGCATCTGGGGCACCTGGGTGGCTCGATCGGTTAAGCATCTGCCTTCGGCTCAGGTCATGATCCCAGAGTCCTGGGATGGAGCCCCGCATCAGGCTCCCTGCTCAGTGGGGAGCCTGCTTCTCTGCCTCCTCCCTGCTCTTGCTCTCTCTCGCTATCTCTGTCTCTCTCTCTCAAATAAATAAAATCTTAAAAAAAAAAAAAGAAGTTGGAAACCCAAGATTAACTAACAAGAAAATATAATCTGCTCAAAACTCCACCAGAGAACTAATGGCATTATTTTGATCTATTTCCTTCTAATAAAAATACACATTTTAGTTGGTTTAAGATTTTATTTTTCATAAAATTAATATTAAGCTGCATATATAACTGTTTCTATTTGGGGGTGCTTAACACTACATTGTTATTTCAACAGGAGATCCAAGGTATCATCTCTGAGCATGCTGTTCATATGTGGCTCCGTCTGATCTCTGAGCTGAGCCCTCTCCCTTCAAAAAGGCCCCTACCTGGCAGGGACTTTTTTCAACTTACTTTGTAATCACTAAAGGAACTCTCATACATACTGAAGCAAGATGAGATGGAAATGTTGAAGAAATATTGCACTATTGTGGTGCTTTTTCTTGGAAAGCATCTAATATTTGAGATATACATATAGTATTTCTTACGGGTGGTTGAGTACCACTTTGAATGTACACAGGGTATCTGGAAGTATTTCCAACTATATTTTAGACACCAAGTAAGACAACTAGCCATAAAAATAAGGACTCAACCTCCTTTTGGAAATGTAATTAAAACACTACATTCACCAAAATACTAGCATGGCAAAGAACTGTTATTCTAATATCTAAGAATGTGACACTGTGTCAGAGCCAATTTTTACATGAAAAAAATCATGAGGAAGAATACATCATAATGTTATTCCTTCACACTTCAGGAAGTTAAAGGTTTCACACTTCAGGAAGTTCCTTGATTGAATTTTCCATTTCAGGGAGGGGTTGTTTTTAAAGTGATCCAACACCAACACTGTTCATGCAAAGTCATCATTATATTGATGAGCCCATATCTGCATGCATAGCCAGGTGCTACAGGACTGGGGCCATGATCTTGCCTACGTTCCTCATTCACCATTCTCCAATGTGCCTGGTGAATGTGTGTGTGTGTGTGTGTGTGTGTGTGTGTGTGTGTGCGCGCGCATGCACATGTGATTTTATAACAAATTGAAAATGCTACTTTCTGCCCTATTTTTTTTTTTGGCCCTAATATTATTTTGAAGGTCCTTCTGGTTCCATAGTTTGCACCTTCACTACTACTAAACTGCTTTGTTATTTGACTAGACTCAGCAGATAAAAAAAACATTTAACCAGAAATGGAAGCTGGTGCCTATTAAGTTTTCAGGATCAAAAGCAGAATGGCTTATCTTCCAAACCTCAAATTGGGAAGAGAAGGTAATTGCATTGCACTGAAATTAATTTAGGAATCAGTCATTGGTCTACAAGATTTACATAATGTTAAAAGATGTGTAGAATTCTTGTATGCATTCTTGCCAATATGATCTTCGAGATCACTAAATTATAGATATTCAAAAGCAATGCTTTTGTCTTTCTCATCTTTGTGTCCTCGGCACCCAGCATTATCCAACACTTTGCAGATGCTCAATTAACAGTGAGAGAATGCAAAGTGCTAGATTCTTAAATACATTTATGTACATTTAAGGACCTCTTCACAATTGCTTGATGATTGCATCTCTTTGACCTTTGTTGCTTATTTTGCCCCAAACTGTTGTGTTGATCTTCTCCTTGCCTGTGTGTGTGCCTGTGTGTTAAACCTAGAAGGTAATGCTTATAGAATAGAACCTAGGAAACCATTTATATTCTAATGTCAGTGATATAGTGAGTTCTTGCATCCCAATTAGCAGAGGTTAAAGGATGGAAAAATGTTCAACTTTCTAAGTCATACTGACGAAGCCACACATTGGAGTTTGAGCAGCAGTCCAACATCAACAGGACAGGAAGGGAGTAGCACAGAAGCTCTCAGCCTTTCATCAAAAGTCTGGCATCTGCTGGGGGTGTTAACATGTCAAGCACACACACCTTGAACTCGGCAGTTTGTGTTGTGGCCAGCTGACGCTGTAAGTATGTACTCGAGAAGGAAAATGTCCTCTTAGACCTTCCAAATGTCTCACTTCCTCCAGGATGTTTTAAAGTAAGATGTTAATGAAATGAGAACACAGGAGAAAAGGGGGAGGAGTTGAAAGGGTCCCTAAATTGAGTAACTTGGCTGGACAAACTTTTCCAATGTATTTCAGTCCAGAGGATTCTTATTTAGTTCTTCATATCATTCTGTGTATAAGGTGAATGAGGTCAGCTGGAAAAGTATGATTAAGTGGGAAAATTCTGGAACTGGTAAGATTTGAAAACAAAAGTCTCACAGCACATCTAGGTGTGAAGTTAAATAGAACAAACAGGCCTGCTCTAATCACGGGAGGCCCTGCTCTTCCTTTTTGTTGGTCTGTTCTTGCTTCATTCATTCAGAAATGTTTTTGAGCATGTCAGGCCCTGA
This sequence comes from Neomonachus schauinslandi, assembly GCF_002201575.2. Classification (NCBI taxonomy): domain Eukaryota; kingdom Metazoa; phylum Chordata; class Mammalia; order Carnivora; family Phocidae; genus Neomonachus; species Neomonachus schauinslandi. The sequence continues at coordinate 59,691,730 of NC_058404.1, forward strand.
TCTAGGTCCTGGTGAAAAATGGTTAAGGTTTCTACTCTCAAAAAGCTTACCTTATAATAGTGGGGCAAAAGCAGGACACACACTAACAAGAAGTCAATAGGAAGCTATCAGAAAGAGTTACATGCTCTGCGGTCATGAAAGAGGATGATTTATTGGAGAATAGCTGGGTTGAATAGCTGGAGAATTAGCTTTAGGTTGGGTGGTCAGGGGAGGTGGTGACATTAAGCTGGGAGTCAAAAGCAAGAAGGAGCCAGCTATTAGTAGCAGAACATTCTGGGGAGTAGAACATTCCAGGCAAGGGAACAACTTGTGCTTGAAGTGTGGAGGAAACCTTAAGGAACTTCCAAATATAGCAAGCCGGGTGCAGTTCAATCACTGATAAAGAGAGGGATACAGGCTGCTATTTCCTCCTCTTGGATCTCTCCAACACAGCATTCTCGTCCCCGCACACACAGTGAAAAGGACGGGTCTCTGACTACACACGCTGCTTATTATCGCTTATTAGCATGAAGATGCAGCTTTGCTTTGTCAGTCCGCAACTGCACTGCCATGATGCACAAGATCCCAAGGACCTTAGTATGAAGGGGTTTATAGAACACGCCCCCCCTCTCTTGAGGCAAGAACTGCAGGAGCAAGTAGGTGTCTAAGGGTAGGACTGAGAGAAAGGGCAAAGACAGAACCAAAGGTAGTGAAATGCCACTCTCAAAAAGCCTGATTCATTTTACCCTTTTCAGATAGGAAATGATGCTGCTGTTTTCTCTTTAGAGGCCAGCGGAAGAGCAAGCAGTAATAGGAGCAAAGAGAGTTAAATCCATACCTAGCTTAGCTGTTAATTAAGCGTGTTCAAAATTCTGAAAAACATTTCATTATCATTCTTCCAGTCAAAGGGCATGGACTTTCAGGCTAAGGTGTATATTACCAGCACCAGGGTGATGAACATGTATCATCTTATCTGCTGACTTGTCCTGTTTCTGAGTGCAAGGACTTGCCTGTTGATTCACCCTTTAGAAATCTCCCTTTGGACTTCTCATTTTGCTTCTTACACAAGTTTATATTCTACTTCCCTCGCACAAGACAGGAAGAATATTAAAAACAAAGAAGCAAATGGGATTTGAAAGCAGCATGTTATTTAGATATTGTTTGGTCTAATTCAGGAGGTGAGCTCAGTGGAAAAACATGACCATGCTTTTCTATATGCTTTGCAAATCACCTACTAAATTTGGCATTCCCAAGTTTTCCTCTAGGGTTTATTCCTGGGGATCCCATGCATATCCATGCCTTTGAAGAACTGTGTTTTGGCAGGAATAAAAGAGAAACAGGGATTTTGTTTCCTATTAACAAACTGAGCCCTATGTTTATTTTGAATCTTCAGACATAATTTGCAGAGAGTGGGAGGCAGTAAACTTATATGGTGCACTCCTAACAAGGAAAATAATGTAACAAATAGCTCGTAAGTTAGGTTTATATTTATTCCTTTCTCTTTTTCTGTGAGAAGAAATATGACTTAAGCACCTTGTTGCTTCTTTTCTTCGCACTGTGATAGAAGATTTTGAGTATCAGACATTAAGCCACATAAGTAACTCTCATTTATGAATTTTTTCCTGTGTAGTGTTCTAAGTGCACTTCTGTTCCCACAGCAAGTGGTAAAGTTATGCCACAAATCCAGTGTGCATAGCATCTGGCACTTACTGAACGGCCTACATTGAATCGTGTTAAACTTACACCTGAGGGACAGTATCTGAGACAAAGACACTGAGAGATGCAGAAACTGAAGTGGATATCAACAGGACACTAAGCAGGGAAACTCACCCTCAGGCAGGTAGGGCAGATTCAGCTGCAAGTCTGGGAGGGTTGCAAAGCTATTGGTGAGGACTTCAGTTGGGTTAGAAGGGATCAGGGCTGGACCTTGCTAAAGAAAAGAATTCATGACATATCTATCTTTCCACTTTAGTCTTTGATTTTTTTTTTTTCTTCTCATGATCAGTATTGGAACTACTGAGAGAAAAAACGCAAAGAGATTTTCTTTTTGAAAATGATCTTTCCTCAGGAATCTAACAAGTCAAACACGATTTTCAGGTTAATTTATTCCAAGAGTAAATGTTTTAATTCCTATTATTTGCCCCCCTCCTAATTGTTTCCTATTTGATTACAAATGATTCAGAAGAATGAAACACCATGAATTCCCAAAATATAAGCCTCTCCTTTCATGAAAGGGAATAAAATCACAGGCTAATGGAAAAAGATTAGAGCAACGCATACTTTTTCACTGCCAACAATGAGGCAAAATTTCAATTTCTCCCCAGTGTCCAAAAAGAAATAGAACGTGTAAGAATTGTACTTGGCAGTTACCTGTGGTCCTCGTCAATAACTTCAATGCCATTCTGAATTATTGCAGATGTCATTCCATGGAATGATAGAGCACTCCTCTATCAATGGATACCACTTTTAAAACAATGAGAAACCTTTTCAGAAAAGACCATGAGAATACAAAAGGAGTGAAAGACCAGACCAAACAAGTAACACTGGTAACTTCAAAAAGGCAGGATGGAAGAAGAAAAGCAAATAGTGTTCACTTTTTCTTTAATTAATTCCATATTGTTTGAATTGGCACATCGAGCATGCATTTACTTTGTAATTAAAACAAATCCAAAAAAGTATTAAAGAAAACTTTAAAATATGTATTTTGAAGGTGTCATCACATATTTTATTTTCTACCTAGTAAGCTGCAGGTAATAATACAATATGAAAAGAATTAAGTGATACTCTAAGGATATATTTAAGCACATAAAGATTTGGGGAAAAAAAAAACAGTGGTAAAACTTGGTACAAGTAACGTTATTTCTAAGCTACCAGGTTTTGTGATTAGGCGCTCTCTGCCTTTCCCTAAATTTCCTCATGAAGCAGGGAGTAACCCCTTTATATGGATATTAAACACTAAAGTCCATTTTTCCTCTACCTTATGTTGTATTGAATATCTGACTAATAAGCAAATCACGGTGTCACTCTTAAACTTGTACTTAAGTTACTCATCTTTTTTTTTTTTAAAAGACTGATTTATTTGAGAGAGAGAGCGTGAGCATGACTGGGGGGAGGGGCAAAGGGAGGAGAGAGAGAATCTCAAGCAGACTCCCTACTGAGCAAGGAGCCCAACACAGGGCTCGATTTCGCAACCCTGAGATCATGATCCGAGCCGAAATCAAGAGTCAGAAGCTCAACCGCCTGAGCCACCCAGGTGCCCCTATGTTACTCCTCTTCTCATTAAACACAGAATTGTTCTCTTTTGTAGACACACACCCCCCTCACCACACACACTGGCATCTCTGTAAAGCAGAGCCATGAGCTGACGAGCTGCTGAAAGTCCCGAGATAAGAAGGGCTGTAAACGCCTGTTCACAGCTCCTCATGTTTGCTCTCCTGTGATTTATATCCAATTTATGACAGCCATTATGGTAGATACACTTCATTTAATCAAGAGCACAGTCAAGTCCTCATCATTAAAAGTCTTCCTCAGGAGAGCAGGTCCCTCGTTTCATGAAAAGCACTACAAATACATATTCAAAACCCAAAGGTAAAAGGAGTCAGCAGTGGCAATTAATTTTATAGGCTGGAGCTACCAGGGTATAATTCTCTTGTAAGGCTGCCACTTCTCAGTTCATTCTACCTGCTCATCGTCTCAGGGGAGCTGGGGCACAGGTATTCAGTGTTCAGCTGCTATTTTTCACACCACTGTACACACACCTAGGAGCCCCACTGCCTGAAAAACGAGCTTGGCCTAAATGCAAAATGAAGTGCAGGGTAGTAATAGACAGATTTTGGAAACTGCAACACAAGATTGTCCAGAAGTTTATTCTTCTAAAACTGTCTGCCCATTTGCTAACTTAAGACATTCTGTGGCTGATTTATTTGATTAGTCTAACAAGGCTCATGAAATCACTGAGTAAACAAAGTGATATACAAATGTAAGACATTCTAATTCAAAATATCGTATACATTCTAACATTTCTAACAAACGAGCTGATGACAGGGAGACGAGAGTAGGCTGTTCAATCCTAGGGAAACAATAATTCCTAGATTCTGGCAAATTCATTCTCATGGAAACGTGACCTCATAGGTATGTATACATTACATATGACATCTCCACTGACCTCTATCAGGGCAGTAATTCAAGGTCTGTTGTGCTATGATAGAACCTATTGAGTTCATTGATTTCTGCCGCTCTCTGACATTGTAATGGCTCTATTCATAACAACTCTGCTGTGTGGTGCCAATAAGACAGCTCATGTAAGGTTTACCATCCTAAGGAAATAATGGATGTCAAATATGAAGGTGGTATTCATGGAAATAAACAGTTCTATGGAATTCCAAAGCCAAGGAGGCTGTGTGGTAAGGGGCACTCTTCTTCCTGAGGGGCCTGGTTATCTCTGGGTTCACTCCCCTCCTCAGGTTCTGCACACTGAATTTCCATCCTCAGCTTTCAGTCTTCCCAGGATTATCTCTATCAGATTTCCTTACTGATTCTTAAATTTAAAACATTTGGAAATGTTTTTAAAATAGCGAGCTCAAAGTAGGTCTCCTTTCCCATCACCTCTGGGGAGTGGCTACATCCTTGCTATACATTGGAAGGCCACGCCATGAACAGATATTTTTACAGCTGAAACCAGTTATGACTTTTAGCAAAGGGTACATTTAACCAAGCTTCTCATTTACCTTCTTCATTTTTAGGCATCTTTTATATTTTTGAAGGACACCCCCCCCCCCACCTTGTTAGCAAGGTCACATCAGCCAGGGACGACTTGCCTGCAGAAAAGGCAACTTGCCATATAGCTGAGTCCAGGCAAAATGCTTTCCCCGGCCAGAAAGGCAATCCAGCAGGGGTATGGAAAGTATTATAAAAACCATGCAGAAATACTCACAGTTTTGGTTTGGCAAGCAGAGGTGGTGGCTCCTTAGTGGGTGAAAGTAGGACAGCTGGTGTTGGAAGAGATTTATTACTGTTCACTTTGCCGTTAATCAGTCCATTTACTCCATGGCTGGGATGGACTCCGTTTGTTTCCCGCTCAGCAGAATTGAACTGCATTTGAAGGGCTGCCATGCCGAGTCCTAACTCAGGGCTGTTCACCTGCTGGATCTCAGACGGGTTCTTTGAAGCCAACTCAAAGGAACTTGTCTCCAAGATTGGAGGGGGAGGTGGAAAGTGTTGGAAGTGATCATTGTTGGATTCTCCCACTGAGTCATAGTTACAGTTTTCAGTGTTGGCTAAAGAAGGGGGGAGAGAGGAAAAAATAATAAGATGCTATAGTTCAACGGTTATTTTCATGCTGTCAGAGACTACCTGAGAATCCCTTGTGCCCCACTAAGTTGTTAAAGAAAAGGTAGCTCCCCTGCTCTCTCATATGATGCACAAGCAAAGCCAACTTGGGGATCTGGTTCTTCCAAACTGGTTTTCAGGGACTGCTACCTGTTTCATTTCCTGATTGAGCCCACAAGTGGGGAGACCAGCTACCAACTCATTAACAAATTTCAAACAACATCTAAACACAGAAGTTGGTAAAAAAAAAAAAAATGACAACACAAATAATATCAACTAATAATGTTTTGTTGGCTCACATTGCAGCCCGTGGATCCGAATGAACATCCCACCTATGCCTCACGGACATTAGCTCAAACGATACAGGCTTTATGTGGTAGGCAATAGATATTCATTCTATTTAAATCTAAGGAAAGTAGAATTCTGAATTTAAGTAAAATGTCTTATGATCTCATTTATAATGTTTTTCCAATTCAGATGACTGTCACGGCTGTAATCCAGTACAAAAGAAACGGACTCGTTAACTCTCAACAAACTGAAAGCATCTTGAGATAAGATCCTGTCATCCTTGGATTCCTCACCTTGCCTACAGCCCAGCAGAGCTCCTGGAATGTACGCAAAAAATGCTTACTGAGGTCAACTGAAAGCTCAAAAAATATTTGATTACGTTCAGCCTACAGCAGATGCACCCCAGATGAAAATGGGCAATACTGCACACCAATCTTCGCGACATCGATGTTTAGAGCCCAGAGTTTCAGCCATGTTGTTGGAGCACCGCACTCCCGCGATGCCCGTTTGATGGGACAGTCTCAAGCCACCTCTGAATTGAACACTGGGACCCTCCCTGCTCTGCAGCTCCAACTGTGGTCTGTTTCCCATTTAAAGTACTGATTCAGATCCGCTCCATCACCCATCTAGTGAACATTACCTTTCTTTTCTTAATTAAGATGAAAAAGCATTTACAGTTTCCCTTCTAATATCCTTAAGCCAGTCTTGTTTGTGCTTCTGCAGCCACCTAGCACCAACTTTTCACTCTTCCAGAGAGATCAAAGTGCAGCTCGGTCCTTCTCCCCAAGTCTGTCTCAGCAGCCACGGCCCATTTCTTGATTCCCTACTGTATGTACTATGTGCCAGGCTTGGTGGAAGCACTATCTTAAAAACTACTGTAAAGTAAATAACAGTGATGAGACAATAAAAGTAAGCTGAAGTAAAGCTAATTAGTAACAGCAGAAAATAGTCAACTAAAGTTATAAGAAAATAAAGGAAAAAGCTGTTTCAGGTTGCCCTTGTTAGTGGTACATTTCTGAGTTAAAAAAAAAAATATCCAGGGGCGCCTGGGTGGCTCAGTCAGTTAAGTGTCCCACTCTTGGTTTCGGTTCAGGTCATGATCTCGGGGTCGTGAGATCAGGCTCCCTGCTCAGCGGGGAGTCTGCTTGAGATTCTCTCCCTCTGCCCCTCCGCCCGCCCTCATGCTCTGTCTTGCTCTCTCAAATAAATAAATAAATCTTAAAAAAAAAAAATCCAGATAGTTCTGAATATTGGCCTTAATACTATAATACACTGCTTACACTGCTTTAGTTTTTCTTATCAGAATTACATCCCATTTTCAATGAAATGTGATTTCTAAGGTCTTTACGGCTTCTCCAAGTTACATTAGGTTTATCTTGTGTTACTTTTTCAGAAGTTTCCATCGTGGCTTAAACAATGATTTGTTTGTACAAGTCCCAGCTCTTCGGTTGGCACTGCTGAGAACAGCGACCGCACCTCTGATTCAGAGGTGGCTTTCTGCTGTCAGCATGATTCTGGGTTAGCATGAGGATGTTAGGAAACCGGATCCACTGTTTCCAAGACCAAGTTGCATGATTTAGAAAATAGCTCCTTGTGTGTTCAGTTGCTACACTGTCATTATCTTTCTGTTTTTCATCTCCACTTCCATTCCCCCTCCCCCAAAGCCTTTGTTTCATGATGAGACACTGGTTGTTAGGATAATTCCTGGAGGGGCAGCAAGCATTCCTAAAGGCTGAGCTCTCCTCTGGGGTAGTTCTTTGTGCTGTGGTGAACCACACACTAAGTGCTAGGGAACAGAACCCAGTCCATTTTTCACTCCTCGCATACCTGAGGTGACAATCAGCTGGGCAGTACTGGTTACTGATCCGTAGTCATTTCTTGCCGAGCACGTAAAAATCCCTGCATCTTCGGGGAAAGTCTCAGCGATAACTAGGGTACAGATCTCCTCTGGAAGGGAAGAGAACAGAATAACTCATTTGAGTGAAACCACAAGATCATCTTGAAGAGGTCAGAGTCTCTGCCTTTCTAAAACAAGCAAATCAGGTAACAAGTACTATAGTCTCTTTACAAAGTACTCACAATAGAGTTTCTCTACACTGAATTTAGCAGTTCAGCACAGGGGCCAAAGCTTTGACATCAGACTCATCCTTTGTGCCTGAGGCAAGATCAGCCTTGGTTTCCTCACCTATAAAATGAGGACAATATATACCTAATGGGGTATCTGTGAAGATAAATTAAGATATTTGCCAAGGGTGCATCCCTGCACCTGGTATGTGAAAGATGCTCAGTAGACACCAGCTCCCTTCTCCTCCTGCCCAGTTTAGTTAAGTATATGCGGAAGTTCCTTCAACTTCAATGCGGCTGCCTTTTATGTCAGCTCAACTGAAATGCAATTAGCGGGGAAAATCAACTTTCTCTGAAATGCTGACAATGGGGAGAAAAAACAAAATATGTCAGTGCTGGGCCTGCCAACAACTACTCTGGAAGCTACTGTTACAGTGTGACGGTGTTGTGCTGTGAAGCATGAAAAGCCCAGACTCAAACCTGCTACGGGGGCTTGAGTAAGGGTCCTGACATATCTTGCCTCTGTGACTTTAGTCAAGCTCCCCGAACTTCAGTGTTCTCCTCTGTAAAATGGAGATAATAACAGAAACTACCTATAGGGTTTGGATTAATCATGCCTCATAGAATTAACCATCACAGGGTTACTGTGGGGGATGATGAGCATGACCGTGACAATCGCCGACTGTTACAAAGCTCTCATCAGGTGCTAGGTACAGTTACCAGCACTGAAAATAGATTTAATCCTTTTATTAACCTTATAATTAGATGTAATATTATTAGCCCATTTTATTGATAGGAAACTGCAGCACAATAAGGCTAATTAGTTTGCCAAGGTGACATAGCTGACAAGTGGTAAAATCAGAATCCAAGCCAAGTCAGGTTCCAGATTCCATACTCCTAACAACCACCTCTTCTTGTGACAGGCTAGACATTGTGTTTGGGACACTGCCTGGCACATAGTAAATGCTTTGCTGCCATTAAATAGAACCTGTTGGCATTAAAAAGCTAGATCTAGAGTGTATTGACTATTTTTACATTGAATAATTATCTATATTTTACCAATAAAAAGATTATATTAGTAAATGTTAAGAGAAGGGATATATTTCTGATTCCCACAAAAAAGAGACTGTATTGATTATTCCCATATTATGTGGGCAGTCTAAGACTTTGTATTATAGACTTTTTGCAAAAATGGCTTCAATTCTTTTCCTCTCTACATCCACACAGAGTACAGATGTGTGTAACGTGACTCTGCAACTCCATCAAGTGGTACGATCTATTTCCCCAATCCCTGAATTCCGGCTGGCTGGCCTTGTAAGTTGCTTTAACCTAGAATGCAGAAGTGATGCTGGTCAGGGGTCTTCAAGGGGCCTCGCTCACTTCTGTTCTATCTCTTGGAATCCTGCTGAGCTCCGAGGTGCGTAAGTCTGTGCTGGTCACTGGAAGAAGGGCTACACAGAGCAGAGATCAACCATTCCAACAGACAGCAACCTAGACTAACTCATTCCCAGCCATCCTGGAAGCTGGCCACAGCCACACTGGTAGTCCAACTGAGGTTGGCAAAACCTGACACAGACCACAGAACTGCCCAGCTGAGGCCAAGCCAAATGGCTGACCCACAGAATTATGAACTAAACAAATGGGTACTGCTTTAAGACACTCATTTGGGAATGTGTACTGTGCAGCCATAGCTGATGTAAGTGGAGAAGAGAAAATGCTTCTCTACCAACCTCCTTCTCTGACGGACTGCTAAGGGTAAACTTTTCAGACTTGTAGAATAATGGGTCTTCCTTCAATTCAATGATCAGGAATAAAAATTAGTAAATTTGTCTCAACGCATATATTATGTTTTAGACACTGGAAGAAAAAGTACCAGGGCGGGTTAAAAGTGCTACCTTATTTTTCCCTTCCTAAAAACGAAGGGGGGGAAATCGGAGGGGTAGATGAACCATGAGAGACTATGGACTCTGAGAAACAAACTGAGGGTTCTAGAGGGGAGGGGGGTGGGGGGATGGGTTAGCCTGGTGATGGGTATTAAAGAGGGCATGTACTGAATGGAGCACTGGGTGTTATACGCCAACAATGAATCATGGAACACTACATCAAAAACTAATGATGTAATGTATGGTGATTAACATAACATAATAAAAAAATAAAATAACATGGTATTAAATATTTTTTGGATATTAGCTAAATATATAATAAAAATATAAAAATACAAACTGAAATGATACACATTAAATTAATGAAAGTAGTATTTGGGGAAAAAGATGGAATGAGGGAATAAAAAAAAGTGCTACCTTATAAAATAAAAACATTTTTACCTATTAAAAGGATCTTTAAATATCTCTTTTAAATACAAATAAAAGTAACAAATGTAAACAAACTACAAAGTATAAAGTGAAAAGTCTTCCTTTATATTCCATTCATGAATTCCATTCATTGGCGTTTATTTAATTACAAGTTATTTTAAGTTCTTAATAATGTCGTTACTTTGTTTCAAATAACATTATTTTCTCTTTTTGAGATGACGGGATCCCTGAAGACTTCCTGTGTTAGAAATTGTGAAAAATAATGGCTCATATTTGACTCTAGCTTTTCCACAATTCACTGGAATACTTTTGGGGGCAATACAACTTGACCACACTGGGTTATACTGTATCAGGTAGCTTTATATATGGTGACACTGGGCCTCATAAGACTTAAGACGAGCTGACTTTGATTGCTCATTTCACGTCTCACCACTGAGTAATATACGTTTTTGAAATTCTGCGATCAAAACAGACCTTTAAAAGACCCATTTGGTATACCCAGTGCAAATGTAGATTTATATGGATAACACTACATAATTTTCTGGCTTTCTCAATTTTTACCCAGGTGAAAACAAAGCCAATTGGGTTCAATATTAGCAGAATATTTACTTCCAATGCTATAGTGTTGATAATAGCACAAAGAAACATTTATTTATTCAAATTCTGTACCTAGGCTCTATACTGTTTTATAATTTCAATAAGGTATTTCTATAAATGATACTCAAATTATGACTACATCCTATAAAACAAGCTGTGGTGTAATGGGTAGGAAGGTATAAATTCAGGCATGCTCACCTCTGCTCACCTTCATCTCAATCAGTGAAGGTTTGAGAGACACGGATACATTTGAAGTACACAATTATTATGTGATGAAAAAGTTCACCGACCAGAAGAAAAATAGGACAAGAGAGAGCACGAGGTAATCCTGTGTGTTTTTGAAGGTACTATACAGAGTTCTTAGCCTTCCAAATGGAGGAAGATAAAAAGTGTGGAAATAATTCAAGTTGGAGCATCACATAAGATTAACAGTTTGGAAAGCGAGGTGCATCTGGAAAGGGACAAGGGACTGGAATTTTTTTTAACTGAATACATATGGTTATAGGAGGAGTTAAAAGTGTATTTAACCAGAGAAGGATAAAACTTAGAATATCACCGCTGTAAGGGATTTTAGAGACTGACTAGCCCAAATCTCTCATTTCTTCAGGTGAGGTCCAAAGTGATTCTCTTAAGGTCATGGTTAATTAATGATAAAGTCAAAATGCTGAAATAGTCATCCTGCCTCCCATGAGCAAGCTTTTTTTTTTTTTTTCTCCCTACAGAACAAAGCCTCTCTAGTTGTTCTGCATTTTTTTTCTAGTTCAGGGCACAAGGAACTCAGTGTAAAATGAGTGAGGTAAGGAAAGATTTAAGATGGGAAACAAGTTTCCTGAATCTGAAACTTTTAATTACTCTCACTATCCAAGTAATTTAATAGGAAATTCATCTGCAGAAGGAGATGTGCTGTGTGTCCTCAGAGACACAGATATACTGAAATAGGGCTTGAAATGTGGACATGCTGGTATCAGAAGGAATGAACAGCCTAATCTTTTAGGATGTGGGGAAAAAGACCATCACAGACTGGCTGTCCTCTGAGAGATGGGCTTCAGGCAGAGGCAGGTCACCTTTGTTTCCTGTAGCAGATGCTGGGGGGAACCAGGAAAGCTTCCCGGCTTTCAGCAGCACCTAGGTGCTTCCTGCCTGGGGCACCACTGCCTGAGTCCCTGCACTATATCCCCAGCATTCGGCGCTCACTGGAAAGGGCTTCTCTCAACCTTGGATTATTCATACCTGAAAAGATGGAGTTTCTGGAGACACTTGGAGAAATACCCATCACCAGTTCAGTAGCTGAGAATGCCCTAACTGTAAACACAGACCGAATTCTGTGCCTTGAAACCTACATTCAGAACAGGATAAACTCTTATCTAGCAGGCATGACGTAAAGTGGTTTTGGAGTGATGATCTTGACAATTTTAAAGTTCCTTCTTATGTTATCTATGATTTTGTGATTTTTAGTTATGACATTTTTAAAAAGCCTGAGCTTATATATACAGTTGCCCCTTCTAAACCAGAGGGCCCCTTTGAGAATGAAATTTTATCATCACCGCATACTTCCATGACTTTGAGGATAGATTACAAAACCTCGACGTGGTCACAGAACCCTAAATGATCAGGTGGCTACTCTCCAGGTTCCTTTTGTGCCTCTCCCCTTCTTTCATTCTGAGCTTTGGGCACTCTGGCTCTTGGGCTGCTCCTTGCAAAGCCACAGACCTTTACGTCTCTGAGCCCTCTGCCTGACGTTTCCACCTCAACATGACTTTCTCAGAGAAGCCTTTTTTGATTAGACTTGGTCAGATCCACCATCTGTATTGTAATCTTAAGATGGCAGACTTTCCTTGGAGACAGCACTCACACCTATAAATAATTTATTGTGAAATGTCTGTCCACTTCTGCTCCCTTGACTCAGGCCTCTGTGAAAGCAGAAAGCATTTGTTTTGTTCAGCATCTCTGACTGGCTCTCCGTAAATATTTTTGAATACATGTATGGATGAAATTTAGATTGCAGGAAAAAAGTAAACAGTTGTTTTACAAAAAGACTGTTTCAAATTTGATTGAGCAATACTTATTTTATATGGGGTTTTCAGGAATACTTCCAGTGCATAAAAGCCTAGTCCTGTACAGAGTCGATGGCCGACGAAACATCTAGAAAAGGCCACAAACTGACAGAACAACAACAAAAGAAAAGCATTGAGATGTTCTAGTGATCTTCATGCATTGCTATGTCCCAGTGACTCGTACTAGATAAAATGTGTACTAGATAAAATGCCCCAAAGGTTGTTCAGCTTTTCTTCTCTGGGAAAATTTCAGAACAAACTGACAATAGGCTCTCACTTTGTTGAAAGAGCATGATGGCTCATATGGTTCTGACATTATAAAAATGAAGAAAGCCATGAGGAAATGAGATGAGCTAGGTTGTTATATTGCATTTTTATCCAGTAGCATCTTATTTGAACAAAAAGACCTTTAAGACATCTGTAAAATACATTTTGGTGAGAAACAGAAATCAAGGAATGACTGCTTATGTCAAATAAAGGCAGTTAGAGGCTTACTTATCTATATTTAAAAACTGTCCATTTTAAAAAATGGAAATTTTTAAAGTTACCAATAACTCTATGATACATTTTAATCCATTTTTCCTAAGTGAAAAGTTTTGATGGAATGGAATAAATTACTAAATTAGAGACCATTTTTACTGGTGATAAATTTTTTTTTATGGTTACCTAAAAATTACTTAATCATATAAATATCTCTCAGAATTCAACCTTGAGTTTCATTCAAAGTTTTGATGTACTTAACACTTGGTTAAATACAAATAATTTTGTTTGCCAAACGTCATAAAATGATGAGGCAGCAAGGATAATATTACTAGGTCCTTTGGGTAATAAGGGAACATTTTTATAAATGCTTTCCTTCACAGCCCTTACTTGTTTTCCTCTTTGGGGTCCAGCCTAACTAAAAAGAAATCCAGCTTTTACCTCCCAAACTACATGGTTTGTCTAAGACAACTGATAAAAAAGAACCTGGACTAAAATCAACAAAATGAGATTCAGTGTGGGTAAATATAATGTTTGCATAAATTTTTTAAAGGATTGTTTTACAGTTGCAAACTATATCTTATATAGAGGGTATTTTTATTTTGGGGGGGGCTAATTTAAATGCACAGTTTAAGGAGTAATGATAAAACAGACCCCTGTGCACCCATCAAGTCTAAGAAATAAAATATTACCAATACTTTAGAAATGCCCCCTATGTGCTCCCCAATTTAATCTTTCTTCTTCTTCTCCTTTTGAGGAGCATAATCAGTCTTCTGATTTTCATTATGTTATGTTTATCACATATGTATCCTTCAAAAAATGTGTTTAGTTTTAAAAAATTGAGTCATAAGCGTAAAGAAAAAAACTTGTCACTGTTCAAGAAAGTTCACAGGAACTATCTTTGGGTATAAACTGGCTTCAACATCCCTGTGAGTTTACAAAAGCCCCCACAGGAGTCATCAGCAGACAAGGTCATGAGTGAGTCCTGGGAAACCTACGGCTCACCTCGGTGGGGAAGTCTGGTGGGGCTAAGTGTGGGCAGGAACTGGAGAGCCAGCATGAATAGTTGGTGGAGTAAGCGTCCCCACGCTTTCTGTTTTTAAGTTCAATGTGGCCAGCTTCCAAATCTCAGCACCAGATCAAGTCAGAATGGTGGGGGTGGAGGGACGAAATGAATGTTCTTAGCTGAACCAGGAGGCAGGGCAGGGAGGGGAAAGCACGAAAGGCCAAGAGAAAAGAGAACTACCCTGCCATTCTGTCATCAGGGTAAAGGTCGAAGCAGTGGCAATGAGCTCTTCGTGATGAAAACGTCCATGAGTCTGTCTCTTGCATCACACTACTCCAATCTGGACTTGGCCTCCATTCCTGACGCACAGCTGTTACCCTCCGGCGGGCTCCCTTTAGCTCTTGCCTGCATTTGATCTCCTGCTTTCTAGGTGAATTCTCTTGCTGTGGTAGAGCACAACCCAAATAAAGAGTTGTGGAGGAAAACCTTTGAGACCTTGCAAGTCTGGAAACTCTTGACTACATCTTCATATGGAATCGAAGGTGTGGCAGGGTATAGGATTCTAAGTTGGAGGTAATTTCACTTTAGAATTTTGAAGACTTTGCTTGTCTCTTTGTGTCTAGCCTGACTACTGAGAAGTCCTAAGTCATTCTGATCTTGTTAGTTTTATGTGACTTGATGTTTTCTCTCTGGACACTGGCAGAATCATCTCCTCATCCTGGATATTCTGAATTTCACGATGCACACTGCTGTGAATTTATTTGCATCCACTGTGCATGCAATGAGTCCTTTCGATCTGGAAACTGGTATCTTTCAATTTGGGGAATTAAAAAAATTATTTCATTGATAATCTCTTCCCCTCCTTTGTTCTCTCTCCTGGAATCCCAATTATACATGTATAGTCTACTTAAGCAAGTTCTCCAGCATATTCTAATTTTTTTTTTACCTTTGTTCTCTTATATTCTTTTTTGTCTTTCTGCCCTACTTTGTGGGATATATTCTCAACTTTTATTTCTGCTACCAATTTTTCATTCCAAGAACTTTTTGTTTTCCAAATATTCCTCCCCTCTTCTAAAAGCTTTTTAATTTTTACTTCTTGGATGCACTGATTCTCTTATCTGAGAGGAGTGCTGTTTTGTTTTTACATTTTCTTCTCTCTGCAAGTCTGTTTTATCCAAGTTGCTTTTCAGGGCGGCTTCTTTTCTTCTGTATCATCCATGACAGATGTTTCTTCAGAGGTCTTTTCTCTCTTCTTGTCTGACATGGTTCTGAGTTAATTAGAAGCTCTGAGCAAGACAGAGGAGCTTGCCAACTTTGGCCCTACCACTATGGTGATGTGGATGGCCTCTTCGTTGGAGAAACTTCTGTATCACATGTATCAATTTTCCTTTCTCATGGGATGTTCAGATTGCCCAGAAAGGAGTCCTTTAGGCTCTGCCAGGAAAGGAAAGGCTCCGAGGCCAGCATTCTAGAAGGTCAGTTCAGAAGACTCGGAATAGGAGCATTGAGAATTTAGAATTCTAAGAGTCACTCAATTTTCTTTTTGGTGCACTCTCAAATGTGCCTCAAAGCTTTCCCTCTCTCCCCAGAGATTAAACCAAACTTTCTTGGTCCGTGGGACCCTTAGTGTCTCAGTAATAGTTTATGATGCTCCCAAGCCAAAAGATATCCCTAACAGCTTCATTTATTTAGTTATTTTGAAAGGACATGTAAGTATTTAGGTCTTAACAATTTAGTTACTGTTTGAAAAAACAAATTCGTATAAATTGAAAGAAAAGTATTATTTTATTCTTAAATAACCACAATTACTAACTAATGAATGCACGCATCTGTTGCATACTGCAGAACTCTTGAGATCAGATGGGGCACAGCCAGCCTCATTTCCCGTTCTACATTGACTTTCATGTGGCACTTGCTTTTTATCGACACATACACATCAAAAACTGAGTTTCAAAAAGATATGATGGCATAGAGAAGAATGTGGGGTGCTCTAATGTTGAAACTCTGAACCATTTCAAGCTGGTAGCTGTATCTATCAGATGTTGAGTATCATTGTGTTTGCATCAAAAATGTCAAACACGACAGCACCTCTGTCAATTGGTGTGGTGCCCCAGGTTCGAGAACCACAGGCTTCACACAACCCACTTTTGTTCAACCTACCATCTGAACCTGGACTTGCATTAAGCGTTGAACTATGGACAATCTACTGGGATCTCAAACCTCCTTACCATCGCTCTCCTACAACTCAGCACTATAGTACACTTAACAAGTATAATTAACTTCACATTCTGAATCACAGAATCAGAACATGAACTCTGTGATCTAAGATCTAAGATGATGGGTGGCACTGGTTAGCAGAGATTCATATTGAAAGTATACAAGGCACCGTATTTTTATGTGTATAATTTCCCAGCCAGCAAGACACAGTATTTTTAATTTTGCATGCCATTAGACAATGCTGTAGAAGTAACTCAATACAGTTTGTGGCTGCTTCCAGACAGCTGAGTAAGGGCCTGAGTATTAAGAGCTGTCAAATGAGTGTTCTGTGCCCTCCATACCACCCCCGCCCCAGACTAGCCTTTGAAGGATTCAATCAGTATAAAGTCAGAATGTCAAAGAAAGAGGCCAGAGCAGGTAATATGACAAACGGATGTTGGTCTTAAGCAAGCTGACTAGCTATTAATTCACAAAACAGTCTGAAAAGATTTGTGATGCAAGCTGACTTCTGTCTAGACAGAGAAGGGAGTGTAAAACACATTAGACAGATACAACACAGTAATGACAAGAAAAACCTGTTTCAGTCTCTCAATGCATTAGGAGAGAATCTGCTAGTTCCTTCTTTATCTCAATATCTAATCCCTAATGGGGCTATAGCTAGGTACTAGTGAATTTCAATTTTATTTCTAGAGCTTCAACACATCTTACACATGATTTTAAAAAGAAGAGTAAAGAGATACAAAGAATGAAGGAGGAAAAAGGATAGGTGAAAAGAGAGATTAAGAGAGAGAGGAAGAGCGGGAGGAGGAGAGAAGCGAGGGAGCACCAGACAGTGAGGAGAGAACAAGAGTGAATGTGTCAGAGGACTGGAAGAGAGTAGGAAGAGAGGGTAATAAAATCCGAATGCTTAAATACATTCCTGAATTTCAAAGGCTATTTATGTTTTAGCATTTGGAAAACATCACTTGGCCTAGTCCTATAAAATTTATCTCTTTCCTCAGATGTATTATAGTCATGTCTGTTTTTCTTCTTTCCACTTAACAGTGGCTAAAAAAAACAGCTATCTGGGAAGCCAGTTCTTACATCCATTTTATATGGCTGAATAAGTTCAATGGCCTAATGGATAAAAAAGTCAATCAGGTCATTTAAGGAAAGTACACAGTTCAGTATATATTTTGTTTTTTCCCCCAACCATGTCAACAGTCAACTTCAAGGTCAATGTAAGGAAAACATCCGGCTACTAATAAAAGAATCATCATCATACCTAGTCTAATAATAATCAAGCATGCCAAAACGTTGTTTAAATACAAATATGTTTTAACATTTGCTTGTTCTGAAGTTCTCACTCATAACAGCTCACATGAGCAGTCACTGGAATAGCCATTCATGTGTTTAAAGTTTTGTCTTAAAAAGAAATATGATCAAGAATTTTAACACTACACACCAACTGTAGATTTCCAAAAGGAGACAATTTTGATGCTCTATTTAAAAAAACCAGGGAACAATTCCAGTACTATAGTAAATATAATTATGGAGAAATTATCAAAGATCAGAGAAAACTAGCCATTTTTTTAAAAGATTTTATTTATTTATTTGAGAGAGAGAGTGAGAGAGAGAAAGAGCACAAGAGGGGGGAGCAGGCGGGGGAGAAGCAGACTCCCTGCTGAGCAGGGAGCCCGATGCAGGACTCGATCCCGGGACTCCAGGATCATGACCTGAGCCGAAGGCAGTCGCTTAACCAACTGAGCCACCCAGTGCCCCATTTTTTTTTTTTTAAAGATTATTTATTTATTTATTTATTTGACAGAGACACAGCGAGAGAGGAAACACAAGCGGGGGAGTGGGAGAGGGAGAAGCAGGCTCCCCGCTGAGCAGGGAGCCCGATGTGGGACTCAATCCCAGGACCCTGGGATCATGACCTGAGCCAAAGGCAGGCACTTAACGAATGAGCCACCCAGGCGCCCCTATGTTTTATTTTTAATAGCTCCTGCCCATCTACAAGGTTTTTTTCCCCCTATATTGACAGATTTGGTTGACATAGTTCTGTACCAAGAAATATTTGTTTTCAGCAAATTCTATTATAGTTGGAATGGAGGAGACTGTTTTGTTAAATGCTTTCAGATCGAACTGAAGGAGAAAAAAAATAAGAAAATTCAGCGAACACGGGGAGGAGAAACTTTTATATTGCTAGGATATGCAGCTTAAAAGGAAGGCCTCCCATATCTTGCTCTTTTCCTCATGACTTTGCCTGTTAAAAATCATTCTAGAGGTCATTTTATTCCAGGAAGCTGCCTAGAACTAATTTTACTAAGTAATCCTGATCAAAACTATATTCTAGAAGCAAAACAGCAAATCATAATTGAAAAAGAGTGTGTGGTATGAGGGGTAAAGAGGAAGAGGATGGAAGAGGGGGGTGGTAGATGTTTCTATTCTCCGTCCCCACCCAAATTTATTCCTTCTGGGCCAATATACTGAGCGTTTTCAATTTTCAAACATGTACATACTCAGAAACTAATCTATGCAGCTCCTAACCAGTGTTGTGAATTTTCGGATGATGGTTAGTTTAGGATTTTCCAACAGAGATCATCAGAGATATTTCATAAATCATTGTCACCTCTGTAGGGGATGACGATGGCAATGACACGATGAAAAAGAGTTGCATAAATTTGCACAGAATCCAAAACACAACATCAAAAGCAGTCCTAATCTATTCCAGTAGTAATGCTTTTAGAATTTGTGGCCCAAAATGTTAGTTTTATTTGTACATAAAGTATCGAAAGGCATAAACCGCCTATAGGTTTTTCACATAAACTTTTCTGTAGAAAAAGAGGTATCTGGCTCCTACTTTTATATCTATTGATAAGTCTTTTTAGAACAGTAAACCCAAAAGATGTGCCCTAACATCTTAGCTCATGCAGTAGACCGAGTTTCAGAAGTTCCATGTATCAGGGAACCAGCATGATGCAATTTTATATAAAGACCTATCACAGACAAAATATGCAGTTGTGCATTTCCACATTTTGAAAAATGACTACAGTATTCAATGTGGTGACTGACACATTAGGTGGGACAACATGTTCTAGCTGTAATCATGACAAGAAGGCAGCAGATCAATTCCCATTGTTCTCTGAGGATGCTACTCAGCATCTTTTAACCTTGGGATCCTAAAAGGATCACACCCTACTTTTAATGGCCCAGTGCTCAGCTGTGAAAGGTTCAGGACAAACCACAGTTATCTGACCTGCAGTAGCCCATAGAGAACCTTCAAGTTCCCCAAGAACGGACAGAGCAAAGCCTTGGCTCCTAAGGGACATAATGGCAGAGTCTGCTCGACCCTGAGGAAGAGGCACAAATCAGTTTTTCTACCGTTAACCAAGGAGTCAGCAAAACTGGTAATTTTGCTGATGGGAGAAACACAAAAGAAAGTAGTCTCAAGGAGGGTGTCCTATGAAATGCACAGACAAAAATTTTCGTTTCTTTTGCAAACATTGTTGTAGTTCATGGGGAGTCATAAATATACAAGAAGTCTGGAGCAGGGAAACAGTCGGACCTGGCGCTTCTGGATAACACAGCACTCTGATGAGGTCAAGTGACCTGGTAATTAAGAGAGATCCTAGGGCAAGATGACTTTCTTCATGCTTGTAGAACAGTAAAAGTTTACGGCTCAGGGGACATAAATGAGAAATGCCGGTGGTCAGCTTTGCTTACATCTTTGGGCTGCTCTCATGTGAGACAGTTCTAAGCTGGAGGGTCGAGCCATTAGTAGGTTTTGGTCCATAGAAGTATGCAGCAGATGGTTCTTTTCTACTGGAATTTTAGGCGGACGTTTTTTCATCACGAGCTTAGTTTGCTTTCTGAATATAAAAGACTATATTTAAAAAAGCCGTAAGTCACTGAGCTTCACCTTCTTGTCTCAATGGAACTTAATGTTTTACTAATAAAGAAGCTGATGTAAAAATGCAGTGTACAGACCCCATGATAAAGAAGATATTGTCTTTAAGGGGGTTTCATATTTCCAGGGAACTGCAAAAACACTGTTCTGCTTATGGCTTTAAAACTGAAACAAACAACTATTGAAACCCAAAAGATACATTACCAAAGAAAAAAGAGCTTCTTACCAGGTTCAGCTGTAGATCTAGGTTCTGTTTGTCACACGAGGAAAAAAAAAAAAAAATCAAAACATAGTATTAGAATGGGGTTCCGTTAATAAGAAACCTACCTATCTTTCTCTATTACTTTGTCCAGGACACGTCTGTAGGATATAGGGAACTCCATAATAGTAAAGATAAAGTGATAATAGATCTATTCATATTTCTATAAATACAGAAACCCAAATTCCAGTAACAGTTTACACTAGGAAGTTTTTTAAACCACAGTTCATAGAAGGGCTTATAGGAGGCTTGTAAACCTCCTAAAATTATTTGGCCAACTTTGAGTTCAAATGTATGTAACATTTTTTCTGAAGAACATACAACTTTTATTAGACTTTCAAAGGGGTACACAGTGACCACCACGACTTTAATTTACTGGACCCCGCATATCTGCAGATTATCTGGCCTCACTACTCTTCGAAAATAGAAATCAATTCATCTTGAATGACTAAACACTTCTTGGTTTTCCTGAAGCTTGAGAGAAGAAAATGGACGGATGTGGGAGAATGGGCACCTCTCCTTACTTTTCTGTAGAATTCTGAAATCTGGAGAGTCTTGAATTTCACTCCCTTGTCGGAACCACTTGACCTGCAAAGGGGGTGCTCCTCGGACCCGGCACTCCAGAACCACCACCTGACCCTCAGATGCTGCTATGTTTTGCAGTTCCTAAAAATTCAAGGAAGACACTCCCCATAAGACTTTGGTGCACTCTTACACAATTTCAAAACAGAAAATAAAGCTTCCAAATCTTAGAGGGGAAAAATATGTAAAACTTGCATTATAAAATAATTACCACTAACTCAGGTAAAAGTAGGCACCTTGAAATCCATCAATCATTAGCTTTCTATAATCTCCGTGTAATGAGATTAGTAAGGTCTACCACTGGGGCCGTGGACATTTTGGGTCTGTCTGCAAATTTATTGACACTTTCATATTTATGGAATTTTATGGCAATGCCTGTTACCTTTCTCTATCTACACTGAAGAGTTAGCTGGTGGAATGCAGACTTTCTAAAACAATTATATTCCATATGAATGTAGATTCCTGGGAAAACCAGACAAGAAGAGAAAAAAGGCATGATTTGTTTTTACATGCCCCAACCTTTTCATGTACTCCCCCCCCCCCCCCCCCACCATCTCTGGAGCTTCCTATGTCAGGTTTATTAAGATAAGGGGCTTGGGGATTTTCTCATTTTGGAGTTCTGAGTAAAATAATAAAACCTGCAGTACTTCTCCGTTCATGACCCTTATTTCCTCTTCCCTTGCAATTACGCTTGTTGCCCCTAACCCCACTCCAAGTCCAGGCCAGTAAATTTTTACAGTGCAACAGATTAGAAATTAATTTGGCTGCACAGATGCAAAGAGGTAAAGCTTTTATACTTGTTATTAAATATCAAAGGATTAATAGTCCCCTCACAGATGTCCTCCCCCTGCCTTCCTCCTCCAGGATTACTTAGCAATGGGGCCTACTTCAACTTTTTGACTTTTGCAACTGCTGACTTGAGAGTATGAGATCTTACATAGGTGATGTAGAACTCTTAAAATAATTCAGATATGACAGTAATTCACCTACACGTCAACCAAAAGCAAACAAATCCCCATTAAGAAGTGTGTGGTCTTTTCTGGTTTTGTTTGTTTATTTAAGATTATCTGAAGGGACAACAAATGGTGTGCTGGGAAAAAACAAATGTTGCAGCAAATGGGCTGCAGTGAGTGTGGTAGAGCCCTAAGGAAATTCTCAGAGTCGACGCTGTTGGCAGAAGAACTATAAAAAAAGGCTAATGTTAAGTCTGAGAAGGCATTTGATAATAATCTGGGTGGTTAACAAGAATGCTTTTTTTTTTTTTAGTGAAAAGGTTAAGATTATTAACTACTTCTGATTGCATTCTGTCTCCTTATTTTTAAATATAGGAAATCTCTGGTTTTAAATTGACTTTTTTTTACTTTGTGACTGGGTCCAGAAAAGAGCTAATTTATGGGATCACAGCAGGAAAAGTGTTGCTAACAGGGCCCAGGTTGTGTGGATTAATTATTAAACACTTCCTGGCTTGTCCAGGAAGTTGCTCATGGTAGATTTCAAATGGTACACAAATATTTTTCATGACTGAGCTTTCGGGCACCAGAGGAGACTCTGATTTATTCCTAGGATTGTGTGTTTTGTTCAAACATTGGAAAGTCAGAGATAGAGAAAACGGGTAGACGCCAAGGACCCGAAGCAGTCAAAACTCCACAGAGTTATTCCAGGATTACAATACCAATCTACCTGGAGCAAACTTTGTCATCTTGAGAAAAGCCACAGCTAAGCGGAGTGAGCCATTAGGAGAATCTTCAGCGACACAAGGGGGAGCCCTGAAGGAGACTCAGAGCCAGCCTTCAGAGGTTGCACATGGCAATCTACATCATCCACTCAGGGTAGAACTGGGGACCCCTGAGTGTTTTAGGGTTCACATAAGGGTACCTCCTGTCATATATCAAACCCACCTGATACTGTGATTCCTTGAAGGGGCCGAACTATTTAGAAAGAAATGCAACATAAGGCTAGTTGCTCTCTTGTCTCCCATGAATCTCTACTGTCCCCAGTCCCACAGTCCCAAACCAGCTCTGCTGTCCCAGCTAAGCCCGGTGGCCTACAGGCAGGAGCACGGCCTCTGTCTCTGAGCAGCTGTGACACCTGGAAATCCTTACCACAGCAGTATGAGGAAATAGATGGGGCACCTATTAGACCGGCAAAGCCCACCTCACATTCACTGTCACCATCACGCCCAAGAGAATGACCAAAAAAAGATGCTAAGGGTGGCAAAGGGGAGGCTACTTTGAGTTACAAAGGAGATGAGCAGATTTATCTTCTAAACCTGCCCCTCCAAAACCAAAGCCCGGGCCCAAAAGGAGCCAGCGAAGCAGGGAGAGAAGATGCCCAAAGGGACAAAAGGGAAAGCAAATGCCAGGAAGGAAGGAAGCAATTCTGCAGAGAACAGAAATGGTCTACGGTCTAGACACAGAAGGTAGAAGGCACTGGAGATGCCCAATGAGGTATGCTCCATGCTGCCACTCACTCTACAGTTTTGTGGTATTTTTTTTAAATCAACCTTTATAAAAATACAGAATTATGTTTCACTTTTCTTTTTACTAAGCTGTGTGGTTAGCATAGAGTATGTTTCCCGGTTTTCTTCTGGGGGTGTGGATATACCACTAATATAATGTCAATGCCTCAGGAGCTGGAATGCAATGGAGGAACAAGGTTTTTTGTCTAGCTTTTGAGGCTTTCTCTTGGTGCCCAGGAGGAGTTCCGTACCATCACACTATGCCAGGCCACGGTGGGGCAGCCCTGTAGGGAGGGAAAGCAAAATCTCACATCCTCTCTATTTGCTTAAATCAAGAGATGCACTGGGACCCCAAAAACAACATCAGGGAACACAGACTTCCTGGTGATGATCTGGTGAAGCTGCTTTTGAAAAGCTCTAAAACCACAGAGCAGCTGAACTACCCACACGGTGGGAACATCTGCTATTCTCAGCATGAAAGGACGACTTTATGGATGACTACAGTGGCATTGCTTTCAGTGGTCAGGTTTTTTTGTTTTATTTTTTTGGTACTTTCAAAGTTGTTGTCAAATATAATCATTTGTTGCCAGTGTCTTACACTAAATATCCTGCTTACGAAAAGACCTTTAATAAAGCTGGATCCAGGCTGGCTTGGAAGGAAAAAAAATCATTCCCTACAAGAAGACAAGCAAGATGCTCTTCCCTACTGCCTTGCACAAGTTTTATGGATTTGCTTTTTCACATATGTCTTTTGTTTACTTGGCCTAGATTCTTGTAAAAAGTGTGAGGTAGGAGTCCAATTTAATATTTTTTTATCTCTACTGAAGAAGTCATTCTTTACCCAGCGATCTATAGGTTTCTGTAGATATTGGAGTGTCTGTGGGCTCTGATCACCTCCCAATTTGTCTGGTCTTGTTCAGCACCATACTATCCTAACTACTCTACCTTTACAAAGTCTTGACATCTCCGAGGACAAATCCTGTGCCTTCCTTACCAGCATCCGATTTTCCTTCTTCAGGAGTACCCTGGCTATTTTTAGACGTTTTTTTCTTAGAATCAAATTGCCAAGTTCTACATCAAACAAATAAAACAAGGAACCCTTTAGAATTTCAGCTAGATCTGTATTAAATTTATACATTAATCTGGGAGTCATGACTTTTATCACTTTTCAGTCCACAGACATGGAATCTCTCTCCACTTATTTGGGAAAGACATCCACTTTTTAGGTGTCTTTCAATCAAGGTTTGTAATTTTCTCAAAAAAAAAAAAAAAAATGCCACCTAGAGCCATTTCTGAGTTGAGCAGTTGACTACTGAAATGGATGTCATTCAGTTTGGCAATGCAAAACACAAACTTGGAGAACAAACTGTTAGTCCTTTTTTTTTCTCTCTCTCTAAAACATGCTGGTTCTCCCAAGCAATTTCCTACACAGCTCTTTCTCTCATTTTTTTCTACCCATCTTGGTTTTCCCCACTCTACTGTAAGCTCTATCAGGTCACTGACCACGCCCACATCATTCAGACCCTTGACAGGATGATACTCACACAACAGTTGTTCTGTAAATACCTATTTAGCCCCAAAGGTAACCACGAGAGCCTGCGGATCTGCTCATTTTAATTTTTAAAGACTGCTACATGAAGCCCCATGTGAAGGGAACTTAAGGACCAAAGCAAACACAGAGAACGAGACTTGCAGATATCAGACCTTTGTAAAAATAGGAGGAAAGTAGGCAGGAGCAGCTCCATCGGGCCGGCAGAGATACGAGGTTGGACTGTGGACCTGAAAACGCAGAGACGCATGGATCAAATTCTGAATATAGAAACTGTTGAAAAGACAGGCTAAAGAAAACTTTCATTATTGGGGTCACTCCCCATGAATGGAACGAGGGAACGCAAATAGCGCCATGTGTCATTTTGCTGGTCTAGGCTCACATACAGTACAGACATTGTTCCACGTCCTCCTTTCACAGCTGTTACACTTCTCTATTCAAAAGGATATTCAAGGTAAAAGTTCCCTGGTTCCTTGGGGATCCATGAGCTTGTAAATGCTATTACCAAATGGATTTCTGTGTGTGGGACTTCCACAGGGGTCTTTTCAAAAGTTCTCACAGACATTATATTTTATTTTTAAATACAGTCTGGATTCATGGAATTAAAAGCACAAGTGGCTGGCAGTGGAGGGTAAATTATCAACCATCTACCTTATGTTTAGCCTGTACTCTTTTTTGTGTAAGGGATCACAGGAAACAAGTTAAAAAGGAATATATTGTTTTTTTCTTGATGTGCAAAAAACAAAGGTGCTAAAATACTTACTGAATGGCACTCGTCTCTGGGGAAATATAAAGATTCCAGAGTAGTGAATGGAAAATATGTCTCTTTCTCCAATCATTTATCTTCAAACACTTTGGATTTATTCCCTTCTATGTAAGCAACTGCTAGCTTCTTAACCCCAGACAATGGTGATCTGATACCATGTGTCTAAATATGTCACAAGTTATCATCGAGAATGTTGGCAGAGCTGTAGAGATGCTAGGATAGTAAAGGGCCTTATTCATTATCCTTGTAAGACTTTTCATTGGCTTGTGCTTCAGACTGGGTTTCACTTTTTGTTGTCTTTATACATCCAAAGACTATTTGAACACTTATATAGTATTTAGTCTGTGCCAGGCACTGTTCTAAGTGTTATAGGGAGATTCACTCATTCACTGAATCATCAGGATAGTCCTGTGAGATAGATGGTATTATCTTCATCTTATGATGAAGAGACCAGGCATAGAGAGGTTACATCAAGTGGTAGACCTAGGATTTGCACCCAGGCAATCGGGCTCCCGGGTGTTCAACTTTATGTGATGTTGCTTAAAATAATAAAGCAATGGAGTTTCTGTGAGCCCCTCATCCTCCTATACAACTGGAATATATGACCTTCCATTTAGTGTTCCTGGAGAATTTAAACCATTTAAAATGTACCATTTACATTATTATGGTGCTTACATATTTAAATATTTTCTGCTCTTAGGCTTTTGTGTTACACTTTAACACATTCTGCCACATTCAAGAAATGTTTCATGTGTATATTTCCTGTTTCCCATGCATAGTTCTATAAAGTGTTTGGGAATGAAGCTGGTGATGTATTTTTTTCCAATGAAATTCCTAGCATGGTGCCAATAAGCATTCATCACTCATCAATACTTAAATATTAAACAAAAAAAATCCACTGATTTAATCAGAAATATTTTTAGAAGTTCCACTCTGGTTTAGGGGTTTACAGGAAATATCTATGCTATCTTTGAATGAATTATACTGGTTGGTTCAAGTTTATAAACTCAAATGTCTTTACTGTTTCCATATTCCACATATCCAAGAGTATATGTCACATACTACAATTAAAAAAACACCTGAGTGCTCAATAGATGGAGGGCCTGGTGATGCTCACAAAACAGACTTACTAGTTAGGAATTCATTTATATTTCAAGGGCAAGGGTGGGGAAGCCTTTTGTGAGTGTCTTATTTAAATATACACATCATAGCACAAAGGCAAAGTAACATACATCTGATTAAAACATTTAGATTCTAATTATATTTTTACTGTTTTTAAAAAAAATTTCCTGTTATGTTTACAAAGTAAACTCAGTATTATTTTCCAGTAGTGTGTATTGTTGTTCTTTCTTGGATATAGCAGTCTTATAATGAAAAAAAAGGCAGGATAAAAATGCTTGGTTAAGTCAAGGAATTGGAATTTTTTTAAATTATCTGTTTATCTCTTAGAAGAACTTTTGTTGGTATGTGGACTTTTCTTGCTTCTAATTTGTTTTAAATGAGCTAATAAATTTGGCTAAACAGAAGAGGACATATAGGTGGAAGAAAAATCAAATAGTCATAGCTAAAAGAGATACCACTTTATCAGGCTATGGGCTGTTAGAGACATTCCTAATGGAAATGCAGACGTTGAAATTGGTGATGTGTTTTTGATAAAAGATGATTTTTAGTGGGTTGAAAGGGAGGACTTAACCTATCATTTTCTTTCCTCCCAGTTGTGTTTCCACTTAAAAAATGCTACAGGGAGTGTACTAGCTGGAATCAAAGCTGTAATCTTTAAACCAAGAAGTTTGCTAATGAGTTTGACTCACTATGGTCTCTGGTCCAAGGCACACTTACCTGTTGAACAGGGACAGACAATGGTTGAATCACAGCTGTGGTCACTCCTGTCTTTGGAGATGAGGATCCTATTGTCAAGGAGACAGAAGTTGTTTTCTTTTGAGCTCTGGAAAATAAGGAGGCAAGTGCGTTCCATCAATTTTTTTAAAGCAGGAATTGCTCTTTGAAAGTTTTCCCCACAAGAGCTCAGTTTCTTTTTGTGCACTCAATCCACTTCAACTGTAAGTGCTTCAGAAATGGGAAGCCATAATCTACAGTTAGAATAGCTGTGGTCAACATATGCATAGAATAGATCTTATAGATATTAGCAAAATAAACACACGGGTAAAAGAAAAATAACTATATATAACTCAGTTATTATCAGAGAACCTAAAGTACTGAACTTGGAAATCCTAAGAGAAAAGAAAATATCTGGAAAAGGCCCAATCTGTAGCAATAAGCAGATACTTGAAATCTTTAGGGTTAGGGTTCTGTATTTAATTCAAAGTTTTAGTGGTCTATTTTAAGTTTAGCAGCTGTTCTTTGTTCTGGTTTCTAATTTTGTTGAGAATGTCTTGGCATTTTTGTCTTTTCTTACAGCATAAAAGTTAGTGAAGTGTAGAAAAAGGTTAAGAAGAGTTGGTTTCTAGGCCCAATTTTGCTAAGAGGCTGGCTGTGCAATCTCAAGCGAGTCCAGTAACTTCACGAAACTTAAGATCCTTATCTGAAATCAGGAGTGGCAGAGTATATGATCTCACAAGGTTCCTTTAGCATTAATACTCAGGGATTATTTGATGTTGAATAGATATAATTGTTACGTATCTGCTAGCAGATCAAAGGAATTTATTAGCACAGTCTCAACACTCATGGAGTTTTCTACAAAATTCTGGTAGGTTTAATTTTATTTTTGCAAAAATTTAATTATTATCATCAATTTACATAATAATTATTTTGGAAAATAATCCATTTGTCTTTGTAAGAAGAACTAAATTTTACAATTTTCATGATAAGATCTAACTAGTAATAGTCTTTATTCAAGTATTTCTGGGCTAATTGCACACTTTCCAATTTGTATAAATAGATTCGTCCTCATTTACATTTTGGTAATGATTTAACTAATTTCCTCTCAATGTTGCTGTTGTTTTCATATATTTATAACCAGTTAGTTGTCCTTGAAACTTAAGATTGTCTACGGTGTGATTTTGGCATCTCAATGATGAAGTACAGACTTCAAAGTCTAAATTCCTAAGTTAGAAATTGTGTTCCACATTCAAATATTGGATCTTTGACTGACATCAGCTGACCTCTTCCTTCGCAGCACAAGGCGCACTGCTTCTTACCCCAGTGATTCTGTCCACATTCTTTGTTGTACAGATAATTGATGGGATCGTAGGCACTTACTGTGGCATGGCTCCAGGGTTTGATTTGAAAGCTAAATTTTCACTCTCAGAATCTGTCGAACTGGCACCTGAGTGAGTGAAAAATAATGATAAATTTAAGATCTGAGTAGTATCTATAACTGCTTCAAGGAGTAATATTTCTCATTTTTAAATAATCACAGACGAAGTCTTATGCTGAAATAGGGAATGGTTCAGACCATTTTTACTTGAACTGTTATTTTTCATAAAACTACTTAAAGAAAGATCTTCTATAAAAAGCTTTCTTCAAAGCAATATGGTTTTAATGCCAGATTTACTATTAGTTTCATTTTTATCACTTTGGTCATCACAACCATATTTTTAAATGGCTTATAAACTATGAAATAAATGTGTGTGTGTGTCTGTGTGCAAAGCATTCATGATTTTAAACTTTAACCCTTTCCCAGGAGATTACATTGTGTGGATTATTAATGACTTCATTACTCATTAATTAGGAGATGCTTTCTGACTCTGATAAATTAGAACAAAATAGTGGCTTCATTCTTGAATAAGAAGGTCTCTGATTTTGGATCATGCTTTCCCAAATTCATTTGCTTCATTACGGTTTTTGAATTAAGGGTCACCTTATTAGGTTTTTAGTCAAAATGCAAACTGTGATAGATTTAAAATAATTGTGATGATTAGAAGTATACTCTTGACATTTCTTTTATGAGACGTATTTAAAATGAGTTAAATTATTTAAAGATACTTTAATATCAAATAATACATGCTTATAGAAAAGTAACCAAACGGCATAGAATTATGTGACATAATACTAAAGACCAGTGGGTACCTTCCTTAATGCCATTCTGCACGTGTTAATAGTCTGGTATCTATTTGTCAGATAAATTTAATGTATTAACATACATGTATTTATGTACATATCTCTACAAGTAGAATCACACTATATGTACTCTTTGCAATTATTGGTGCTTATAAATACATTTAGAATATATGCATTTCCTCAATTTCTTGGATGGCTGCCCAGTGTTCCGTTGCATGACTCTATTTCTCCTGTCCTTTATTCATGTTTTAAGAGTCAGGTTTAGGTAACTCTGCTGGAATGTCTGCTGTCCCTTCGTATTTACTTCTCTAACTACCGCTTAGTATAGGCTTTCTTCAGTTAGTTCCTAGACCACCAAAATAGATTCTTATCTTGTCTTCCTCTGTCTCTCTGTCAATCTTCAACCGATGTCATTTTTTACTATAGCTCACCCTTCCTGTTTAAAAAAAAAAAAAACAAAACCCTAAGATAAGGAATTTCAACTAAGTAAATTTAAAAACCTAAACCCCTGTTATTTAGTGGCTTTCATGATTTCCAACCAGATTTTCTAGTTCTATCAGCCAGAACTTCCATGTCCTATAACCCCAAGCCAGAGAGTTGAACATACTCACTGGTGTACATTCCACTAGGTAATGGGAATGCAGCAGTGAAGAAATATACACATACATCCCACACACCCCTGCCCCCGTGGAGTTTACATTCTTTTGAAGACACAGACCACAGACTAAATAAATACATGACATGGCGGTGAGTGAAATGGGAAAGCAAATCAGAGTAGGGGTATAGGGAAGGATGGGCATTGTGTGGGATGCAATGTGAAGTGGGGTGGCAAGGAAGGCTCCATCAAGTTGGGGGCTTTGAGTAAAGACCCAAAGGAGGTGGGGGCTTTCCTTTCTTGGGTCTTTTCCCATGTTTGTACATTTAGTTATATTATTCATCTCGTAGGAAACTCTTAACTAGTCTTCTAGATATGATCAGCCTATTAGTGTTTTCTGTGCTCTGTCTTCTCTGAACTCCCCATGTTCTGGCTTATACTACTCAGGTCACTTAAAACATCATATCTGCTAGAAAACTGTAAGTTTTTGGAAAAATTGAGGTGGGGTTAGGAAGGGAACTACCAATTTTTGAGTACTTACTATTTTGCCTGGGAATCTGCTAGGCACTGTGTAACATTTAATTATTATAATAACTCACCTAAGAGGTGAATTATGTCTAATTACACATTAGAAAATTGAGGAACCAAGAGATTAAGTAATTTGCATAAGGTCACATAACTGGAAAGCCGTGGGGAGAGGATTTTTGAACTTGTGGTCTGTGACATCCCCCATGTGGTATGACCTTCATGTGCTGTGGATGTCTATTCCTCCAAGGCCTCGGCTTCATGCCTTGCTAATGGCAGGCCTTCAACTGGTGGCAGGATGAATGAATGGAACCTTGGGAACTGCAAATGCTTGGTTGGGGACAGAAAGTGAACTGAGCAGCCACAAAAGAGCAGCATGCTGGGGGGCAGCAGTGGGAGGCAAGTCGAGAAATGTAAAGTGGGATGCGGAATACAAGGACCGAAGTGCTTGGACTTTCTGTCTAGGCATCCAGAGTGGTGGGTGGGAAAATTAACCATGCAGGATGAACTGGGGGAGTAGCAAAACAAAAGAGCAGCAGCACCAGCAAACCATCAAAAACAGGTGACAGAGACGGAGAAAGTTTTAACCGTGATGAGGAGGTATGGGACGTGAGCAGGGGAAACAGGAGGAAGAATCAGTAGACTCAGTTACCAGAAAATCATGGGTGACTTGAGACAGATCAGTTTTACTGGAATCACAGGAGCATTAAAGAGAAAGGGAGGGGGAGCAAAAGTCCTACTGAAGTTATCACAGATGCTCTCAAAGTGGCCAGAAATTGGGGAGACAAATAGCTGTCTTTCATCTGATGCCAAACATTTTATTTGTATTTTTTTTTTAAGATTTTTATCTATTTATTTGACAGAGAGAGAGAGCGCGAGAGAGGGAACACAAACAGGGGGAGTGGGAGAGGGAGAAGCAGGCTTCCCGCGGAGCAGGGAGCCCATTGCAGGGCTTGATCCCAGGACCCCAGGATCATGACCTGAGCCGAAGGCAGACCCTTAATGACTGAGCCACCCAGGCGCCCCTGATGCCAAACATTTTAACTCTTAAAAATAAAATCCCCTCTGATTATCTAGTTAGAATTTTCCTTTTCTTGAAAATTCTTTTTTCCCAATTTTTTTCCAGCTGGTTTTTAGAGAAAGGTAAAGGGCCAAAAAAGGTTTGTAATCCCTGGATAAGAATACATTGGCTAGTTTTTGCACACCTGTCCAACCCTTGTAAATCTCAATGTCACCTTCTGTCTCAGGTGTCAGAGCAGCTCTTGCAGATGGTGGGAGATCAAATCTCCCTATCTGTGCCAGCAAGTTCCCTCCCCACTCAAGATTGACTCTCCCCTCCCTCTCTCCTTCTGTCTCCTCCCTTTGGTCATCTGCTCTGCACCTGCTGGTCAGGAAAGGACATTCCTGTCTCTGGTTACCATTTTTGTATTATCAAAACATCACTTTCAGTTTTTGATGGAGGCTCCAGTCTGAAGGGATATGATCCAGAACCTGCAATTACTATCCATCTATCTGTTCGTCTAATGCTATTTCTATATCACTCCCCACACACAGTGAAGGAATCAAATGCCCATGATCTCTGTGCTTTTCTGGAAATTCAGTGCCAGTGGAAATGTCACAAAAATGTGCCTGCTGTCTTGCCTTTAAAAGGTGTGCGTGCCCTTTTCATTTAAAATACGTACCCCATTTAATACTTCCTCGTAGGAAAAGACCCAGAAAATGTTCAATAGCAAAAATTAAAGAAAAAAAATCATTTGGAATACCACCACTAAGATACTTTGGAGCATATCCTTCTAAAGTTTATCCCTGTGTACCTATATAAATAATATATTTTAAGAAGATGATGCTATGCCTATTGTTAAATTATTGCCTTTTTCCCCTACTCGCTCAATACATTGTGAAATGCCTTTCCATGACATCAGACATGTACTTAATAATTTTCTAATGGCTGCTTCAAATACATGTGTGCAGCTTTACCATAATCTCACCATTCCACTAGGAATGGATATAGTATTTCCATCTCTAAATTCCCCAGGGGCGCCTGGGTGGCTCAGTCATTAAGCATCTGCCTTTGGCTCAGGTCATGATCCCGGGGTCCTGGGATCGAGCCCCGCATCGGGCTCCCTGCTCAGCGGGAAGCCTGATTCTCCGTCTTCCGCTCCCCCTACTTGTGCTCTCTCTCTCGCTGTGTTTCTCTCTGCCAAGTAAATAAATAAAACCTTAAAAAAAAAAAAAATACTTCCCCAGGAAAGGGTATAAAATAGCCATACATCAAAATGCCCATTTCCCTTGCACTCATAAAAACACTATGCTTTAATTATTTTTGTCAATCTGGTATCTTCCTTAATAAAAGGGAAAAAAAGGCATATTTCTGAGTGCAAGCAAGCTGGAAATAAGTCATACAGCTTCAACTTTGAGAAATAGGAAGTCTTCATGAGAGCAAGTATCAACCATTTAAAAATATATGTATATATTAAATAGGTATTGGAGACCTTGCGGGACTTTAGTGAAACTGGTCATGGCATTCATCCTTTGCGCATACTTTGCTTTTCAAAATTTAAGGGGCAAATACACTCCGCCCCCATTCGAGCTACTCATCCTCTCCCTCCCTTCTCTCTCAGTTGCTATAACCACCAGTGCAGCAATAACCATTTAAGACTCCAATAAGACTAATGAAGCAATGCCAATGATTTAAAATTTTTATAAAAGATGAATGACTATAAAGACATTAAAATGAGTTTTAAAGAATGTTTAACACGGGGCACCTGGGTGGCTCAGTCAGTTAAGCATCCGACTCTTGGTTTCTGCTCAGGTCATGATCTTGGGGTTGTGGGACTGAGGTCTGAGTGGGGCTCCGCACTAGGCATGGAGTCTGCTTGGGATTCTCTTTCTCCCTCTCTTTCTGCCTGCCCCCGTCCCTGCACTTGCTCCCTCAAAAAGAAAAAAATTAATGACATGGGTAGTTGTGACACGTTAAACTTAAAATAAGGTACAAGAGTATGCAGAGTAAAACGTACACACACAGGATAAAGACTGCAAAGATCAAAATATTAAGAGTAACCTTCACAGAGTTGTGGCGTTACACATGATTTTTATACCTTCCTTCTATCTGTATGCTCTAAGTTTCTAAAAATAAAAAAATGTGCTATTTTTATAACAGCAATCATAGCTCACACTGTGTGTCAGGAACTGCTCTCAATCCTTACCATAATCTAATTTTCTCCATGCAGAGATGGAGAAAATGAAGCACAGAGCCGCTGAATAGCTATTCAGGGTCATGGAGCTAAGAACTAAGCTAGCCAGAAAATACTATAAAAGTTATTTAAAAATAAATGAGGTGAGGAATGCCCAAAGCTGTGTCTAGACTCCTTGAGCTTCTCGTAGTATTATATACTCAGAGGGGCTTTCCCCTGGTGGGGTGCTCTGCAACATCTCCGCATGCTTCAAAATGTCCCTTAAAAGGGACACATATTTTATCTGATTATTCAAAGCGCTGAGAACCTACAAATAAATGTTGCACAGGGTCTGCCAACGTGAATCATGCTCAAGTATTCCTGCCCCTTCTCCACATTTTTCATGCTGCCCTGTCCGCCTCTCCATCCGATTCCTACAAAGTCAGGGTTAATCCCACTTCCTTCATCCCATATTTCAGGATCATCATCCTGCCCTGCCCTCTTGGGAGCTCCTAAAGCTGTAATAATCTGTGTAATCCATTTTACAATCAGGAAAAGGTGGCAGTGGTGGAAACTTGAGATGTCTGTATTTATTTCACATGCTTACATTTACCTTTCCTATTTATATCATGAATTTAGGATTATCTCTTTGCCATCTAGTCCTGGAGGGTAACCCCCTCTCCACCTAGCACACATGTGGGCCAGATTCCATCCCCTTTCTCCTTTTCCAAGACTTTGGTCTCATTCTTACTCTCCCTCCCTTCTACATGATCTAGAAGGATTATTTCCATTAGCAAAGAAACATATTCTAGTACTTCTGGTATGAAAACAAGCAAACAAAGTGCAAAAATACCATCTTTCTTGACCCCACCCTCCTTCCCAGATACAGGCCCATATCTCTGCTGGTGGCTGAACAAAACTTCCCCAACACCATCTACTATTTGTTGCTTCTCCTCCCATATTTTGCAAACTTTTCTCAACTCATTCCATGTGATTGTTGGTGCTCTCCAGATTCCCCAAACCCTTCTTGTTACAATCACCGACAACACCCACAGTTGCTAATCCCAGTGGTTTCCTCCCTGTCCTCATCTGACTGGACTCTGAGGCAACAGTGGACAGAGCTCGCCTCACCCTCTTTCCTGAAACACTGTCTCCTGCCCCCTCCTACACTGCTCTGACTGGTTGTCTCCCATCCCAGGGGCTTCTTCTTCTTCCTCTCGTTTGCTGGCATCTCCTCCTCTTGGAAGTTCAACATGCAGGAAGGATTATCCCCAGCTCAGACTCAGTCCCCTTACTCTTCCCCATCACATCTTTCTCCCTCATTGGTCTGACCAGTAATATGCCTAGTCCCAGAGCTTTGGGTACCACCCACATCCTGATGCTCCCAAAAATATTTTTCTCATCCTGTGCGCTAGACAATATTCTTATGTCTACTTACTGACTTATCTAAATAGGGATTTCAGGGCGCCTGGGTGGCTCAGTCGTTAAGCGTCTGCCTTCAGCTCAGGTCATGATCCCAGGGTCCTGGGATCGAGTCCCACATCGGGCTCCCTGCTTGGCAAGAAGCCTGCTTCTCCCTCTCCCGCTCCCCCTGCTTGTGTTCCTGCTCTCGCTATCTCTGTCTCTGTCAAATAAATAAATAAAATCTTTTATAAATAAATAAATAAATAAATAAATAAAATAAATAAGTAGGGATTTCAAACTTGGCATGTTCAAAACGAAGCCCTTACTTCCCTCTGGCCCTAATCCTGTTCCTCGCCGGTCCTCCCCCTTTCAGAGACTGGCAACACAGTACACACAAATGGTAAAGCTGAAGTCCACAGAGTTGTCCCTGATCCCTTTCACCCCGTCACCCCCACATCTAGTCCACCGCATGGCTTCTGGAGTCTACCTCTGAACTCACAACTCGAGTCTGACTCTCCCTCTCCATTATGCCTATTCTCCTGAAGTCCCATTGCTTCTCCTCCATACTCCTGCAAAAGGCTTCTAGCTGGTCTCAGATGATATGCCAGAGCAACAAAGTACCATCAACATTTTCCAAAGAAATGTTAACAAATAATCCTAAAATTTGTATGGAATCAGAAAAGACCCCGAATAGCCAGAGGAATGTGGAAAAAGAAAAGCAAGGCTGGCGGCATCACAATTCCGGACTTCAAGCTCTATTAAAAGCTGTCATCATCAAGACAGTATGGTACTGGCACAAAAACGGACACATAGATCAATGGAACAGAATAGAGAGCCCAGAAATGGACCCTCAGCTCTATGGTCAACTCATCTTTGAAAAAGCAGGAAAGAATGTCCAATGGAAAAAAGACAGTCTCTTCAACAAATGGTGTTGGGAAAATTGGATAGCCACATGCAGAAGAATGAAACTGGACCATTTCCTTACACCACACACAAAAATAGACTCAAAATGGATGAAAGACCTAAATGTGAGACAGGAATCCATCAAAATCCTTGAGGAGAACACAGGCATCAACCTCTTCGACCTCAGCTGCAGCAACGTCTTCCTAGAAACACTGCCAAAGACAAGGGAAGCAAGGGCAAAAATGAACTATTGGGACCTCATCAAGATAAAAAGCTTTTGCACAGCAAAAGAAACAGGCAACAAAATCAAAAGACAACCGACAGAATGGGAGAAGATATTTGCAAATGACATATCAGATAAAGGGCTAGTATCCAAAATCTATAAAGAACTTATCAAACTCAACACCCAAAGAACAAAGAATCCAATCAAGAAATGGGCAGAAGACATGAACAGACATTTTGCCCAAGAAGACATCCAAATGGCCAACAGACACATGAAAAAGTGTTCAACATCGCTTGGCATCAGGGAAATCCAAATCAAAACCTACATGAGATACCACCTCACACCAGTCAGAATGGCTAAAATTAACAAGCCAGGAAACGACAGATGTTGGTGAGGATGCAGAGAAAGGGGAACCCTCCTACACTGATGGTGGGAATGCAAGCTGGTGCAGCCACTCTGGAAAACTGTATGGAGGTTCCTCAAAAAGTTGAAAATAGAGCTACCATATGACCCAGCAATTGCACTACTGGGTATTTACCCCAAACATACAAATGCAGTGATCTGAAAGGGCACGTGCACCCCAATGTTTATAGCAGCAATGTCCACAATAGCCAAACTATGGAAAGAGCCTAGATTTCCATCAACAGATGACTGGATAAAGAAGATGTGGTATATATTTACAATGGAACATTATGCAGCCATCAAAAAATGAACTCTTGCCATTTGCAAAGGAGTGGATGGGACTAGAGGGTATTATGCTAAGCAAAGTAAGTCAATCAGAGAAAGACAAGTATCATACGATCTCACTGATATGAGGAATTTGAGAAACAAGACAGAGGATCATAGGGGAAGGGAGGGCAAAATGAAACAAGATGAAACCCGAGAGGGAGACAAACCATAAGAGACTCTTAATCTCAGGAAACAAACGAGGGTTGCTGGAGTGGGGGGGGGGGGGGGGGGATGGGGTGTCTGGATGATGGACATTGGGGAGGGTATGTGCTATGGTGAGTGTTGTGAATTATGTAAGACTGATGAATCACAGACCTGTACCCCTGAAACAATACATTATATGTTAATTAAAAAAACGTAAAAAAAATAGAGATCAGATAATGTGACCTTTCAGTTTAAACTCTCCATAATTAGTGATTCTATTTAGCATAAAGACCAAACTGCTAACAGTGACCACAGGGCTCTATGTTGCACGTGTGCTGGCCATAGCCAAACTCTCCAAGCCACTACCTTCCTGGACTTCCTTCTGCTCCTTGAACACACAGGTTCCTAGCTGCCCCCATCTTAATGAGATCATGTGCATTTTACTCTGTGGTTAAGAGGGCAGACTCAGGAGTCAGACTACCTGGCTTTCAATCCTTGAATCCCAGCTGTGTGTGAGAGATATCATGGACATTACCTAGCCTCTGTGAGTTTCTGATTCCTCAACCAGAAAATGGAGGTGATTTTTGTAAGGATTAAATGAGATAATCCATGCAAAAATCAAGAACAGTACTTGGCTCCTAGTTAATGCTAAATAAACATTGGCTATTGTTCTTAAGCTATAATTTATTTTGTATCCTTCTAAAACTTGATGTGTAAGACAGTGAAATTTAGTTTTCAACCAGCAGGTTAACTTTTTAGCTAAGGTTTTGTTGAGATTTTGAAGTTCTATAAAAAACTTCCTACTCTCGACAGACCCCACAAATGACTGCATGCTGACACAATAACAGCAACATGGTTTAGGATACAATTCAGTAGCGGTATGTTTGAGTCTAATTCAGTCCTGGAATGAGTAATATAAAAATATAAAATATAAAAAATATAAAATGTATTTATATTGTATATATATTTATATATATGAGTAATATAAAATATATGAGTAATATAAAAATATAAAATATAAAAAATATAAAAAATAAAATATAAAAATTTCTTGGGGCACCTGGGTGGCTCAGTCAGTTAAGTGTCTTACTCTTGATTTCGGCTCAGGTCATGATCTCAGGGTCGTGAGATCGAGCCCTGTGTCAGGCTCTGCACTGAGCGTAGAATCTCCCTCTGCCTCTGCCACTCCTCCCTGCACCCCCTCCCCACCCCCCGCATGCACACTCTAAAAAAAATACGTAAAAATAAAAATTTCTTACTTTTGATTATAACATGAGCCTAAGAATTCATGAAATTCTCTCCCATTACACGTAATTGTAATTGTTCTTTGGGATAAAAATACACTAAAATCTGTTTGCTTGTTTGTTTAATTATGATCCATACTTCACAAGGCTAATGAGCCAGTTTTCTAAAGCACCTTATATCAGGCTTAGGAGACTCTTTTAAAGATTTATTTATTTATTTATTTATTTATTTGAGAGAGACAGCAGAGTGAGCAAGAACACGAGTGGCAGGGAGAGGCAGAGGGAGAGGGAGAAGCAGGCTCCCCGCTAAGCAGGGAGCCCAAAGTGGGGCTCAATCACAGGACCCTGAGCAGAAGGCAGACTCTTAACCGACTGAGCCATCCAGGCACCCCAGGAGACTTTTTTTTTTTTATATGTGTATAGAATATTAACAGTAAGATTTAATAAAATAGAAGAGACTGACTCTTAATGGCTATTCTTACTCTGCCCAGTTCCCTCATTCTCCACAATCTATCTGAACTCACAGATACCCCAAGGCTGGCTGGCTATCGAAGTAAATCCAGCGTTATCACGTTTCCGGAAAACTGTACACTGCAAAAAATTCATTATCTTTGTTGAGGTTCTGGCATGAAATGTGCATGGTATATAGAACCAGTGATTAAAAAAAAAAAAGATTTATTTATTTATTTTAGAGAGTACATGAGAGCACCAACTAGGGGAGAGGGAGAGAGAGAGAATCCCCAAGCAGACTCCCCACTGAGCACAGAGCCTAACATGGGGCTCAATCCCAGAACCCCAAGATCATGACCCGAGCCTA
Source organism: Neomonachus schauinslandi (assembly GCF_002201575.2). Taxonomy (NCBI): domain Eukaryota; kingdom Metazoa; phylum Chordata; class Mammalia; order Carnivora; family Phocidae; genus Neomonachus; species Neomonachus schauinslandi. The sequence continues at coordinate 59,731,338 of NC_058404.1, forward strand.
AATCAAGAGTCAGGCACTTCAGCGACTGAGCCACCCAGTCGCCCCAAGAACCAGTGATTACTTTTTGCCTGCTGATAACTCATCTGGAGGATTTCAAAGGCAGAAGAGGACTGGTAGTTCAGGAACTTCGATACAAATTTACTGAAATAAAATTAAAAACCTGGTGTGAATGTTTTAGGTCTACCAGAGTTAGATACCGAAACTGGTTTCACAGGAGGTAGAGAAATATTTTCTTTTATTACATAAAAGTAGGTATATCTCATATATATATATATATTCTAGTTAACCTTTTAAGTTAATTTGTATCCTTGTAACACTTTCTATATTTATATCATTTATTATAACATCACTTACATTGTTTGTTTGTTTTCTATGTGTCCATCTCTGCTGTTAGACTGGGAACTCCTAGATGCCAGGGAATGGGTCTTTATTATCTGGCACATAGTAGGGCCTTAATAAACACAGGCTGAAACCAGTTGGCAGCCTATTAAATTGAATGTGAGGGGTGCCTGGGTGGCTCAGTCCTTAAGCGTCTGCCTTCAGCTCAGGTCAGGATCCCAGGGTCCTGGGATGGAGCCCCACATCGGGCTCCCTCCTCGGCGGAAAGCCTGCTTCTCCCTCTCCCACTCCCCCTGCTTGTGTTCCCTCTCTCCCTGTGTCTCTCTCTGTCAAATAAATAAAAAAAATCTTTAAAAAATAAAAATAAAAAAAATAAATTGAATGTGATTTCACATAACATCTGTAGCATAAAAGCAATACACACTAAAATTCACCACATTTCCAGCAATGCTGAAAGCAAATAAAGCATTTAATTTTAAGAGGCTCTATCTGAACTTGGATTTCGGAGGCATATCTGATCATCATTAGCAAACAGTTTTCTTATGCAAGTTTAAGTTCCTTTCATTGTATTCTAAACTGCTTTAAGAAGTTTGCAAAACAGCCCCCCCCACCCCATGACTAATCCTGCTAACTTATTAAATTTTAAAAGTCTTTTTGTCATTCATTTAGCATTCTGAAATGTATGACACAGTGGTTAAGAATATGGGCCTTGGAGCAAGACTGCCTGGGTTCAAATCCCTGGGGTGACTTTGAAAGAATTGCTTTAACCTCTCTAGGTCTCAGTTTACCCACATATAGAAAGCAGATACTATTAATACCTCATAGGCTTACATGGAAGTTTAAATCATTATGCATGAGTATATGCACACTTATAAGTGTCATGTAAGTATTACTTATTGTTCTATACAAAACGTTTGCTTTCATTAACAGGACAAAGTCCCTTGAGGAGCTCACAGATGTTTACATTCAAAGACAATGCAGAGGATCCTTTTATTAAAAATAAAGGTTCATACTTTCAGTCAGTGGTAATAATTTCTCTAAAACTACATTTTTTGTCAATTCTTGAAAGAGCTATGAATTATGATTCATATCTTGCTTTTAGCTTAAATAATAAAGAAATTTGGTGGAATTAAACAGTAAAAAAATAAAAAGATGAAGAGTAAGGTAGTGGAGACCTCGAGGATTTTAATCTTTTATTGTATTTTAACTACTACTTTGAAAAGCAACCAATTAATAGAGTACTCATCAGTTTATGGATTTAGAAACAGTATGTGCACACTGTGGCTCTTAAAACATTTCCAACTTAAATTATTGGTATTGATCAAAATGCAATAATAATTTAAAACTATATACTTTCACATCAAGTTTTCTAATTTCCCACAGGCTGAGTCTTGTCAAAAACAAAAGAAATATTCTACTCTCTGCCTATCCCTTTTTAATACAACACTGATTCTTGAGGTTTTTTCTACCTAGTGATTCCAAGTTCAAAGTACATTTAGGAGGAATAACAGAATCTTAACAAAAGAGGAAAAACTCCAGAAAAAAAATAAGAACATTTAAAAATATTCAATCATTTAGCATTTCCATGAATGATTTCCTAAATCATCTATAGTTGGACTCTATCTGACTGATAGACATGGTATTGTTCCCATTCTCTCTTCACTAGGGAAACCAAAAATAAGACACTTTACATTTTAAATAAATTCAAGTTCATGTAGCCGAAATGTTTTCAATTAAAAGGAACAAATGTTGACCTTAGACATAGTTGATGTATGCCCAAGTGTCAGAACTGTTCAATTCGTATAAAATTTTCGGGAGAAATGAGGTTTGAGTCACACCACCATTACGTTGTTTGTGTTGGAAAAGCATGTTCCCCAGTGAAGCTTGACTCAAGCTCTCAGGCCGTATCTACCACTTTAAGTCAGAGGCGCCTCTCCTTACCTTCAATGAACACCTCCGCAGACGTGGTGTCTGAGCCGCTGGGGTTTGTAGCCAGGCAGGTATAGCGACCTGTGTCGTCCTCAAAGGCCTCTGCTATGATCAGGGTGTGGAGGTCCCCGCCCTCACTGCGGATCTGAATATCAGGAGTGCTGTGTAGCTCTTTCCCCTCACAGAACCATCTGCAGGCCAAATGGAGGTCAAAGGACAGGAGAGAAAGAAAGGAAATGGTGATGCTTAAAATAATAAAGCAGAAGTAAAAGGCTAATGCCCTGTAATAAGATGCCCATTTGATTAAAAAAAAAAAAAAAGATGTCAATGTTACTGAGGGAAATGCTACATTTTAGACCATGAAATTAATGACTAGACAATTCCCCCAGGTTTTCTTTGTAAAGCATCTTGTATGTTTTATCAACCTTGTAATAAGGGATATTGTCAAACTTGGAAAGACCATTTTAGTTAACAAAACAAAAGGAACAGAAATTCAAAGTGTCTTATAGAATGTTTTATTATCATAGATGCCCCTTATAACTTGATCACTCTGACCTTAAGAAAAATAGGAAATATAAACATTATGCTCAAAAATCTAATGTATCAAGGGGGAACGAGTCATCATGTTAAAAAATCACAGGCAGCAATATTTTTGTTGACCCTAAGACTTGTGATCAGCTGAGCAATAACAGATTTAATGCTTTCCACATTTCTGGTATTTACAAAACTTGCTAGCCGAACGCCTGGCCTCCACAAGGTAGGGAGACGTAGGTTGTGCTGTAATTCATTCTTGTTGGTCAGCACTTTGCCTTTCCCAAACAACCAGGACCTCAGTGTAGGAGGCTGCAAGCTGCCAGACCGTTTTAACGCACGCTCTCTCTCACACTTGCCTTATTCCCCCAGCACCTCAAACTCTCAACAGGATTTTTATTAAAAAACAAAAAAACAAAAAAACATGAAGCTGCCCTAAAACCTCCCCTAAATGTGATTTATTTTTAAAGAAATATGTAGGAATGTGCCACTTACAACCAAAAGCACTGAGGTCTCTGGGACAATATTGTCCATTTACCTCTTGATCGGCACTCAGATTTCCTCGGAGTCTCATATTCTATAAAATTCTTTGGACTTTGCATCCTTTTGTAAAAATATGGCATCGAAGGCTAAGTTTTTTCTATATTTAGGTAGCATAGTTTAGGTATTTATCTATATTTAATCTGAAAATAAAATCAGTTTGCTAATACTCTGGGTATTAACTCCAGAAACTGTATTAAAAATTAAATATGGGTTACTCATAGAAGAACAGGGAAGACTTTGGGAATTAAAAGACATTTATCACCGCCACCTTGCCAACAGAGCATCCTCTGCAACACAACACCTACTACTTCTGAGATGATTGAGAAGAGCAGTATTTCTTGACTCTGGAGCATTTTGTAATTTCCTTTGTCTTTTTTAAGATTTTATTTATTTGAGGGAGAGAGCGAGGGGGAGAGAGAGAGAGGAGCAGGGGGAGAGGCAGAGGGAAAAGGAGAAGCCGACTCTCTGTTGAGCACAAGACCAATGCGGGGCTCGATTCCAGAACCCCGGGATCATGACCTGAGCCAAAGGCAGACGCTTAACCGACTGAGCCTCCCAGGTGCCCTGTTCCCTTTGTCTTCAAAAAGTTGCACAGAACATTCAGCCTAGAGTCATCTTCCAGTTCCTTCTTTACTGTTCTCTTTACACAGTCACAGACCAGATCTTCACCCATGAGAACTGACTGGATTAAGTTAACGGATTTCACCATCTCTAGTGAACTATAGATTCTTCCTCGATTCTGTATCAGATTAAAGCTCTTCCCGCATACATCAGTCTCTAAACTTTAGATCTGTCATTGAAGCCATTCATACACCTGGCCCTGATTTTATTTCCTTTTTATCATTTTCCTATACTAATCCTGTTTCTATTAAATATTTGCATGGATTTGTTATTTCCTACCTAGTCCTCATGTAGCACTTGCTGACCTTCCTTTGCCTATCCTTTCTCTTAGAATTTTCTCCTGCCCTCTTCACTAAAGCCCCTTCCTTATAGCCAAGCTAAAGGCCCCTTCGACAGATTAAATTCAACTGAACATATGCTTGCTGGGCATCTTTTATGTGGAAGGCACTGCATTACATATTACAGGTAATAGAATAAAGCCTGGTAAACTCTGCAACTAGTTGAGGAATGTCTTTATCTCCCATGAAAAAGATACAAACCAACACTTGGAGGGAAAATTAAGCATGAAAAATACAATGAAGGTTTAAGAGAGGGCAAGAGTAATTTGCTTTGGTTAGATGTGCTTCATAAGGAAACCACTGTCAGCTACCCAAGGGAGTGTGGCGTCTTGTCCTCTAACTCCTGAGTCAGCAAACCCACAGCTTGCAGCCCCATCATCTGTTCTCATATGGCCCATGAGCCAAGAACAGTTTTCATATTTTTAAGTTTTTGCAAAAAAGTCAAAAGAAGAATTTGTGAGATATGGCAATTACAAAAAGTTCAAATTTCAGCGTCTATCAAGTGTTTTTTTTTTTTTTTTTTTTTGGAACCCTGCCATGCTCATTGACATATTGTCTCTAGCTGCTTCTGCATTATAGTGACAGAGGTGGGTAGTTGCATCAGAGTATATGGCCCACAAATCCTAAAATATTTTCTATCTGCACTTTATAGAAAAAGTTTGCCAACTCCTGCTCTAATTTCTTGCTCCTCAGAGTGTGATCCTTGGACCAGCAGCATCGGCATCATTGGGGAGTTTATCAGAAATGCAGAAACTTGATCCTCATCCCAAATCTACTCAATCAGTTCAGATCCTCCAGGTGACTCACATGCACACAAAGGTTAAGCAGTTCGGGTCTGTGAGGTTTGGACCATACCATCCTGCATCACCGCGTCCTGGCTCTCCCTCTAAGTTATTCACTTCTTTAACCTAGCAACCATATTTTATGTGTCTTGTACTTCTGCTCCCTTGCACATAAGTGCATGTAAAATTATGTTCTGTTTCTCCTACCTCTGTACTGAACAAATTTTAACATCTTTTTTTTTTTTTTAAGATTTTATTTATTTATTTGAGAGAGAGAATGAGAGACAGCACAAGAGGGAAGAGGGTCAGAGGGAGAAGCAGACCCCCCGCTGAGCAGGGAGCCCGATGCAGGACTTGATCCCAGGACTCCAGGATCATGACCTGAGCCGAAGGCAGTCGCTTAACCAACTGAGCCACCCAGGCGCCCTTAACATCTTTCATTTGACCGTAGATCACATAGCACTTTATGACAGTTTCTGTATTATTTCCTCACACCATTATTTGAGGCCTACCGTGTCTATGCCTTATTTTCCCACCTAGGAAATAGACTTCTTCATTGCAGAAAAAAACTTTTAAACTTTTTTTTTTTTTTTACTGATCCACAGTGTATTGTATACTTGATGCTTTAAAAATACAACCTGCTGCTCGTTACTTTGGAATATGTTTCCCATGAAAAACCTAATAGTGAGGGATCTATGGACGAATAGATTTGGAAGATGTTATATGTCTCACTTCTTGATGTTTGCAATTCACATTTTCTTATTAAAGGCCCTGAAAGTCCTGCAGAGAAGAAATTTAACACTGTCTAACCTAGTATTTACTCAACTTATTTGACCATGAGATTCTAATTTAGCATCTACCAACATTTTGTTCAGTCATGTGTATGCTTTTCTAGCAGTCTTATTATAGAATCTGCAGTTTTCTAAAAATGAATTAAGACAAATATAATCTGAGCAATGAAGATTAAGGAAACAACTACATTTTTTGTGACAGTCTAACACCTATTTTTGTCTTCTGAAGTGGTTCAGCCGGTCTTTAACAATTGCATATGGTGAAATGGTTGGTGCTTACAAACCATTAGACTGATCTGGTTTTTGCTTTCTAAGCACTCATGCTATTTGTTCTCCAGCTCCATGAATAAAATTTAAAAAGCATCTCAGATTGTAACATAGTGCAGAGAAAAGATGAAATTTGTCCAAATTCAGCAATACGTCAAATTACTATGAGTCATTTATATTGCATTGACACTCTCAGGGAAGTCAGATTGTTCCTGATATAAGTACCTGTCAAGTGACCAGTTCTATGTTGTTAAAATGTGGTAAGACAGGGCGTGACTCGAGAGGGGGAAAAATTGCAAATATTTAGATGGCAGACTCCCTGTAGCAACAAAAAGGGCAGCATGGTTCCTGGCCAATATTTAGATAAATGTGTGTTTAATTTATGATTGGAACCATTTGCACATTGGAGCTAGCAATGGCCGAGCAAAGAGGCTCAACTGTGACTTTAGGAAAGTCAGCTAGCCTTCCTGGTTCAGGTTCCTCACATATATGAGGACATGAGACTTTACTGCTGTAAAGTTTCACTATTCTAGGGTTCTTGGTGAAATGGAAGGGTTTTATATTTAGGACTGCATTTAAAGTATTTCCAGAAATGATACAGAAAATTCTTCGATGAAAGATCCAAGTAACTAATGGCTTCTCTTCTATGAAATATACTAAATATAATAGAGCTTCTAAGGTTATAAGGATTCCATGATGGGTCCCTAAATGTGTCAATGGACCCAGCACCTTGTCTTTATCACTACCATGTACCTAACTTCCCACCTTCTACTGAGATCAGTTCTTCATGTGCCCCTCTATCCTGTAACTTCTTCCAGGGCAGAGACCTGGTCTTTTTAACTTAATTCACTAAGTTAATAAGTGTGCTATATGTCCCAGCACAATGTTTGGTATATGGACTATATTAACTATGCCTTTTCATTTTCTGTAATTCTGAGGCTATAGACATCTGGGCCTTGCTGATCCCAGAAAGACTGCCCTTCCCAGGGCTAGCCAATTCCTAAAGAGAGTAAGTAAGTGACTCCTTTGGGCACACCTTTCATATGAAAGCTCATCAGTCTGGAGCCACATCCCCACCACCTCTTCTGTTGGGCTCTCCCACTCAGGGCCACTACTGTCCTGCTCTTATCACCCCAGAACCAGAGAGCAAAACACTAGGGGACAGCAGCGCCTAGGCCGCAGAGTTTGCTGCAATTATTCAAACCAGCCGATCTTAAATGTGCTTACCCTGTTTCACCCACTCCTTCCTGTGGAAACTACGGTAAAGCTCTTGCCCATGCCCACTCCCCCGCCACCTCTCTGACCCCTTGCAGGAGGCACCTGGTGACCCCCCTGTAGTCCCCCATGGCATAGCATGCTCTTTACGTGTGGAAACTGTGAATAACAAAATATCTTTCAATGGCAGTCCAGTCCTAATCTGTTGGCCTCATCATACCTGAATAATAATAAAACCTACATTTTAAAGCATTGAACTAATCAAAGAATTAGCTTACAAGTGAAGAAAGGATTGAACAGTTTAAATAGTACCTATTATAGTTTTTATCTTGAGGAGTATACAGAGAGAAGTGTATCTACTCTCACCTGCTCATACTGAAGTGCATTTAAAAAGCATAAAATTAAACTCAAAATAATCTTCTTCAAAAGAGGAAATCAGCTTTGTCCATTCTTTATGGAGCAGATCAAATACAAATCACTTTCTTGCCTAACCTAAGAGAATTCTGGAGATTTAAAGTTTTGATGCAACGAAGTAGATGGATAAGATGTACTCAGGGCATGTTTGTTTTGCTAGATTTCTTTAAGGTCATACTTCTATCAGTTTCCTGGAAAGGATTCAAAACATTTAGTATTCTTCAAAGAAAAGGTAAACCTCAGGTTTGTTGATTAAATTTTGATCTGAAATTTTCCTGTGTTAAATTCTGTATGAATTTAAGATATGGTACACACACACACGTGCACACACACACACACGCACATGCACGTGTGCACACACATACACACACTGGAATATTACTCAGCCATCAAAAAAGAGAAATCTTGCCATTTGCAATGATGTGGATGGAGTTAGAGTGTTTTACACTAAGTGAAGTAAGTCAGAGAAAGACAAATACCATATGATCTTACTCATGTGGAATTTAAGAAAGAAACAGATGAACATATGGGAAGGGGGAAAAGAAAAAAAGGAGAGAGGGAAACAAGCCGTAAGAGACTATTAACAAAAGAGAACAAAATGAGGGTTGCTGGAGGAGAGGTGGGTGGGGGATGGGCTAGGTGTGTGATGGGTATTCAGAGGGCACTTGTTGTGATGAGCACTGGATGTTGTAAGTGATGAATCACTGAATTCTACTCCTGAAACCAATATTGCACTATATGTTAACTAAAATTTAAATTAAATAAATAAAAAATAAATTCTGGTTGCCAGTGCTGCTTAGGAAAAGCAATACTGGTGTGACAAGCTACAATGTTAGGCCTACAAAATAGGACAAAACACAGGCTTGGTCAATGCACGGAACGGGTAATGACACTGTCCTCTTTGCATATCCTGCGGCAGACATCACTAGTTGATGTGAATATCCTTTGCTAGTGAAACCGGATGTCTCAGAATTCTCAGCATGGCTGTTTGGGCAGGGTACAAAGCAACTGAAGTTGAAGTCTAATGAAACACATTTGCCATGATCAATGTGGTCCCTTCTTGGAAGATACACCCTTTCCTCCAGATGCTGGAAGCTATTTCTATTACAGGAGTGGGGAAAGGGTTTGGTTGAGAGAGAATGTGTGGAAGTATGTAATATAGCTGAGAGAGTGTACTTAGGTAAAATTCCACTTGAGGACACCCCTGGACTTTTTTTTTTCCATTCCATTTATTATACCTGGAAGCCATTGATCTAATGGGTAAGACACTACCTAGTATATTGGAAAGTCAAAATCCAATTAACTACATTTCCATTCTGTACTTCTAATGAATTTCAACTTCAAGCAGACCTTGACCATACTTCATTTTAACTATAAAAATGGTTAAAATATATAACTACAATCTCATAGTTGGGATGAGGACACAGTATCTGGGAACTATGACAGTCATAAAGACTTCTATAAATTCAAAACGAGAGAGTGAATATATATATTCAATGCCTATCATATGCCGTGTACTTTGCAAATATGGCGTTATTTCCCAAAAACCTGGTGAAATAGTTTTCATTTTGTCTTTAGATATAGGCTATTCTCATTTACGTATAAATATGTATAGATCCAAAAAAAAAAAGAACATGGACAATTAAATCCAGATAATTTCACAATTTCATCTTTCATCAAACGTTTGATTATGGATATAAACAGATTTTAACAAGGTTTACGGATTCTTGCTCTCTAAACTGGTGGAGCTGGTAAGCAACAATGTGATTGCCACACAATGGGGAGCTGAGACACAAACACTGAAAAATCAGTGTAGTAAACCCTCATTCAAAAGAATTTAAGAGTTGCTCTTATAGGAGTAAGCCAGTTGAGACTGGTTGTCAGATTATAAGGTCATAAACAGGGCATGAAAGTAATCTTGCATTAATTATAAATAAAATGTAAAAGGGTTAGGAGATAGTCATATTCATGCATTCATTTATTAATCAATCACTTATTCATTCATCAAGGGGCTTATTGCACTTTGACTCAAATTCAGAAACGGACTGTGGGTACAGATGTCGGCTAAACTGGGTTTATTTTATGAGACTAGTAGTGGGGCAAGGTAGAGAAGAAAACCCAACTATAGACCTAGGAAATGATGAATACACTTCATCCAATGAATGGAGGCTCTTCTATCACATGGAAGGATGTACTGCTTTCAAAAATCTTTAAAAATTGGTTATAAATTCATCCTTACAGATTAAGCTTGCTTTGGATCGAATACATAGGTTGCACTTAATTTGTTGGAGAAGGGATAATATTGATGAACTTCACAAGCCTTGAAATTTTTTTTATTCACAAAAGATAACAGGGGAAAAAAAGGACTGTCATATTTAAAGCTCTGTAAGATGGCCCATTTCTTTATATTACCCTGTGCTGGGATTTTGAAATCTACATTGTTTTAATGTATGTATTTCTTCTTGTTGTATAATATCTTTTTCTCAGGATTTGTCAAATATTCCAGCCTAAAAATGAGATGGTGCCAAAAATTCAAGGATCATATTATGGCACCAGCAGGACATAGTAGGATTGAAATTCAAGAAGGTGTTTTACATAGAAAAGTTCAATATTTAATTGTTCACTTTCTACATTTCAAGATGAGGTTAAACGTAACCTCTGATTTGGTCAGAACTCCACTGCTGGAGGAGAGCGGCTCCATCTGATTGCAGTCACACCAACAGCTTGGTTGGGGATCAAAAGGGGTCACAAGGGTAACTAACTCAAATCAGGGGGATCGCAGCTGCTTCTGAAAAAGTGGCTGCCTTTGAAAACCAACAATCGCCTCCATTCTTGGGCAGTGTAAGAGAATTTTAAAACTGACCTCCTGATGTGACCTTCCTTTTTTCCTTCTCTTATGACCCTGGCAACTGGCCGTGGGGCTCAGAACTGTATTTTGGAGCGGGATGTACATCTGGGAAAGCTCAGAACACTCTGGTTCTCCAAGACAGGGCAAGATTGTTGATTTTTAGGACAATAAATTCAACTGCTAAACGAAAGGAGCTAACACATCTACTGAAAAAGTAGAATATATACTACCCAGCATGGTATACGAATATTTTATGTTTTAAAAAAATCACATATGGCATCGCTTGGTTTAAAGGTTGACTGGTACCATCTATTCTAATACTGTCATGTAAACAGAAATACAGATTTTATGACTGATGGTTTCAGTATCTTTCTTTTCTTGAACCACAACCATGTATCATAGAAGTTTTCTGTGCCCTGTATTTTAAACAAGAGCAAGTTTTAAAATGAAAAAAATCAATTTATCAAATTTATAAAGCTTCATCAATGAATCTTGGCTAATATTTTCCAACTCTAAGGAAAATGGTAAATCTTGGGAGTCCGTTAATAGAACAATGAGGTGCTCATTAAATAAAACTTTTAAAAACAGCTGAGTTTCCATTTTCTCCTACATGTCACTTTCCTTATGCTCACGGAGAAACAAAGTTACGTTGAAAGATGTAGCTCTATGTTTGCTTCCCAACTCCACTGATTTGTACTTCCTAGAAACATTTATCTTCAAAGGAGTATCAATGATTACAGGAAGGCAAATTTAGCCCACAGCTGCCCCCTTCTTCCTAAGTGCAAGCAGCCACATGACTTCACAGAAGCACATGATTGAAGAAACTGAAGGAACTAGTTTTTTAACTGCTGTTACAATGGAAATCAAGGGTAGGGAAGAAAAACAAAACAAAACAAAACAAAAACCCAGAGACATCAGTGGTTCAGCAAGGGTTGTATTTTCCAGGTGTTCCTTTCTCCCAAAGGAACAGCAGTGCTCTGCCATGAAATGGAGATTTACCAAAATTGGTAACTTATGCCCAAGATGAATTTTATTTATGCCTAAGCTTGAAGTCAGGCCATCTGTAAATACTGTATTTCATACATCCTCAATTAAACATCAATTAATTTTTATGGAGTATTTTTTGTCTTGTCACCAAGTATTTCTTAATTTTTTACATGTGTTCACATTAACCACAAGACACACCATGTTTATTCTGTCATGTGGATTTATAGGCAGACCAAAGTGAAATTAGTCCTCGTCTAAACTTACTATGGCTATAATTTCATGACTCCTTAGCTCGAAGGCCAATAGCTAAATTTGTGTGGACAACAGATGTACTTTAACCTTCTAGTCGAAAAGAGACCAATAAATAGATTGACTTTTTGAAATTCAAAGCCCAGGAAATGATAAAATAGCCTTTGAACCATAACCAGACTCATGTCTACCAATTCTTTCTTCTCATAATCACTTTATGTCCTAAGAAAAAAAGATAAAACAGAGTGGGGAGAGAAAAAGTAGCCCAAATAAAAAGGAACTTCTAAAATGACTTTATCTAGTTTTGGCCGTAAGAGGTAGCTTCATATCTAGACACCAGGAGCATGTAGCATTTAATCAGTATGCCTAAAAAACAACTATAGAAGTAGGCAAGTAGAATCTACAACTAAATATTTGTGCTGCTGAAGCTGTTAAAATCCTAAGATTGCTTTCAGTACTTTCCACACTGGTGATGTAGTAGAAAGGACCTTGGGGCTGGGAATCAGCACCCAGGGTTCTGGTTTTACCTGGTCAATAGACCAGCTAAGCTGAATGTAATCCAGTTGTTCTCTCTTTCGGGGCTTGAGTTTATTTGTGAAATGTGAGGAATGAACTAGACCAGTGTCTCCTCAAATGTGTCCCGAGAAACTAGTTTTGCATCAAGTTGACAGATACCACTGAGAAAGGGTTCTGTGGCCCAATAGGTTCATGGAGCAACAGGTTAAACAAAGTTAAACATCTGCCTTTACTACAGAACTTTCTAGAACTTTGACCATGCCGATGTACACTAAATTTCCAAGAGAGAAAAATGGCAGGCATCATTCTCAATCTTATTTGACTATGGAACACATGTTTTGAGAATCATATTGAAGCATTAATGTTACATGGGACACATTTTGGGAAACACTGGGTTGAATTATCACTAAGATCCCATCTAATTCTACAAAATAGTGACATTTAGTACCTGGCCTACATTTTCTACCTTTTACAACCACCTCTTCCAGTGCTCATGACAGACATCAGTAATAAGGCAAAACCTTCTTTCCTACTAGCCCCAGACTTAGTTTCAGAGTCCTTCTCAGTGGTGCTCTGGGCAACCACTACTGTTCAGACCGATCTGGCACTTGAGCTGAAACATATTTGCCATGCCTGATTTCATTGTCTATGTTTATGAATTATTTTCTTAGACAGCAGTCAATGTGAAATGCTGACTGCAAACCTCCCATCTATCCTTGACTGTTTAAGAATTTTCTGTTTTTCTTCCTTTTTTGGACACGCAGCCATTATGCCACGGCACATGAAATTACTGGGGTCCTCCCCCCCCTTTGGAAAATGCTGTGTCAATGTCTAAGATGACGTTCAAGTCAGGTCATTGCTGAGAAATAAACAAGCTGCCATAATTACAGGAACCAATGGGGACTGTGCCAGGTTAAGCCAAAATGTATGGTTGTCCTACTTACACTTCACTGCAAGAGCCCCCTTGAAAACAGGATTTTGGCTTTAGTGGATATTTTGACTCTCTGCAAATGTGATTCATTCCCAGGAGTAGACAAAAGTAAATTTCCCAGTCTGAGGGGAAAAAAGGTTCCCAAGCTTCCTGTCACTCATTCACAGATTCCCGATACACCTGTTAAAAATAGATTCATCCTTACCAACCCTCTATGCAGGCACATAACTAAGTCAGCATGACCTGACAAGTCACACTTCAAAGATATCTATACTGTGAAAATTTGTACTGCATGTTTCCAAGCCTTCAAAGCGTTGAGGGAAAGAATGGATTAGAGAGAGAGCCTGAGAAGGAGAAACTGCATACATAAAACAGCGAGAGGTGCATATTCAGCTATTTTGTTGTTACAGTTACGGCAGGTAATTACTAGCTATTGTTGTAACTTGGAGTGCATTCCAAAGGAAATAAAATGGGAGATGTTTTATTAGACAATGCTGTCAGTCTCCTAGGCTTTTGGAACTTGTCCATTGAGATACAACGATTACCTCAGAATTACAAAACCCAAAGAGGACTAAAACCAAAGTAGGGATAGGGAACAAGTCCTCTTGATGTCTTCAACTCTACATAAATACAGAAACCCACATGAAACAGGTCATGTATGGACTGCTAACAAGCCTGGTAGTGATTTCTTTGCATTTGACAAGCAATTACATTGAATGTAACTTTTTCCTCAGCCATGGAACAGCTTTCTCCCAAATCAAAGTACAGAAGACTTCATCTACAATTTTTCTTAGTTTATTAGTACCTTAATTTCTTGCCTTAATTGTGCTGCCGGCTAATCACAATTAGGTAAGGGAGGGGAAAACAGATGAAAGTGGGGATAGAAAATGAAGGGAGACTTTCTTTCTTTCGGAAAAAGCTGCAACTTCAGAATTCAAAGGGCTTTCCCCTCCCCTTCCCTCAACTCCCCTCCTCTCTTTCCTCTCTTCTTTCCCCTCTCCCCTCTCTCTTTCCTCTCCTCTCCAAAGGAGCCTTCAGCTAACACTGCACTGGTTGATGAGGCCCCATCAGCTGAACCCAGCTCAGCAGGCAAGGGTAGCCACTTCAGCCTCTCATCAGATTTGGTGGACCATCTGACTGAGGCATAGGGGAGCTTGGTGGCCTCCTCACACAATGTTCTGGCCCCAGTCTAGTCTAACGATGTTCAAGCGTGGCTAGTCTGGTCCCCTAGGAACCGCAGAATGAACATGAACAACGGAGTGTGAGTGCAAGCAAAGTTCAACCATACACTGGCCGTGTCAGTCAGTAACAACATATGGAAACTTGTTTGCTTTCCTTTTCCAAGATTTTCCCAGCTAACTCACATCAAAGCCACCCCCCTTTCTCAATGCTTTTCCCTCGTTCTTATGTTGTGTTCCTTCTACATGTCCACACTTAGAGGCCAGCTTTCCAAGAAGAGCTATAATAAATGAAGTATCCAGCAAGGAAGGAACTCTTTGAATTAGACAATGAGAAATTAGGTATAGAATGAATCCTACTGTTAGCAGGTAGTGCTCATGTGCCCTGCACCGACTATCCCATCAACTAAACAGTCAATGTTTTCATCAAAACGTTGAGTCACATTTTGTACACACACACACACACACCACCATACCATGCACCTACACACACACAACGCTGAATTAAACATCTGACCTCTCCTTGAATCAATTTACTGAAAGAGTCTCAAACACCCTGCAAGTGCTGCTTTGCAAACAGCCTTTCTGATTCTGATGCACACCGGTTAATTCTCTAAACAGTATCTCTCCTCCTACCAACAATTTGGATTAAATACATACTTGTGAGCTTGTAGAACAGTGAGGCATTTCCCAAGAAAGCTGTCTCCACTGCTTCCCCTGAGATCCTGGGTGTGTGGAGCTGGAGGAGGGAGGGGCCTCAGGTGTATGAGCAAGAACAGGAAGTCAGGACTAATTATACCTTGTTTTATTTGGCTATTTGGAGTAACAAACAAACGGGCATGTTTCATTTCAGTTGGTTTTTTCAGAGCGAATTAGCTAAGGCTGGCACTGCGTTTCAGTTAGACTTGATTTTTTAAAGTGTTAAAATTAATGTTATGATTGGATACAGCTTAAATCTTTTTCTTTGAAAAATAGGGATTTTTCATGATGGAAAAAAGCTCTCTTTTCTGATTAGAATTAGAGCACCCACCACCTGGCCACATTCCACCAGTGAGTGCTTATATCCTGCATGCCCCAAAGCTACCTTGATGGCATAATACACAACTTTTAAAAAATTGACTTCAGAGGCACTTAAAGACTTGGCAAAAGACAAAACCAAACTAACCTCTAAAACTATTATGTGGTATGCGATGGGGGGTGGGGAGGCTTTAGCACAGGATATTTGCTATTTAGAGGAATTTCTAATAGTTCCTTTACTTGCACAGCAAATACTTACACAGTAAAAATATGTGTTTCTGTCATTTTAAAATGTCACCCATAATAATGGCTACGTGTGTTTGCTGTGCCGGAAACAACAGTATGTCCAAAATTTGTCTTGTGGAGCAGGATTTTCAGTCTCAGAGCTCACTACGTGTATATCAGGACATCTAGAGAAAATGATCTCTCCCTCAGCCACTTCTCTCCTGGGGGCTCCTCAAGAATTTCTTGGGACAAGGAAGAGTTTTGGCCAACAGTTGACGCTTTCCTTTCAGGCTGTGTACACTGGGAGAAAGCCTTTCTATCCTACCTAACATTTTGGCAATTTATAGATATTGGGAAAATAAACAACTACTCTGTGCTAGAAAAAGGTGGAGGAGTTCAGGCTACATGTAAACGCTGTTCCATACTCATGCCTTTTCTCAATTCTTTTGAGCAAGAATATCCTAGTGTCCCTCCAGATTTTAATATGCCACTGGTCCGTAGTTTGTCCACGTTATTTGAAGGAAGGCTTAAAAATACTTGTCCAGGTACTGTGTTAGGTCAATTTTTTTTTTTTTTAAGATTTTATTTATTTATTTGACAGAGAGAGACACAGCGAGAGAGGGAACACAAGCAGGGGGAGTGGGAGAGAGAGAAGCAGGCTTCCCGCCGAGCAGGGAGCCCGATGCGGGGCTCGATCCCAGGACCCTGGGATCATGACCTGAGCCCAAGGCAGACGCTTAACGACTGAGCCACCCAGGCACCCCTGTATTAGGTCAATTTTGAAGGATCTAAAGAAATTCCCTGCGGTTTCTTATGACTAAAATTATTCCATATGCCCAAAGATGGAATAGATTGGAATAAGTGAGTTCCCCGTCACTAGCTATGCTGAAGATGGAGGAAAATAGGCAGGAACCTTGCAGAGAGAATTCAAGAACTGGATGGATAATTGATTCAGAGTCTATGAGCACTGGTGCCATGATCTTTCTTTTAGCAAGCAACTGACAGCTGACGCATGAAAGTGGGACAAAACATCTAATGCCCGGTGTGCTGAATACTAAAGAATGGCATAATCCTCTTAATTATGATGCATTTACTAGATTAGCCTAATTTAATCAAGATAACTCTTGAGGTTTCCAAGGGCTTTTTAATTAGGATGGTTTACTGGGGATCTATTAGCTGTTAAATGGAGCTTATGTTCAGCACACAAAATGCTACATTTCCATGTTTGCAAATGGTCACAAGATATATGTATATTTTTTATTTATTTATTTGAGAGAGAGAGAGTGTGAGCAGAGGGGGAGAGAGAGAATCTCAAGCAGACTCCACGCTCAGCGCAGAGTCCAATGAAAAGCTCGATCCCACGACCCTGAGATCATGACCTGAGTCCAAACTAAGAGCTGGACACTTAACCGACTGTGTCAGCCAGGGACGCCACAAAATATGTTTTTAAAAACTGATTCATACTTTGTACAAAAACCTGGGTCAAGAGGTGACATTAGAGTATTTCCTCTAAAAGAAAGACTTTCTAAATTTAATCATCTTCATCACTAACTTGCTTTGTAGTGAAGTTTCTACTTTTTCTTCACTCAAGTTCACATTTTAGCCTTATTTCATGGATTGTAGAACCTCTAAAAATGTCTGTTAGATAATCACATACTAAAATTCAAATCCAATGAGGTAAATAGGCAGGAACCTTGTAGAGAGAATTCAAGAACTGGATGGATAATTGATTCAAAATGCCAGGTCTTTTACTGCAATGTTAATTCATTAAAGTTTTCAAAAGCACATTTGAGAACTTTCAAAGAAATTTTTTAAATTCTGTCATTGAACTAAAGAATAACTTTCATGAAATTCTGCAAATATGTTTTGACAATTTTCTGAACATCCTCCCTTTTCTCCCATTTTTTGATATCCTTTCGTATTTTTCAACATTCTTCTTGGAAAACAATCCCATACCAACCAAGGAGTGAAGAAAAATCATGATTTCTGCGTGGGGCTGGCACACACATAAAAGTATCTGTTGGGAGAGAAAAGCACTGTTCTCTACAGAAGGAACTCCCTGCTATGTTCATGCTGTGTATGAGTCTTCACAAGCTCCATCCGCTTCCTCAACATTTCCACCCTCAGACCCAAGCCTCTGGAGGGGGTGCTGGCCTTCCAGCTTCTGGCCGGTGTTTCATCTGCCTCTATCCCATCAGGTATTGTCTATTCTCAGTGTTGAGAAAGAACAACAAAACAGCCCTTGAACTGGTTGTGCTGAATCACTGTTTTTAGCTGTTTACTTTTGTTCAAAGGCAACTCTCCTGGATAAGATGTCAATATACATAATATGCAGATATTCGATAATCATGACCTCCCATTTCTCTAATTTACCCCATGTCACTGAGGAGGAGTAGACATTCCTCCCTTTTCTCCGACCTCTTCTTCTTGTAAAGGAAGCATCATTGGGATTTCTAAGTGACTAAGAACTAAAGTACTAAATAGCCATAAGATTCTGGTGGGATTAGAGATTTTCTGGCCAGTAACGAGAGAGTTAATTCTGGACATTACAAAGAAAATGTTAAATCTGTTGCCAGGTCATTTACTGCAATGTTAAAAGCTACAAGAATGAGTTTGCCCAGCACCCTGGAGTCTAATAATGTAATTGTAACTAGTACACTGAGGAGAAGGAACGGTCTTCTAACACTGCTTTAGAAGTGATTTATTGATCCCTACACAATAATTCTTCAGCAGTTCATAGAACCAGAATTTATAGATTTATTCCTAACTTCAGGAAAAACTGACTTCACTCTTGAACCCTTTGCCTTCTTGCATCAATCTTTGAATTGCAATTAGCTAAGTTAAATAGTGATCCTGAAAGGGAAAAATGAAGCGGAGGGGGGAAATAGGAGGGGGAGACGAACCATGAGAGACTATGGACTCTGAGAAACAAACTGAGGGTTCTAGAGGGGAGAGGGTGGGGGGATGGGTTAGCCTGGTGATGGGTATTAAAGAGAGCATGTACTGAATGGAGCACTGGGTGTTAAACGCCAACAATGAATCATGGAACACTACATCTAAAACTAATGATGTAATGTATGGGGATTAACATAACATAATAAAAAAATAAATAAATAGTGATCCTGAAAAGGCATTCCTCCACACTCACCCCCAACAAAATGTATATACTTTACATAAAGGAGGAAAGAAAAGGATATGCAGACAGCATTATTATACACATATGATTATGCAGTTTGTAGGCTGCTTAGTGGAGGTGGGTGAAGGAGTTTTCCAAGTGGGAGCTATATGAACATCTAAAAGGAAAACGAATGCATTTAAAACATAAGACTCCTATAAATTGAAAACTGTTGAAATTAATAGGGGCATATAAACTGATAATGACCTTTTAAGAAGAGGATCTGGCACCACTAACATTTAGAATACATATGCATTTGGCCCAGCAGTTTTACGCTGGGAAGTTATGCTTTGCTATGTCCACACAAGGGCACAAAGACCCATGAAACATGTATGTATAGGCATGTTCATTTCTGCACTTTTTAAGTAATAGAAAAACACTCATTTTGCCCTAAATGCCCATCAAGGAGGATAAAAACAGCAATTCAATTATGGTATTCCACACAAGGAAATACTATGCAGCCTTTAAAAGTAACATTAGGTGAGGCTGTCAAAAACTATGTTGTCCAGTAATATCACCACAGTGTTTGGTGGAACAGTAACCTTCTGGAGAGTTACTTACATAAGAAACTTAGAACTTTGAACTTATATTGAGTGGAGGGACAGAAGCTGAGGGAAGATAGAGAAGTTTCTCTTTTCATCTTGGAGCTTCCTGTAGATTTTTTAAACCACATGCAAATATTACTTTATAGATGTTACACTTACTAAAATGTACAAAAAAAGAAACCTACAGAAAAGCACAATATTTGAATACCCAATCTATGCAGCATTTTAAAAGCTGGGGAGAAAAAGATATGCTTTTTAGGGCAATTATGCTCTATTAAAAGATACTTGCATTATCATTTCATCATTCATCAACTACTGGGGTCTTTTTTTTTTTTAAGATTTTATTTACTTATTTGAGAGAGAGAGTGAGAGAGAGAAAGAGCACAAGAGGGGGGAGCGGGAGAGGGAGAAGCAGACTCCCTGCTGAGCAGGGAGCCCGATGCAGGACCCGATCCCGGGACTCCAGGATCATGACCTGAGCCGAAGGCAGTCGCTTAACCAACTGAGCCACCCAGGCGCCCCACTACTGGGGTCTTTTAACCCTATTTTATTTGTACCACCTCATAAACTTGTTAGAAGGATTAAACACAATGATGCATGTCTAACCTTTGATTCATTTTACTCAAAAAGGTTTGCCAGCTGTTATTTCTTACAAAAGCTAAGGGAAGGGTACATTGTGAGGGCACAGAAAGCAAATTAAGAAAAGTCTCTGGATGGGGGCACCTGGGTGGTGCAGTAGGTTAAGTGTCTGACTCTTGGTTTCCGCTCAGGTCATGATCTCAGGGTCCTGGGATCGAGCCTTGCCTCAGGCTCTGCGCTCAGCGGGGAGTCTGCTTGTCCCTCTCCCTCTCCCTGCACCCCTCTCCCCGTGCTCTCTCTCAAATAAATAAAATCTTAAAAAAAAAGTCTCTGGAGGTATGCAACTGCATATTAGTCTTCTACTTTTGTTCCTTTTGTTCCTATTTGAGAGTCCCTCCACTTGATCTGGGTTATAGATACGTTTGTAACACCTGCCCTTATTCTTTCCGCTGCTATGAGAGCCACTGTGTACTTTCTAAAATCATAGTCACACTAAAAATTTAATGGACTTAATTAAAGAACACAAATATTAGCACGTTGTCCTATACACTTAAGTATTTAATCCTAAAACTCAATCTATTAATGGAAAAAGATGCTAAAAAAAAAAAAAATTCACACCAGCCAGGGATTATCTCATCTTGCTTCAGACAGTGGGTGAAAAATATCACAGTGTATCATAAGTGAGGATCTGTAGAATGTGACACGTTAAGGTTGTATTCTGTTGTGTTTCCTTAACGACCAAGGAATAGCTTATAGGAAAGTTCTTGGCTCTGCTGAGTCAGTGTCCTAATAACAAAATGTCTTTTAACCATGAAGTGATGCTTGCAGAGGTCAAATGAACCTAAGTTCCATCCCCTCAGCATCCTTTGAGTTGGATCTTGAAAATCTTCGCTTTATGAAGCAAAATGAAGACCTGGCTATGGAGGAGAAGAGGACGATGTGCCTACACACGCGCAGCGTTTACTCCAGCGGGGGAGAGGGACAATAACCACTTAAACTACCACATAAATAAAATAATTTCAGAGAGGGTGGCACATTGAAGGCAGCAAAACACAGCAAGAGCGATCCAAACTACATTAGGTAGGGTAGCTGTGGAAGAGAGTGAAGTCATTTCATGCTACAACAGTCCAGTGTTCTTCACCAAGGTTGTGTAAGAAAAAAGATAGCAGCACGTAAAAAGAACATTCACGAAGAGACCTTGAAAGCAGATCCTCGATGCAAAAGTGTTCATGCCAAGACATTCACTAATAATGAGCATCATGTCACCTATCTCCAAAGGGGCTCCTTTTCCTGCGTTGCATTTATTAGGACTAACTGGCAAATCTCTCACCTTCTGGGCAGAGAGAATTTACACTTTCTTTCCTGAACACATTCTCTCAGATTAATTTATACCCAAAAGACCAAAAAAAATTTTCACTTATGACTTACTTTAGATTTCAAGTCTCTCTCTACAGTGAAATGGCCCATTTTCTCCCACCGTTATGCCACAGAGTTCTAATTTTTCTCTCTCAGGCTGTAAAACAGCTGCTTCTAATGCATATGGACATTTCAAGTTTAAGCGGCTATTACATTGTGAGCATTTCTGTAGTAGTTTTTACAAACTGTTGAGCATTCGCCTTCATCTGAGATGTCAGGGGGGCTCTGGTGAATAAGAAAAGCAGAAGAGAAGTAGCTTATAGGATTGTTGGTTAAGAACAGCCTCTGGTACTCTCTGGAGCATATTAGCTCTTTATAAGAAGCAGACAAACCAAAAAACAGGAGAGCATTCATGTCAAGTCACCTTCAGAAGCTGTCAACACCATAGAGAAGGACCTGGATGGACAGAAAGGGAGACGAGCAGAAGAGGGAATGATATGCCTTGTTCTAAGCATACGATTTGAATAAATAAGAAAAATATGCCATTTTTAAAAATAAGTGCTAAATGCATGGAAGTTCCTTAATCTGAATCACTGAAATAGTGATTACATGGGGTGGGGGGGGGGGGCTCCAAAAACCTGCCTGGGCTTTCTTTCCCCAACTACTTCTGAGGCCGTGTGCCCCCCCCCCCCGGACCCCCCCGCTCCATGTTCGCGAGGTCATTTCACACATAGGCTTATTGTTATTGGGATCTACTGTTATGATTTGCCTCCACAGCAGCCTTAGAAACATCTTTTTCTTTAAATATTTTAATAACTAATCCTGATCTCTGAAGAAAAAAGGGGAAAAATATATTCCACCACAGTAACGGAGCCAGAGTACCTTTTTTATTATATTTTGCACTGTAGTCAATGCAGTCTGCCAAAACTTTCTAAGGAACTTAACTAACCTAACCAGATCTTTCTAAAATCTTAAATGTCAGAGAAAATAATTCTGATCTTTACTTTTCAAGACTTCTATGTTTAAAAGGCTATGGAGTTCAATTCTTTTCATATTTGATGATTAGCGTGGCATCTTTGAAGCTGGGTGAAGGAATGCATGAGAGAATGAATACTAATTTTTCTTTTGAGTGGTGGACCTTTCCATTGTTTTTTCTTCTCAAACTGTTCTTGCTCTGCAAATTGAGGGTGGGCTATGTTTTCACAATATTTTATGCATAAGTATTGTTTTATGTGTTATTAACATAAATACCTTAATTTAGTAGTGTCAAAGACTGAGACCCTAGCATATTTATATCATTAGGTGGAGAAGTTATCTATATTTTTAAACTGTACTGTTACCAGAAAAGTATAAATAAAAGTTACATGTCGTTCAGTGCTCTGAATTCTTGGTGAAACTTACATAGGTATCCTGATCTTCTGAGACTTCATAACGTCAGACATTGCGGCTGAGATACTATTTATTTTGTGGCAAAGGGAAATGGGCTGTTTCTATAATCATTGCTTGGAGCCATGGAAATTAATCTTATGCCACTTCTATCAAGGGGAAACCAGAGGCCTTAAACTATGTGGTGGCGGTAGGCCAGATCTTGATTCATTCTTGGAAGCCTCATGTACACCATTTCACAAGTGATACCTGGAGACCACTTTAAGTAGATTTCATTTTGGTGTTAGCATTGGTTCTGCAGAGAATAATGTGTCAGGGGTGGGTGGTAAAGTTGTAAATAGGGACTGATGGACTGCTATCTCCAAAATTACAGAGCTGTGTGCTCTCCGCACAGTTGTCAAAGCTTGGCAGTGGAGCCCTGGGCTTGGCCCGGATGGGGACTGGAGTCCTGCTGTGGAAGCAGACTGCTGGTGGCCCCGGAGTCATCTGCACCGGCACCAAAGGGAATTCAGCATCAGTATTCTGGTCTGTGGGCTCTAGCTTAGAGTACCACCTCCCAGCTCTCAGCAAGGAAGCCCCTTGGCGACTAGGAGATCCAGTGGGGGCAGGCGGGGTGCAGGCATAACGTCTGACACGGGACCCTGGCCCTTTTCCTTCTTCCAAAGTCTGTGTGGCAAGCTTGAGGTGGCTACCGTCAGGGAGAGGTTGCGGAGGACCTAGGAGCTGCTTAGGTGAAGCTACATGCTGCCGTCCCTTGAAGAGCAGCCAGGAGACCACCTTGTCACCTGATGATGAAGGTGGCTTCCTGCCCCAGTTTCTTCTTAGAAGAGCAAATAATGTACAAGGCTCAGCATCCCTGTGAGGTTGTCTCCTAGTTTTTAATAATTCCTTCTATTTATTTAGTGCCTTCTCCTCTCCCCAGAGCTAACTCTAAGAGTTTTCCATATGTTACTTCAGTAATCCTCATTACAGCCCTGTGCCTGAGCTGGTTAGAAAACGGTGCTAATGGGGCCAAGGTCAGCACTCAGCCTCTCACAAGCCCCCTGTGAGCAGCCCCATTTGCAGGGAGAAAATCTGTTTCATGGCCTCGCTCTGCACAGCTAACCATAACCAATTATTTTAAAAAGCTTACAAGAGGCCACAAAGATAACAGGTAATAATAATAAAAACACTGAACGAGTGTTTACTCCGTACCAGTGATTTTCTATATTATATCTGCTTATTATATATTAACTAATTCAGCTCTCCCAAAAACTCCTTGAGAAAAGTACCCATTGTTACACCCATTTTAAAGAAGAGGAAACTGAGGCCTAGGGTAGTTAAGCAACTCGCTCAAGGTCACACAGGAAATCGAAGAACAGGGATTGTAACTTCATCAGTCTGCTTACGGGGATCATACTCTTAACCACTACTCAATACTGCCTCCATATAAGCGACACCATGGATGGCACAATTCGGAACTCAAGTTCCTTGCCGTATCAGTACATCAAACACAACTTAGTAATACAGAGTGCCAGGCAGGGAGTTGAGGAAAGGGACACAGCTAACATTTAAAGGGTAGTACTAACAATACACCTCAGGTGCTGTGCCATGCACACCACAGGCGTTCTCATTTAATCTTTACAGCAACAGTGGGAGATAGGTACTACTGCCTCCATTTTACAGCTCAGGACACTGAGGGTCAGAGAGACTAAGTAATTTGAATAGTGTTATTCAGTTGGAAGAGCCGTATTAGAAAAGAAATGTCTGCTTCTTCTTTTTTTAAGATTTGTTTATTTGAAAGAGAGGAAGAGAGCGTGCGCACGTGCGCACGTGAGCAGGAGCAGGGGGGAGCGGCAGAGGAGAGGGGGAAGGAGGCTCCCCACCGAGCAGGGAACCCGCCGCGGGACTCAATCCCAGCACCCTGGGATCATGACCTGAGCCGAAGGCAGACACTGAACTGACTGAGCCACACAGACACCCTGAAGTGTCTCATTCTAAGGCATATGCTATTTGTGTGGAACTTCAGGTGGCACTCCCAATTTAATTAAAGGAAATAACTACCTATGTGAATAAGAAATAGAGGTCTAGAGCTGAACAGAGCTACCATGAGCAATGGTATCCAGGACTAGAGCCCCACTTTTGTACTTCTACTGCTGCATCCTCTTTCCTGCAACTATCAAATGGCTATCTCTTTTGGCCCTACTCATACGCCACAGTTAAATTGAAAATGTCAACCCCTGTGGCCACAGAGGCAATGCTGGGTGGCAGGAGAGAACAAGAGGTTTTGTGCCAGAAAACAGGGATACCAGAACCTACCTTATTTGTTTATTGGGGGTATTCAATGATACAGCCTATGTAAACTGTTGGGGCAAAGTCAATGCTCAACAGATCTTTAAAAGATATCAACACCCAAAGAGCTCCTGTCTGTCATTTGAAGCAAATGGGAGTAACTACTTAATTGTTTCCCTCTCGGGAAGCACCAAACGGTTTTGAAAGAATGGCCCCCAGATAGCACAGGCTCTGGCAATCAGTCATACCTAGGTTACAACCATGGCTCTGTCATTCCTCCTTGACTTTCTGTGAGCTACTTAGGCTTTCTGAACCTGTTTCCCAATCTGGAAAATGGGCACAATAATGGTACCTATGACATGGGATTGTTAGATTAAAGGAGAGAATAAATGTAAAGAGTCTCCCAATCAGACCCTAGTAAAGGCTGACTGCTATTATTATTAAAGTGAAGATCTTCATGAGAAACTACAATGTAAAACTCTGCCTTTTCTCCCCCAGTTTTTGCAATCTAGAAATGGGAGTTCACTTACGTTGTCATCCTGCTGCTTCAGACACTTGTAACCAGTCTGCTCTCCTAAAAGTGTTCATTAGTGGGGAGAAATTTTGCTTTTTCACCAGATAAAGTTTCAGGGTGCACTGGCAGGACATGTTGGCCCCTTGATCAATGGCTCAGCCGGTATTCATATTGGTGGTAATAACTAGCACGGGTGTATTGGAAATCGTATGTGGCATATTGCACACTCCCAATACAAGAAACAGCAGCAAGATCTTAAACGGAGACATTCTGGCAAGTGCATTGTGATAACTGCTAATGCTACAAATGCCAGTTTCTGGACTGCAAGTTCCCTGTAGCTTAAGTATCAGAACCAAAAGAAAGAAAAACCCCAAACTGTTTCCTGTGCATTATCCTTGAGTCAGACAACGCAATCTGGATATGAATTCCACCCGAAAGCAATACTTCCACGGTGGTGAGCAAACCAGACTGCCTTTCCTTTTGAATTTAACTTGACCTAATTAAGGAAAGGGGGTAGAATTTTTGCCATAATACGCTGAGATCCTTTAACAATTCATTTAACATTAGCGTTATTCCATAACTTGCCAAGT
>NC_058404.1:59757484-59924886 GCF_002201575.2 Neomonachus schauinslandi
ATTTAACATTAGCGTTATTCCATAACTTGCCAAGTTATAACATACAACATAATGGTTTATTTCAGCAAAACATCAGCTTTCATGGTGGACCATCTTCTAAGGTTCTAAGCCTGGGCTCCAACAAGACTCCACACATCCCTTTCCCCAAATATTTTGCTATGTTCTCAAAGAGCTCTCATATCTGCTAAAGATAAGGCAAGGTATACATCTGACAATCACTCAGAAGACTTCTGTTTGGAAATTTCTCTTCAGGGTGTCACAAGATAGCAGAGACCAAGGTGAAGGAAAAACACATTTCTTCTCACCGTGTTATTTGCTGTTGAAGTATGTTATTTTTTTTCCTGTCCCACTCTCAAAATCTGGATACGTTTCTTAAGAAGTGTGGGGAGAGTCAAGCCTATTATGTTGAAGACGCCTGTACTTGAGAGAGAGAATACAGAAGAGGCAGTGGGTGGAGCATATCTACCAAGAGTAGGACTCCAATTGGGTTCCACATAAAATTTCAACCACTATTAGTCTGCTTTGACCCCAGAAACTTTCTTCTGCAGGACTGTACTTCCTCCTCAATAAAAAATGCATTAAAGAATCTAGCCAGGAATCTCTCATAGATTTGGTGAGGCTGAAAGACTCAAGTGACTTGTACATAGTAGGGCTCAGTACTGGTAATTCAACAAACACATAATCCCCTGAGACTGGGAGATGGCACCATGCATAACCATCCTGGATGTGAAAGGTAATAAGACACAACTCATGAAAAGGGGCGAACACAGTGCCTGGTGTGATGGGGGCGTTCAAACAACAGTGATCGCCACCCATCCCCTCGTCACCTATTAATCTACTGGAGTATCCCGGTTTTCAAGTAACAAAGAACTGTGAGCTTTATTGAGTGGTTAATCTTCAAGAACCACAATGTCTCTCTTTGAGAGAACTGGCTGTGAATCTTTCCCCTAGAAAAGTTTGTAAGTGATGCCCAGTTGGGATGCATGTGATTAGAAGTTTCCCCAGATAAAGACCTCCTGGAGAGTTACCAGATTCCCTTTCATGATTCAAGTCTCAGGCCCTTTATATGGTCGCAACTGGAAAGACCTCGGGGAGACAGGCTTTCTGATCTGGAGCTGAAGAGACTGACAAAATCAGGGGCCAGAGATTACCAAGAGCTGAGTGGGAAGCCAAGGCAGATTACTTGGAAGAGGGGAGGTTAAGCAGGTTGGCAAGATGAAGGGGCCAAAAGCCGGTCTGAACCAGGGCTGGGTGGCAGGTTCTGAGAGCCACAGCCATGGGTCCAGGGTAAACAGGGTGCCTTGTTGAAGCACTATGTGGAGTAGGAGAGATCTGTGGTTGGTTTTTATGCACCAGCTTTGTCACAGAACAAAGGCAGACCTGATGCATTTATTTTTTTTTAAGATTTTATTTATTTGCGAGAGAGAGAATGAGAGACAGAGAGCATGAGAGGGAGGAGGGTCAGAGGGAGAAGCAGACCCCCCGCCGAGCAGGGAGCCCGATGCGGGACTCGATCCTGGGACTCCAGGATCATGACCTGAGCAGAAGGCAGTCGCTTAACCGACTGAGCCACCCAGGCGCCCCTTTTATTTTGTTTTTGATATTTATTTAAGATTTTATTTATTTATTTGAGAGAGAGAGAATGAGAGAGAGAGCACATGAGAGGGGGGAGGGTCAGAGGGAGAAGCAGACCCCCTGCCGAGCAGGGAGCCCGACGAGGGACTTGATCCCGACGCGGGACTCGATCCCGGGACTCCAGGATCATGACCTGAGCCAAAGGCAGTCGCCTAACCGACTGAGCCACCCAGGCGCCCCTTTTATTTTGTTTTTTATATTTATTTATTTATTTTAAGATTTTATTTATTTATTTGAGAGAGAGAGAATGAGAGAGAGAGCACATGAGAGGGGGGTCAGAGGGAGAAGCAGACTCCCCACCGAGCCTGGAGCCCGATGTGGGACTCGATCCCGGGACTCCAGGATCATGACCTGAGCCGAAGGCAGTCGCCCAACCAACTGAGCCACCCAGGCGCCCCTTTTATTTTGTTTTTGATATTTATTTATTTATTTATTTATTTAAAGATTTTATTTATTTATTTGAGAGAGAGAGAATGAGAGAGACAGAGAGCACATGGGAGGGGGGAGGGTCAGAGGGAGAAGCAGACCCCCCACCAAGCAGGGAGCCCGATGTGGGACTCGATCCCGGGACTCCAGGACCATGACCTGAGCCGAAGGCAGTCACCCAACCGACTGAGCCACCAGGCGCCCGACCTGATGCATTTAAAGAGCCTGTGCCTGTGGTGTGTGGGCGGCCCAGTCGGTTAAGCGTCTGCCTGTGGAGCAGGGAGCCTGCTTCTCCCTCTCCCTCTGCCTGCTGCTCTGCCTACTTGTGCTCTGTCAAATAAATAAAATCTCTAAAAAATAAAAATAGAAAATAGTCTATTCTAGAAAGCATAGTTTAAGAGAGGGTTTACTCAAATATAATCTACTGACACCTCAAGACCCTCTGAGGTGCTAGTTAAAATGGAGATTCCGAGGCTCCACTCAGGCTTCATGAATCAAGAGGACTTGGAGCCAGGGCCCCAGAATCTGCATTTTATAAGCATTCCTCCACCCTACCCACTCATGGGACTTTTAAGAATTCTAAGGTTTTTAAAACACTAAAATATGGTAAAGCGTAAGGACTTTAAAGACAGGAAACCTGAGTTCCAATCTTGGCTGTATGATCTTGGGAGTCATTTGACTCTACTGAGACTTAGTCCCTTCATCTGTAAAATGTAGATAATGTATTTCTTCAGAGGAGTTGCTTAAGCTAATGGAGATCAAAGTGGTCTGTAAATGTGAATGTTTGTAATTATCACATTTCTGAGCCAAAGTGAAATCTTGGAGACCCCCACCGTTGTACGTGAGACAGATCTGGGCTTGGTTAGCTATCTCAGAATTGGCCAGTGTTTTGGCCTTAGCTGTGAGTCTCCTGGAAGGCTCTCCAGTGATCTCTTACTATAGCCAGCACTTATAACACTGTCTGACGGACAGTTTGAGGGCCTGGTGTCAGGAGGTAGACTGCTTGCTTTTCAGATCCTGGAGTCATGAGGGAGAAGTGCTTTGAGGAGCCAGACGTCTCAGGGGTCTACTTCTATATGGGTGAATTCCAGGGACGTTTAATGTGCTAAGCTACTTGGGACAGTAGCTGGGTTAAGAATTAAGAAGTAGAAGAATAGGATTAGAGTCCCAAATGAGTTGATGAATTGGAGAAATAGTCAATAACAAAGGAAAAAAACATTCAATAGGAAAAGTTCCGAATGATACTTGGAGGAAATGATTATGATCACAAACATAGGCGAAGCAACGCCCAGCCAAATGAGGAAAATAAGCTGAACACAATCCAGCAAGGTCCGGCTGTCCCAGTTAAAACATGAGCGTGAAAGCTGGCCACACTGACTGAAGCACAGTTTGAAGGAACTGTGAGGTAATCGTCACTTTATCATACCTTTATGAGACCTCTTTGTCCAGTTCTGGACTTCACAGTTTGAGAGGCATGGAGTCCTTGGACATAGTTCAACAGATAGAAATAAAGATGATGAAATTGTTGGAGAACAAGAACTATGAGAAAAAGCAAAAAGATCTGGTATTATTTAACCTAGGGAAAGAAAGCTAAGAGGAGACTTAACTCTTCCCATCCATGAATTATAGCTGAGAGTGACCGATTGTTCTTTGTCTCCTGTTGAGGAGTAAAGAGGCTTCAGTTCAGCAGAAAGAATATAAGTTAAGGAAAGGAAAACCTTCCCTGTGATGAATGTTGAGGGTCTGAACAGGCTGCTGTAACAAGACAAAGACTCGTTTCCAAACACTGACCAAGGGAACCCACCAGACAAGGGTATGTGGGGGTGGCAAAATGTTAATTTATACTATTTTTATAAAGTTGGAAGGAGAGATAATATTGACTAGATCTGGCATCAGCCCTGGCTCTGGCCCAGAGCTGTGATTTGGGGCAGGCAATTCTCCGGGCCTCAGTTTCCGCGTTTATAAAATGACCTCAGCTGCTTTCTTTCTCAGCGCTCACAATTCACATTCTATGATGTTCTAGAGTAATGTGGTAGGTGTATTTAACAGGTTAAAGGTTTCCTTCCGGTGAAGTGAAAACAGTAAACGTGCTGAGGGGTTAGGCATTTGATCTGGACTTGATGGGCTTATGTCACAGGTTGGGGTGGTGCAAAGTGTGGAGAGCTACAAGGTCCTTATGGGGGATTATCTGGTTCTGAAGGAAAGCTGAAGAGAATGCAGGATACTCCTGGGGAGGAACATGCCTGAAGCAGAAGGAGAGCATGAGGGATACCTATAAGCCACCTAGGAATAAGAACATGAGGGGCGTCTGGGTGGCTCAGTCGGTTAAGTATCTGCCTTCGGCTCAGGTTGTGATCCCAGGGTCCTGGGATCGAGCCCCGCATCGGGCTCCCTGCTCCTTGGGGAGACTGCTTCTCCCTCTCCCTCTGCCTGCCGCTCCCCCTGCTTGTGCTCTCTCTCTCTCTCTGTGTCAAATAAATAAAATCTTTAAAAAAAAAAAAGAAAGAAAGAAAGAACATGAAAAGGACAGAAGACTGGGGTATAAATCAGGATAGGCTGATGAAGATGATGCCTTAGCTATCGGGCCCAGCCAAGCCCAAGGACCTGGTCTAGTCAACTCAGAGGCCAATCAAGCAACTGCCAGATCAATGCAACCTGAAACCAAGAACACTGGGTCTGTATTTGGGTAGGAAAGGCCCCAGTTCTAAAGGTCTGAAAGCACAGAGGCTTTGGAGCCAAACAGACTTGGTTTCCATTTTACCTCTGCCATTTATTATCCATGTGATCTTGGGCAATATGCTTATTCTTGTTAGAACATAATTTCCAGATAATAAAACAGGAATAAGAAATCTATATATTTTGGTGAAGATTAAATACACGATTATATGCCTGACACATAGCAGGTACGGGAAAAACTTCTCTAATTCTGACTTGGGCCTGGGAATGGAATTAAGGCAGAATAACCAGAAACTTCAGTGACCTCATGATTCACAGAAAGGGGCTGCCACCTACGAATGATCCAGACTAACTTTGGTAGCCTGTTCACCTATGTTCCTCCATCGATCCTTAGGAATAATTAACTTTAAAGTAAGTATTATTACCACCCCATTTCAAAGATAAGAAATTGAGGCTTAGAGTAGAAAATGCCTGTCCAAGCTCAGTAAGTTGTAGAATTGTGGTAGTCACTTACGCCTTCTGGCTCCAAAGTCATTGCTCTTTTTCCTGTTTCATGGGAGAGAAACAGGAAGAACATTGAGAAACTGGTGAGTATTTTAATATTATAATCAGGTTAGCTGAGTAATGTGAGCCTGGACTTATCATCTGGTCTAATTGCTGGTAGTTGTCCATTAACAGTCCTTTGTCTTTGAAAGGTTGTCAGACCCTCCCTGGTGCTCCAGACTGCAGAGAGCAGCGCTGTGAGTAAAGGGAGAAACTGAGGTGCAGCTCTTGACTCACAGGTTCCAAGGCACCAACTTCCCAGAGAAGCCTCTCCTCCCATCCTCATTCTGCCACCAACCTGGCAATATCGGCGGAGTCAGAACTAGATCCACACAGCTTTCTGTTGGTCCCATTTACTGAACGAAGGGGATTCTTCTGTTTGTATCTTTAAATAGAATCATTACCACTGATCTGCAGTCACCGTCTCCAGGAGCCCTTAATAAACTTTAAGATCATTACTGAGTCACGTAGCTCTTTTTTCCTCCTAGCGGAGTAACCACCTCTCTGATCTCTCCTTACAGAATTCCTTTCCAACCAGCAAAGCACGCCTGTGACTCTCATCTCCTACTTTAGACATTGATCCCAGGACTGGACGTTCACTTCTAGTGAGGCAAGAAGCGGTGCTCTTGAGCCCAAGAGAAGGGCTCTCCCCACCAGGTACTGACACTAGCTCCTCCTTCCTTTCCTACCCCAGAACGCACTCAGACACCCTCCAGGGCCTGTTCCTGGTCTAAGACACACATACATACCACCACCAACACCACCACCACCACCAACAAAAAAACAACACAAACAAAGACACACCAAAGGTCTGACATTTTCTTCTCAAAATAGTTTAGACAGTGTCCTCCTGGAGGCAAGGAGTGTGACTAAGTGATTTCTTAAAGTCCCTTCCAGCCAGTGATTCATCAGACATAGAATTTTAAGCTGGAATGGACCATTATATCCCGCGCCAAAGGCCTCATTTTTGCAAATAAGGAGAGGTCCACAGAGGTTAAGAGTTGTGGAGGCTGACTGCTGCAGTGGAAAAAGCACACATTTGAAGTTAGAAGTTTGGGATATGAGGCCAAACTTTACCAGTCACATACCGTGTGACCTTGACCAAGTCATTAACCTCTAGAGATTCAGTTCCCACAGCTGAAAAATGGAAAGAACGCTACCTACTCTACCTGCTTCTGAGTGTCATTCTGAGCATCTTATGGCATCACACTTATGAAGGACACGATAAATGTAGCCAACTGCTTTATCGATATGTTGCACTATTAAGTAGCTTGTTGAAGGTCACAAGGTGCCAAAACCAGGATCTTCGATTCCAATGTAGTTCAATATCCTTCATACCATGCTGCCTTCTTGACATTTTTCCAATTCTACAGTTAGAAGATTTTCTCATAAGCCACCACACTAATTTGATCTCCACATGCTTTCCTTTAAACCCCTGGATATGCACAGACTCAAACTGTGGGAATCCAGCCTGGCTCAGATGGATTATAGACCAGCAACCTTGTTGGGGAGGCCTCAAGCAGCCTTCCATGACCTCACAATTATGGCTCTCAGACCCTGGACTGATAGTTTCCGAGGGACTGGGGACATTCATGAGCTACCTTTCCCCGTAGCTCTACTAGCCAGTTTCATAACAACAAATTGGGTGCTGGAGATGGCTATCTGATGGTTTGTAATGGACTATTAGGCTATAGCATGTACCCTGAAGGCTGAAGTAGGAGAAGAGTGAGCCACAGAGTAAAGTGATAATACATACTTGAAGTTCACACTGGACAGAGATTCAGAAACTTGTTCAGTGGTTAACAGGTGACTTGCTGTGCCAATTTGTGTAGTCCACATAGAAGAGGCAGGAGATGTCAGCTTAGTTTCACAAATGAAGTGTGGGCCCAAGGGTTATGTATTCCTATGGATTACTAATGGCAAGGACCACTGGGCTCTGAGCTCGATCATCACTATTAGTGCATTGGAAAAGATCAACTACATTTTATTTGGCCCCATTATTAATCACAGGGAATAAGGAGTCCTCAGGTATAAAAATCATCTGTCTTAATCATCAAGAGATGGGCACACCCTGCCAGTACTGATATTTGGTGGCATGCTGGTCCAATGGGGTGGACTGGCCTGTGCCTTTCATAACCGATGCCTCCCCAATCTTGACATGGGATATCCTTCTTTCAGTTACTGAAGAGTTGAGTCTCTTCTTGGACAATGGTCTTTGGCCCTTGAAGAGCACAACAGAGAAAGCCTACTTTTCACTCTTTTCTTAGGCGTAAGAAATGTTTCAAGCCTTCAGAAATAATGGTGAGATCAAGCCTACAGTAAGTAGAAAGTATAGTTCTTTGCTCTAGGCAATAAAAAAGGGGAAAAGGGGGGGGGGAACACTGTGGGCCAGTTCAGCCAACAATTTCCATGTTAAAAAAAAGTTCAAGTTGGAGCCATGTGGTCTCAATAAAGTAGTAAAATATATTTTCTTTACCCTACACTTCATGTGCCCATAACCTTCCTTTTAAATCATCTCTAACCGGTCCCAAATCACTCTGACCGCAAATCATTTGGTGGCTTTGGTCTCCAGGCAATGGAATGTGCCGGAGTAGACGGGGAGTCGCTACCAAGGGTGCTCAGAGGGAGTTCCCACTCCCTCTGCTCAGGCACACAGACCCCAGCAAAGCCCTGAAAGGGTTCCGCGCTGAGATAGCACATGACATCATAGCTCAATCATTCAGGAAAAAACTGCAACGGCTGCAGAATAGCACAACATGCCACAAACCACAGTGGGCAGATAAAGCCGAAGAACAGCTTTTCTTAGGAAAACATTCATGAATACCAGGCAGCTGGCAGAGGTACGTTTAATTACATTTACAGAAACCCACTGCATCCGTCAACCCCACCATCTTTGGAGCTGGCCAACAAATGGGAAGGTCGCTGGAGCCCGTCTTCAAAACGAGAAAGCCAGGAGAGCTTGAAGTTTATGTCATTGCATTTCATAATGTGTATTACGACTAGATTTGACCCAGCTGTAAAATCGTTTGATAGGCTTTGAAAGGGTTTCCAAGTGGACTAGACCTTAATAGTAACCTTTCTCTAAATTTACAACTGGAGATTAAGAGCAGCCCAAGGTGTGAGAAATCAATTATTCAATTCATGATTAATTTAAGAGACACTGAGCTTGTCCAGGGCATAAACAAAACTCAAGCAACTGCCATCTGCCATCACATCAGAGGACGCAGTCTTGTATTTTGCAAGTGCCACTGGAACTTTTGTTTATGTTTTTAAAAAGGAACTGTTCAAAGAGTTAAGTATAAGGACTTTGAAGGGATTGGTAAATGTGCCTTCAGGCATCTCAGGGAAACAAAGTTCAGCATGCACCAGTAAAGTATGATTAAAGCTCAAGAGAAAAAAAAAAACTGTCCAAATAAAATGCTTTAAAAAAAGTACTTAAGCATCATCTTACAATAATCGCTAAAGTAGGAGTTTGAAAGGAGACTGCAGAATCTGTGTGAGACATGAGGGATATGCCTGAAAAGTCTCGTGGACTTGTCTAATTTTAGCCCCAGAGAGCTATCACTGCTGCTAATTCTAGTCTGTGATTTCACCTAAGTGAAAGAAGATTTTCAATAGCAAAAAGAAAAGACCCAGCAAAACCACACAGCAAATAAACAACAAATGAAAACACTTCGGTGATCAAGGTAGGTCTTGGTACCTAAAGGAACAATGAAAAATTATACAGTAGCTAGTGACCACTAATATCTAATAGCCATAATCTTTTCAGAAACATGTTTTCTTATAGCCTGGTAACATATCTGGCAATAATCTTTTTCATCAGACACCCAAGGATAACTTTCCGCTTCAGTTGTGGGTAAGAGGAAAGCTCAAATGTATGCTCCGAATATCTTCATGTAACCTCTAAAACAATGGTCAGAGAAAATTCGAGGCTCTTGGGTTACTGAAAATAACCTGTTTGCCATTATGTGGGCAATTACAAGCTAGGACTTGCTTTTCAAAATTGCTGGGTTCAGCAGAGATTTCCCATGGATTTATCAGCAGAAGAAATAAACAAGCATTCCACTGAGCTCCACTTCGAAGTGTGAGAAGGGCTACTGAAAGTCTTTTTCATCAGGTGGACAAGAATTCAACTTAACGGACCAGGGCGTTAAGCTGCATTCCAGTATTGTGATGATTTTCTTCATCATCAGAAAGCTGAAAACAAACTTCAGCCCCCTTCTGAGGTGGTCCTCCTCCTTGGCCCCTGCCACATACCACACCCACCCCTCTCTTTCATCAGTAGCCTACCCGTCAAGTGAGAGAGGGGACTTTAGCATCCCTGAAAAGCACAGGTGTCAGGCAGGGTCTTTATGTCTGTAGTGCAGGTAGACTGGGGGGAATCTCTTATTTGTAAAAGTCAGGTTGGTGACCTCTAGATTCGCTCATTTCAAGACTTCACCAAAACTGAATATTTATAAAACCGTAACAGCAATGCTTTCCATAAAACCTAATGGGGAATGTCAGTTTTCCACTTTAGTCTTTCCATGGTAGACGAGTCATCAGGAATGCATTCTTCCCTATTGTATTCTGTCTGCCACTTGTTCCCGGAGAATTACAGCCAACTGAATGCTAACGAAGACAGGGACCCCATCCAAAGGGCTTCGAGGAGAACAAGAGGAGAATATAGCATTTGATTTTGTTAGACAAAGGACTGCAATTAAGTGAAACCCAACAAAACAAACAAACGTTCAGGCAGCTGAAAAGCAACAGGTGTGAAAACGCCCAGATTTCTCATGGGAAAAATCACCAAAACCTTCCGTTAAAGTGTTTCCAGCTAAAATTCATTCAGCAACTGATCAGCGATTAGGCTGTCAGAGATTGCTCGCTCAGTAAAAAAAAAAGTTTTCCTTCTACTACAACCAGGGATGGAGCAGATTACAAAGAAATTAGAAGGAACACAAACTCGGCGCAAACCGCTCCAGGCATATCAACGCCCGAAAGAGAAGCTTCTCTCAACGTATCATTTTTTAATGGATAAAAGGGGGGGAGGGGAATTCCACCTCCCTCCTCCCGCCCCTCCCCCACCCCAACTCTTACAACAGAGAAGTCGCGCGGAGCAGGACCCACCACCCCCGCCCCCTAAGAGCGGTCCGAGCAAGAATTAGGAAAACCGTGGCGGAAGACGGTCTTCCGAGCCCAAGACAAGCAAACACCCAGCACAGTACGTTTCACTGGAGTACCTGCATGCCACTGCCGGGAAACGCTGCCAAGCAATCTTTCCTGACCCTCTGCATGTATTTAATGCTCTCACTTACCAGTTGAGCAGGATACACGCTCTGCCCCTAAAAAAAAAAAAAAAAAAAAAAAATTCCCCTCTGGGGTCTTTCAGATCTCAGCTATTCCCAGCTTGCAACTTCGGAGCTCTGAATTCAGTCTAGCTTGCAGACTACAACGGAGAAAACGAACGGGCAGCCGAGCTCCCCAAAGCCCGGCCCCTCGCAGGCAGGGAGGAAGACGTCTTGGCGTGCTGAGGCCCCGGGGAAGCCTCCAGGCGGCCAGGCCCCCGCGAGCAGGCTCGGTGCGAGGCGGCCCGACTGGAGCCGCGCCGAGTGCGCCGCGTCTCGCCGAGGGGCCGCGTGTGCGCGGTGCGCGTGTGTCATAGAGGGGGCTGCTGGGGAGGGGGAGAGGGTGTGTCCTGGGGAGGAATGCCGCTAACTTCCACAAATAACACTGAGCGGGGATGAAGGGCGATGCAGCTCCCCTCGCTCCAAGCCCTTATCACACTTAGGAAGGCTTTGACTTTGGCGGGGGATGGGGATTGCAATCCCCCGTGGAGAAGGTAATAAGCAAGTTCCACCCACGGTTTCTAACGCCCGTTCAGCTGTGGTTTGAAGCATTTCCTAAAAACCTCGGTTCATTTAGTCAGCATCCAGTCTCTGAGGACACCTTGGGGGGGGGGGGCGGGGGGAATCCAGGTGGTAACTAGTAGTGAATTTGTAGTAGTTATAAAAGAAATCAATTTCCGTCTTACCCTTTCTCATATACCCTTTCACGCAGGAGGTATCTTTCAATTACACTATCTGCATTCTGGTGAATTGAATTGCTTTCTCTGATGCTGCCTTACTGTAAAGCTATAAATTAATTACTGCATTACACATGAAGCCCCTAGGAAAAGGAATGCTGAGAATAAATCTGGTTTTTGTTCTTTTTTATGTTGAACAAGGCTGCCATTAATCAAGTCTTTCCACCAACATCTAGGGAACAGACCCAAGATTGCGACTCCTTGAGAGATGAACATGTGCATATGTCTGGTTGTTCTACAGTCTCTCTTTGCAGCATTATGTCATAGTGACTCAGTTACCACACAGACAGACATAATGGAGAAACAATAGGAGAAACAAAACCAACTATTTAATAAAGACTTACCTACTTGCCAACTGTAACAGATTGTCAGACAGGGCCTAAATTTTAAACATTTTTAAAGATTATTTCACCACTTCCATTGTTTCCCCATCTTGGAATCACAGCATTGCTTGTCACTGGTCAGTCTGGGAAACAGAAACCCAGGACTGTATTTGGAAATTTAAGGAAGAAACTCATAAGGGACTCATGAAACTATTAATTTTAACATAGCATGTATAATGTCAAAGGCATGACAGATTCTTGAAGTCAATTAGAAAACATCAGAAAGTGTGTTCCAGAAATAGAATAATCTTGAGGGGTCCAAAATAGAGATAGTGCAAAAAATATTTTTTGAAATGGAAATAAAATGTTGAGAGTTTAGTGTATATCTTTAGTTTATTATCCTGAGGAAGGGATGGGTCATGAAATATTGAATTTTTTTCTCACTTATTAAATTTCCTCCTTCCTTTGAGAATCCATGTAAAGTTAGTAAGGATGAGTTTGCTTTTCAAACTGAAAATATTCTGGGTTTGGCAGATTCAGTCCCTTCTTTTGTGTCATTAGGTCCTTTTATTTGTTAACTACATTTATAGAGTTCTGCTAGAGTCACTGAATAACAATTAAATGCTTTTGTTTGTCTGAAAGGCATCAGTGTAAAGCAGGGTGGCCTTATTGGGTGGGTGTCTCTAAGATACATTCATTTCAAGTCCTAACCACATTTCTCCTCTCCAGCAAGGGGTGTTAGAACAATCCTCTGTGAATTAGGGGAAACATTTTATTGATTAAAATGCCAAGGCAAGGTGGCGCCTGGGTGGCTCAGTTGTTAAGCGTCTGCCTTCGGCTCAGGTCGTGATCCCAGAGTCCTGGAATCGAGCCCCGCATCGGGCTCCCTGCTCTGCGGGAAGCCTGCTTCTCCCTCTCCCACTCCCCCTGCTTGTGTTCTCTCTCGCTGTGTATCTCTCTCTGTCAAATAAATAAACAAAATCTTTAAAAAAAAAAAATGCCAAGGCAAAAGCAGAAGGAAAAATGGGGCCCGGAGGGGGGTGGTGGTGGTGGTTCAGTATGTGATCCCCATGAGCACAAAGACCTCAGCATCCCTTTCAACTGCCTTTGCTAAAACTCTGAACATTTTTGAAGTCTGAAATTTACTTGAAGTATCCAACATGCTTAAATATCTTAGTCAAAGACGATATCCCTTTCTCGTGGCTCTGTGTGCAGATGAGACCGAAGGGAAAATGAATTTTCTGCAGTCCTTCCACATAGTATACAAAAGGAGGCTACCTTTTGGGTTGCACCTATTAGTGGTGCCAAATGTTCCTGGAAATTGCTTTTTGTTTCTAGGATCTGCCTACTTGCTTGTGTCCCAAATGTGAGAAATATTCCAGTGTTGAATGTTGTGTGGAGTTTCTTGGGTTAGGAGAGGGAGTGGAAACAGCGTTCTCACTGTGTGTGGTCCACAGAGCACCTGTCTCAGAAGTGGGGGAGGGGAGCTTGTTGAAAATGTAAATTCTCTGGGCCCTACTCAGAGCCCTTGAATTAGGATCTTTTGGTCTGGGGGCTATGACATTACTGTGAGTGTGTGTGTGTGTGTGTGATTGAATGTTTTGAATAAGTAATATATTCACATAATTTGAATAAAGGTATATACTCTGCAGTCTCCTTCCTACCACTGTTTCCCATATGTCTAGTCCATACAGCTCCTCCAAGGCAACCACTGATAATAGTTTTTTTCTGTAGACTTTCAGGTTTCTTTATGCACATATCTGCAAATATAAATTCTTACTTTTTTCCCCTTTATTTCTTAAAAATACTGTAAAATACTGTATGCAGAACAGTTGCTGTCCTTTACTTTGCTCCTTCACTTAAATATACTTTAGGATCTTTTTCTGTATCATACATTCAATTATTCATTCATTTAGAGACAAACCCTTATTATGCACCTACTATATGCCAAGTACTGTCATGCTGTGGTTACAGATATGGACAAAATTGACAAACATTTCTACCCCATAGCATTTATATCTTGGGAGACGGTGCATCAAGCAGACAATAAACATAACAAGAAAATTATATATTGTGTTGGAATATAATTAGAGCAATTGAAAAACTAGAGCAAGACAGCAGGGATTGGGAGTATCAGGTAGCAGGTTTTAATTTTAAATGGAGTGGTCAGAGGTGGCCTTATTGAGAAAATGACATGTAAGCAAAGACTGATGTCAATGAGAGAGTGAGCTTTGGAATTATGTGCAGAGTATGTGATCCAGACAGGGATCAGCTAGTGCAAAGGCCCTGAGGTGGGAGTATGACTAGCATATTTAAGGCAAAGAGGCCAGTGTGACTGGAACAGAGAAGGTGAGGCAGAATGTCATAGGGGGTCAGAAAGGCAAGAGGGGGGCAGGATAGGATAGGATATTATAAGCCAGTGTAAGGATTTTGGTTTTTACTCTTAAAGCAATGGACAGCCATTGGAGGGTCTTAAGAGGAGGAGAAACATGATACAATTTACGTACATATCCGCACACAGAAAACATGCTCATGTTTAATGTTATATAGTATTCCCTTGGATAAATACACTGTAATTTTATTCAATCAGGACGCAACTGATAGAGATTTGGGTTGGTTCCAATATTTTGCTATTAAACTTCCACGTATGATATTTTACACTTGTGCAAGTATATCTATGGTATTAACTTCCACAAGTGGGATTATTGAATTGTGTATTTCTAATTTTGAAAGATATAGTCAAATTGCCCTCCAAAAGCCTAAACCGATTGACACTCCCACTAACAATGTTGACTAGTTTTTGTTTTCCCACAGCCTTGCCAACAGAGTGTATAATCAAACTTCTGGGTATTTGCCAATCTGATAGGTGAAAATGATGTCTCAAGATAGTTTGACTTGCATTTCTCTGATTTTGAGTGAGGTTGAGCAACTTTTTCTTATATTTAGGAGCCAATTCTGTTTGCTTTGTTGTGGTCTCTCTGTTATACTTTGCCCATATTTTATGGGGTTCTTGGCCTTTTTCTTGACAGACTTATTTAAAGTTCATACACATGAAGGAGATCATCTCTTTGGGTTCTGAGCTGCAGACTGTTTTCTCTTGTCATTTGGCTTTTGACTTGCCTTATGGTACCCTTTGACATGCAAAAGTTTCTAATTTTTATGTAGTAGGAGAAAAGTATATAGGAAGGCCTTTTCTATATCATCTACTCTGATAATTTTATTTTTTTACATTTAGATATTTGGCAGATTTGTATTTTATCCTGGTTTAATTTACGAAGTATTAAGATATGGAACCTGCTTGATTTTGCTCCAAGGAGTGATCCAGTTTACCCCACTACTACTTTTTAAAACAATAATTTTTTAAAAATGTAACTGTGGTAAAAAGCAGCTAACATAAAATTGACCATCTCGATCATTTTTAAGTGTTCAGTTCAGAGATATCAAGTATACTCACGTTGTTGTGCAGCAGATTTCTAGAACTTTTCATTTTACAGCCTGAAACTCTATACCCACGGAACAACAACTCCCTATTTCCCCCTCTCCCCGGCCTCTGGCAATCACTGTTCTACTTTCTGTTTCTATGAACTTGATTACTTTAGACACCTCATATAAATGGAATCATTTTTGTGACTGGCTTACTTCACTTAGCATAATGTCTTCAAAGTTCATCCATGTTGGGGCATGTGACAAGATTTCCTTGCTGTGAAAGGCTAAATAATATTTCATTGCATGTATAAAGCACATTTTCTTTATCCCTTCATTTGTTGATGCATTTGGATTGCTTATACCTCTTCGTTATTGTAAATAATGCTGCTATGAACATCAGTGAGTACATATCTACTTGAGGTCCTGCTTTCAATTCTTTTGGATATATATCCAAAAGTGGAATTGCTGCATTATATGGTAAGTCTGTTTGTCATTTTTTGAGGAATTTCCATACTGTTTTCCACAGAAGCTGCACCATTTTACATCCCCACCAATAGTGCAGGCAGATGCCAATTTTTCCACATTCTCATCAACACTTTGTTAACATGTTCTTTTCTTTCTTTTCTTTAATTTTCTCTCTCTCCTTTCCTCTCTCCCTCCCTCTCCCTTTCTTTCTCCCTTTCTCTCTCTTTTCTTTCTTTCCTCTTCCTTCCTTCCTTCCTCCCTCCCTCCCTCTCTCTCTCTTTCTTTCTTTCTTTCTTGATAGTGTCTCTCCTAATGGGTATGAGGTGATATCTCTTGGTTTTAATTTGAATTACTCTAATTTGTTTTCAGATTTTTATTAAAATTCTAGTTAGTTAACATACAGTGTAATATTAGTTTCAGGTGTAGGATTTAGTGATTCATCACTTATATACAACCTCCAGTGCTCATCACAAGTGCCCTCCTTAATACCCATCACCCATCTAGCCCGTCCACCCCCCACCTCCCTCCATGAATTTCTCTAATTATTAACGGTGTTGAACATCTTTTCATATGCTTATTGGCCATTTGAATATCATCTTTGGAGAAATGTCTATTCAAGTCCTTTGTGCATTTTAAAATCAGGTTATTTGTGGGGTTTTTTGTTGAATTGTAAGAATTTTTTATATAGGGACGCCTGGGTGGCTCAGTCGTTAAGTGTCTGCCTTCGGGTTGGGTCATGATCTCCGGGTCCTGGGGTTGAGCCCCACGTAGGGCTCCCTGCTCAGTGCGGGGAGTCTGCTTCTCCCTCTGCCACTCCCCCTGCTTGTGCTCTCTCTCTCTGACAAATAAATAAATAAAAATCTTTAAAATAAATAAATAAAATTTTTTAAAAGAATTTTTTTTATATCGGTTATTAACCCATTGTCAGATATATGATTTGCAAGTAATTTCTCCTATTCCATAGGTTGGCTTTTCACTCTGTGGGTTGTGTCCTTTGATGCACAGAAGTTTTTAAGTTTGATGTATTCCCACTTGTCTATTTTTATTTCTGTTGCCTATGCTTTGCCTTACTATCACTTTATAATAGTACTCTTCTACCTACTGTTTTGAGATGTATATTTTTAACATGTATTAAATTCCTATATATAGTTGGGCCTATTTCTGGACATTTTATTCTGTTTTCTTGGTTGATCTTTTAGTTTCAGTGCCTCTACCACACCGTTTTAATTATTGAGGCTTTTAATTTTAATATCTAGTGAGCCTAATCCTCTCATTGTTCTTCTCTCTCAAGAGTTTCCTGTTTTTCCTTTTTTGTTTATTTTTTCACATGAACTTCAGAGTAAACAAACAATGAGTATTTTTATTACTAGAATTGCATTTAGATAATTAACAGAGAGAATCAACATCTTTATGTTGTCAAGTTTTCCTAGCCAAGAAAAAGGTAGATCTTTCTATTCAAATCTTATTTTGTGTCCTTCAGCAATGTATTATGGTTTTATTCACATGTGTTCTGCAACATTTATTGTTACAGTTATTCTTAGGTGCTTTATCCTTTTATTATTATTATAAATGGGGTCTTTTCTCTCCTTACATCTTCTTACTGGATATAATTAACTAACTATAGTACATTTACTTTGTACCATTTTATCTAACTAAATTCTCTTACTGTTTGTAAATATTTCTCAATTCTCTAACTATATAATAATTTCTAACTATATAATAATATCATCTAAAAATAAAGATTAACTTTCTGCTTTCCAATTTTTATGCTCTTGTTTTCTACTTTCATTGTCTATTAAATCTAGTACAATGTTAAATAACAGTAATGATTGTGGGCATTCTTGTCTTATAGTTGGTTTTAATGGAAACGCCTCCAGTGTTTTCCCAGTAGGCACGGTATGGGCTTTGGGCTGGG
This sequence comes from Neomonachus schauinslandi, assembly GCF_002201575.2. Lineage (NCBI taxonomy): Eukaryota > Metazoa > Chordata > Mammalia > Carnivora > Phocidae > Neomonachus > Neomonachus schauinslandi. Next base: position 59,774,958 of record NC_058404.1, read on the forward strand.
AATGATATATTTTATTACTCTAAGAAAGTGTTTATCTATCTTTATTTCATTGAGACCTTTTTCTGGGGTTAAGTATGATTATTGGCTTTTGTCCAAATGTTTCTTTCTAGGTTCTTTAGAAATGATCCTATAACTTTTCTCCTTAGATCTATTAATTTGATGGACTATAATGAATTCCTTAGTAATGAATTATCCTTGCATTCCTGTAATAAACTCCACTTTGTCATGGTGATTTTTCTAATGTGTGGGTAGATGCTTTTTGCTAATATTTTATTTATAATTTTTCCATTTATATCCAAGTGAGATTTTGATAACAATTTTTTGTTTCATTGCATCATGATCAGAGAATATTGTCCATAATATTTCTATTTTTGGAATCAATGGACTTTTTCTTTGTGGTCTAATTTATAGACATTTTTCATGAATGTTCCTCAGTCACCTAAAAAAAATACCGGTGTCTATGTTTTCAGGATACAGAGTTAAACAACATATTTTATTATCAGTTTTGATATTAACATCTTCTTTGAACTTCAGGTATTTTGACTTTCTCATAGACTGAGTTTACATTTCTGTATATTTTTCCTCGCATCTTCTGTAATTTCTGCTTTGTACAATGGTTTCTATGTTATTTGGTGACTCTATATTCATAATTATTACAGCTTCATTTTGAGTTTTATTGCTTTGCATTACCAAGTGCCCATTTCCTTATTTATTTGCTGGCTCAAATTCTACCTTATCTGCGAACAGGGTCATACCCGTACTTTATTTTCAGTTCCCTTTGCCTCGTGTGTCTTTCCTTACTCTTTGATACTCATACGCCCTGAATCACTTTGATGTACTGCGTACCTTACGTACAGGGCTCCATTCTGTGACATAGTCTACTGCCTCTATTCTTGCTTGCGCTGGACCTGCTCCAGGCATTGCCAAACAGTGACAGAGCTGCCTGGCACTGTTCTCCAGGTGAGCCCTTCATCTTTAGGGAGAGAATTTTTCTTGATGCTTTGTGAGACCCCCACACCCAGTTCGCTTACATGAGTGCTAGTTCATGGACAGAATGTTTGTATCCATTAATTTAGGCTTACAGTCACAGTAGTTTTTTAAGAGTTCCTTTTATTTCTCTAATAGAGTAAATTTAAACAACTGCTTCCAGATTCAGCCTTAGAATGATTATTTTGGTGGTGATACAAATAATACCTTCCTTACTTGGGCAGCCTGACACATGATATCTCTGGATATTCATAGTAATACTGAGTTCGGAAGAGCAGGTATCTTTATTAAACAGATAGGAGATATTGAGATGAGGTTTCTCAAAATTTTATCTCCTCATCATTTCTTACACAAGGAGACAATTCAGCTTTCTGAGACGCTACTGAAAGACCTTGACGTGGGAGGGATGTTTCCTAGTGCCCAAAGGACAAAGTTTCAAGTTAATAATAAGTAAAGTGATGGTAGGTTTAATTCTCTTCTGAAAATGCTAACGTTGAAACACTGGAGGGTTTACTTAGGGAGGTCATGGAATCTACCTTTCTGGGAAAACTTTAAAAATAATCTCTTTTGGGGGGCGCCTGGGTGGCTCAGTCATTAAGTGTCTGCCTTCGGCTCAGGTCATGATCCCAGGGTCCTGGGATTGAGCCCCGCATCAGGCTCCCTGCTCCGCGGGAGGCCTGCTTCTCCCTCTCCCATTCCCCCTGCTTGTGTTCCAGCTCTCGCTGTGTCTCTCTCTGTCAAATAAATAAAATCTTAAAAAAAAAAAAAAAAAGGTAATATAACGAAGGAGCGCCTGGGTGGCTCAGTCTCAGCTCAGGTCATGATCCCGGGCTCCGCATCGGGCTCCCTGTTCGGCGGGAAGCCTGCTTCTCCCTCTCCCGCTCCCCCTGCTTGTGGTCCCTCTCTCACTGTGTCTCTGTCAAATAAATAAAATCTTTAAAAAAAAAATCTCTTTTGGACAGTTTGAGTGTGGTCCTGCCCAAAGGCACTGGTACCAGTCAAACGTCTGGTGTCTTCTTCCTCCAGAACACTCACCAAGAATATCTCAGGGATCTGGATGATTCATTTTCAAACTTAAGCCCCAGAAGTATGATCTGTCAGGAGATTGTTATCAATAATATTTAGATTTAAAAGCATAAATCATTTATGTAACAAGAGGCTACCTAATGTAGAAATTTAAGTAAGGACCCAATACAGCATAATAATGCCACTTCTCTTTTGGGGTTAAGGACAAGGAGATTACAATCAACTTCAAATTGCCTTATGGTAAAGGAAACATAAGAATTTCCACATTTCTTTTTCTGGACTGAAAGAAACATGGTAAAGGAGGAAAATACACGAAAATCTTTCACATTGAGACATTTTAGGATTACCTTTTCTTCTAACCAGAAATCCCCAAGTTGTCCTAAGATTCAACATCTGAATCATGCTGACTAGTGAGACATTGTTTGAGCAAGACTGGAATTCTGAACATTCTTAGAGGCTTCATAAAAATCCCAAAATGATGGACAAATGCTTATGTTGTGGTCATGCAAAGAAAAGCCCCCTCGTGATTTGGGATTGAGTTGGTTCATTTTATATTTATAGTATCCACACCAAAGGAATGTGGAATTTGGCATGGGGAGAGGATGGGGAAGTAGGAGAAAAGTAAGGAATGGAGACCAGGTTTTGTCTGTTTGCAAGGGTGTATGTTTTGACCTAGAGCCTATGGGGTACAGAGAGAGGGAATGTTTGATAGTTTAGTTAGTTTGTTTTTAAAGCAGAATCTTCTTCATGTCTCTAGTGCGGGAGAATGACTGAAATAATTTTTTACTTTCCTTGTTAGCAGCACCATCTGTTTACAATGAAAGCTTGGCTTCTACGTTGGCCCAAATAAAAGCCCTAGGGTGCCCATATAAGTCAAATGGATAAAGCATGTGTTCACAGACCTGAAGAATCACCCTCCCTTGCCTGCACAGGGCTTTCATGGTAGATTTACACAGCATCTTATCCCTACATTAATTCAAAATGATAAGCTTCTGAGAAGCAAAGGTGAGTCAAAGGTCACTGCAATTCACAGTCCAGGCAGCTCATGTGCCACCGAACAAAATGATGGACCTCTTGGGTCACACTTGCCAAGAGAGAGGTTGGCAAGTCGCAAAAGAGCCATCCCTTTCACTACTGTCATGGGATTCTTATACATTTGGGGTAGGGACTTAGACACCAAAACAAGGGAATAAAGAAATACAGTCTTTGCGTAATTGCTAAAATTGGACCTCAGTTCTAGATAAAAAGGTGTGTTTCCATAAACAGCAAAGGATAAGGTAAATGAACAAGAGAAAAACGTCTAGTACCCAAACATCAAGCCCGGGGTGAAGGGTGGAAGCTGGAAGGCTGAGAAGTTGAAAATAGAAGCCAGGCATCCTGCCTTTCTCATTCTGCTTTGTGTTTTATCATTGCCGCCAAGTGGAGTTTTGAGGCTCTCTACCTGGAGGCCAGGGGTTTTCTCACTTTCCCCAGAAATACACTTTGGATAAGGATTTATAGGACAATTACAAAAGCGAATAAACTGTAAGTCTTGAAAAATGTTGGTAGTGATGAGAGAAGTTTCACATAACAATGTTATTTGCATGCCATTAGATAAATCAAGTGTTTATTGAACCCAGCCTCTGCTGGATTATCTGATGGAAGGCCCAGGGCTAAACTTTCAGAGGTTTATCAATGGCTGGGGAAGAGGAAAAAAAAAAAAAACACAAAACAAACCCATATGCATTTGAAACAGCTGCAGTATAATTAAGTATGTACAGACATACCTCGGATTCGGTTCCAGACCATTGCAATAAAGCGAATATCATAATAAAGCAAGTCAAATGAAATGTTTGGTTTCCTAGTGCATGTAAAATTTATGTTTACATTATACTGTAGTCTAATAAGTGTACAATAGCATTATGTCTAAAAAAAACCAATATACCTACCTTAATTTAAAAATTCTTATTGCTAAAAGAGAGCTTACCATCATCTGAGCTTTTAGCAAGTTACGATCTTTTTGCGGGTGGAGGGTCTTGCCTTGGTGTTGATGGCTACTGACTGATCAGGGTGGTAGTTACTGAAGGTAAGGGTGGCTTAGCAATTTCTTAAAATAAGACAGCAAGAAGTTTGCCACACTGACACACTCTTCCTTTCATGAATGATTTCTCTGTAGCACGCAATGCTGTTTGATAGCATTTTACCCATAGTAGAACGTCTTTGAAAATTGGAGTCAATCCTCTCAACCCCTGCCTCTGCTTTATCAACTAAGTTTTTGTAATATTCTGAATCCTTTGTTGTCATTTCAACAATCTTCATAGCATCTTCACCAGAAGATTCCATCCCAAGAAGCCACTTTCTTTGCTCATCCATAAGAAACAACTCCTCATCCATTAAAGTTTTATCATGAGATTGCAGCAATTCAAGTAAAGTAAGAATGAAAATAATCTGAAACATCGTAAGAATTACCAAAATGTGACACAGAAATACAGAATGGACAAATGATGTTGGGAAAATGGCACCCCATAGGTTTGCTCAACGCAGGGTTGCCACAAAACCTCAATTTGTAAGAAATGCAGTATCTGCAAAAGTGCAATAGAGAAAGGATAGTAAAACTAAATATGCTTGTATCTGTTAGTCTGGAATGTGGCTCTCAAGTTATGTGGATCAGACTCAAATGGGTCTTGATAAAATGCAGATTCTTGGCTCCACCACTTGGATTCAGAAGGTCAGGGCATGGACCAAGGATTTGGATTTGAAACCAGAATGCTCGGTGACTTGACGCAAATGGACATCAGAACTTACTTGGAGAATCGCTAGTTTAGAATATTGTATTACCGGGCGCCTGGGTGGCTCAGTTGGTTAAGCGACTGCCTTCGGCTCAGGTCATGATCCTGGAGTCCCTGGATCGAGTCCCGCATCGGGCTCCCTGCTCGGCAGGGAGTCTGCTTCTCCCTCTGACCCTCCCCCCTCTCATGTGCTCTCTCTCATTCTCTCTCTCTCAAATAAATAAATAAAATCTTTAAAAAAATAAATAAGTAAATAAATAAATAAATAAAAAAGAATATTGTATTACCTTATTAAAAAAGAGAAGTAAAATAGCATTTGTTGAGTTTTTACTACCTGTAGTTTTTGTAAACACTGTATCATTGAATTCTGACAAAAAGTTCTGTGAGGACAGTTTAGTCAGGAATTTAATCTGGGTCTGCATCTGAAGTCTGGACTCTTCTGTTGGCAAGTGTGTTGTTGCCTCTTCCACAGATGGGAGAAAGTCAGGGTGTGCAGGGGTGGCCTATATAGCCTGGGCGTGGTGTTTCTTGTCTCAGCCTGCCTCCTCTAAACTGGCCTCCAAATGGCCCCCATGATCGAGCAAATGCAAATCTGGCCATGGCATAACATTACACTATCTTTATTACACTGTGGTTTACTTTTTTCATTGAGCAGTATAATTAAACATCTTTTGGCCCATTGGAGGACATTTTTTGGAACTGCCATTAGGGTAAAAAAGAAATTTAGAAGCATTAATTAAGTCTATTGACTACATTGTTAACATGGAACTAGGGTGGTTTATGTCTTAGATTCAGTTAATTTTGCTCTCTTCCAGGGCAGCAGGCTGTGTGTTTCATCCACTAGCTTTCTCGAACATTCATACTTAGAGTCAGGAAAATGTGTGGATGGATTTGCACAAAATCATCTGCCCATGGTTAGGAGAACTATACTTCAACATATTTTTGTTTGAGACTAAGTTTGGTTCCAGGTACATCCGATGTTCTTGAAAACTTGCAGTGCAGAAGCTGAGGCCTGGGGTGGCCCTGGACCCCTGGATTCTGTTCTTTTTTGTTGTTATTGTTCTTTTAAGAAATCCATTAGCAACAGGAGATTCAGAAGTGTCCGTTCAACCTAATCAGACTTCTCAAACATTGTATGTGTGAGATAACCCTGGAGCTTCTTATAAATACACATTCCCGGGGCACCTGGGTGGCTCAGTTGTTAAGTGTCTGCCTTTGGCTCAGGTCATGATCCCAGGGTCCTGGGATCGAGCCCCACATGGGGCTTCCTGCTCAGCTGGAAGCCTGCTTCTCCCTCTCTCGCTCCCCCTGCTTGTGTTCCCTCTCTCGCTGTGTCCCTCTCTGTCATATAAATAATATAAATAAAACCTTTAAAAAATAATAAATAAATACACATTCCCTAATCATTCTCATCCCTTACTATTAAGCACCATAGATTGAGATGGTTCTACTGGAAGATCTCCCACTGCAATGTGAGAAATAGCAGACCCCAGACTTCTCCAACTCTACTGTTGCCAGCCTAGTCTAAGCCACAATTCTTTCCAGCCCAGACAACTGGAGAGACTCCTAATTGGTTACCCCCACAACAGCCAGTATATCACCTTAACATGCAGATGGAGTTAGGTCATTTCCCTGTTTAGAACAACTAAGTGGCTGCCTGTTTTGATTACAATAAAACAAAAGTCATTTAAGTGCTCCAGAGGACATGCGGGATGCAGCTGCTGCCTACTTCTCCAACCCCTCCACGTCCCGTCTACAGTGCAGTCTGCTGGTTTCCCTTCAGCTCCTGGTCCATTGCAACTGCTTTCACACTTACAGCCTTTCCTCCAGTTTCTGTGCACCCTTCAAGTCTTAGTTCTTAAGTCATCCATTCAGAAAGTCTTCCTCCATCATTAGACTTTGCTTGTCCACCACTTATCAAAGATATTTTGTGACTTTGTCTCTATAAAGTGGCTCTCCTGCAAAAGAGTGGGCTCCATGAGCATGTTCATGCCGGTAGCTCAGCACCCAGTGGATGGGGTACATATGAGAAGCTCAAAGGAAGGGGTGGTCAGCGCGTGGCCATGGATGGGCATCCCCTCATTAAAAACTGCATATAGTATACCAAACATCCAGATACGTTGGATGTGGAATTAAGAGTATGATAAAAATTATTGTTGCCTTCTAGAAACTTGGAAATGAATCTAAGAGAACACATTCGTGTGAAAAAAAAAATGTGTTCAAGAAATTTAGAGAGACCTAATAGATAATGAAACTGAGGAATGAAGGAGGAGTGAAGTTCATGAAGAAGCCAATAAGTACTTCATGGCAGCCAGTATTTACCTTGGAGGAAAGAGCTCATTCTCATGGCTGGGCAGAGATGACAGGTAGCATTTTTGAGCCCTGATGTTAAGAGCTTCCAATCATGATGGAGTGAACACCCTGCCATGTACTTCTACCATATTTAGAAGAGATTTCTGAATCTCCTCCTAATATTTGAATATGGCTGGCCTTTCAAAACTCTTCCTGTGCAATGAAAGGAGTAAAATAGTGACTAAGATGAGTGTGTCACTGAAAGATTTTCAAGATGCAGTGACATATGATTCTGGTAGGTTATCTGTAAGAGTATGGCCAGTACAGCCTTGGGAAGCCAGCAGCTGGAGATGCCCAAAGTCTCTGTTAATTACCTATGCCAGAAGCACAGGTTAGTTTGCACAGAGCAGACTTAGACTTTATTTTTTTTTAAGATTTTATTTATTTATTTGACAAAGAGAGAATACACAAGCAGGGGGAGGGGCAGGGAGCCTGATGTGGGGCTTGATCCCAGGACCCTGGGATCATGACGTGAGCTAAAGGCAGATGCTTAACCCACTGAGCCACCCAGGCCCCCCCCAGACTTAGACTTTAAAGAGTTCCTGCCATCCTAGGAATGTAGCATGGAGTCTGCATGTGTCATAAGACCATACATATCTACCACTCTTTATAATTTATAAGGCATGTTTACATGGTTATTTCATTGGCTCATCCTGTGAGACAGATTAGTGATCTCCATCCTACAGAAAAGGAAACTGAGGCTTGGCGTATAAGTGACTTGGTTGAGACCACCCAGCCCGTCAAAGAAGTGGAGTGCTCACCTCTCTTTTTGTAGCTGCCTCTCATTTCCCTCCCCTATTCTCATTAGAATTACTTTCTTTTCTTCCCTAAGAGCAATCCAGAACTTGACTGATGATTTCTTTGCATTACAATAGTTGGGACTTCAAAATCTTATTTAAACATCTCTTTCTCCCTCCAAAACTCAACCCCTTACAATATTTATTTCTCAAGTTGGAAGAAAGTCAGGCTGTGGGGTGGTAGAGGGAACTTAACTTTATAACTTCATAACTATGCTTCCTGATGTTTCACTTTTCTTCTTCTTACGGTTTCAAAAACAACCATAATATTTATTGAAAGAATTATTATTGATATGCCAGACTGTATATATATCATTTAATTGTCATAATAATATTGCCAGGTTGATTTTATACATGTTCTCATTTTATAGTGCAGGACATTCGAGTCTGAGGAGTTGGATCACTTGCTGAAGAGCCCATGGAAAATTACTGAGGGGCCTGGACCCAGACCCATGGAGTCTGACGGTCTGACTCGACCTGTAGGCTTTGCTCTTTCACTTCATTATACTCTTTCTTGGACTCTGATGGTTTGCACAATGTGCGGATCTCCCCGCAATCTTTGATCAGCCCTTACTTCTGCTCTGTGACCCAGTAGCTGCTAAAGCTGTGAATCCCAAGTGAGGGAACCCATCTCCAAACCTCATTCTCCAGCAACAGAGGCTTGCTTATAAGAAATCAGTTTATTGGGGTGCCTGGGTGGCTCAGTTGGTTAATAGTTGGACTCTTAATCTTGGCTCAGGTCATGATCTCAGGGTTCTGAGATCGAGCCCTGTGTCGAGCCCCACATTGGGCATATATCCTGCTTAAGATTCTCTCTCTCCCTCTCCCTCTGCCACTTCCCACTTTCCCTCTCTTAAAAAAAAGAAAAGAAAAGAAGAGAAAAGAAAAGAAATCAGCTTTTTGGTACGAGTCAGGCTCTAGGACTGTGGAGGGGGAAGAAAACTATTTTTCTTGGTGTCTGCGTCATTTAGGATTAGGTTAAGCTACATACAATATCTACCCTGCCCCACCTCCCAACTAAAAACAAAAACTCGACACAAAAATGAGTGATTTAAGGGGCGCCTGGGTGGCTCAGTCAGTTAAGCATCTGACTTTGGCTCAGGTCATGATCTCAGGGTCCTGGGATCGAGCCCTGCATCAGGCTCCCTGCTCAGCGGTGTGTCTGCTTCTCCCTCTCCCTTCTCCTCCCCCTGCTCATGCATGCAGTATTATTTGCTCATGATTTTCAGGGACTCGAGTGTCCTTCTATTTTACTGTTTCACCCTTATTAGTATGTGGCCTCATTTCTAAGGGTGGATGCTGGAGTGCCATTGTCATGTCCCCATTCCAGCCAGGAAGAAGGAAGAAGCAGTAAGGGCATGTGTGAGCTGTTTTTCAAGGTGCCCTTAGCACTTCTGCTTCCATCTCTGTGGTGGTCTGGACTTACTCAAATCGTCACATCTAGTGGTAATGGTGCCATGCACCTGGCTAAGACAAAGGGGTTCTATTATTTGAGGTATTGCTAGGGTAAGCAACCAGGGATCCTGCCACAGTCTCCATTCTAAAATCCCTTATGACATCCCATGGCAGTCATTCCCAAAACTTAGGCTCTGTAGAATCGCCTGGGAAACTTGTGATTCAGATTCTTGGATCCACTGTTAAAGATTCTAATAGTAGATTTGGAATGGGGCCCAATAATCCTCATTTTCCTCAAGTAACCTACCTCTTCATTCAGGTGATCTTGATGCAAAGGGTCAGGGACGCACCTGCCTCTTGAGAAATATCATGAGGTTCAATTAGAAACCAGAAATAGAGAATAGAGGGTATGATGGAATCTGGTGAACTCAGTCAAGAAAATAAACCCCATTTCTGTCTCTGTATTAAAATGATACGCATTATCTAACTTGCTTCTCTAGTAGCTGCAGTGGAGTTTCTTTCTTTTTTTCTTTTTAAAATATTTATTTATTTATTTATTTGAGAGAGAGAGAATGAGAGAGATAGAGCACAAGATGGGGGAGGGTCAGAGGGAGAAGCAGGCTCCCTGCTGAGCAGGGAGCCCGATGCTGGACTCGATCCAGGGACTCCAGGATCATGACCTGAGCCGAAGGCAGACACTTAACCAACTGAGCCACCCAGGCACCCCTGCAGTGGAGTTTCCAAACTGAAAGAAATACCAGTGAATTCTCCCTTATAAGAAAAGAGGATGAAATCAATAAAATATTCTTTTGATTCTGTGAACTACCCTACTCTGAATTAATTTAGGATATTTTTCAAATTTAAGATTCATTCTTTAAAAATGATCTAAGGTGGATAAGGCCTTATCCTTAAGGCTTGAAATGAGAAGAAGTTTAACCATCTCAAAAGATGCATGCAGCTATTAGAGTCCACATGACTTAAGTTATGAAGAAGACAGGATATCTACGGTTACAGATTCTTTGGTCATAAAATTAAGGTTGACTCCTTGAAACACAACCCAGTTTAAACTCACAGCCAAAAGGAGTGTGTAAAGAATAGGCAAAAAATACTGTGGCAGTCATCAAAACCCAAGAATTCTCCAAAAAAAAAAAAAAAAAAGATTGAGAAAAAATTGTAACATTATCATTCCTTCCTTTACAATCACATCATAAATAACTTTCCCCAGCTAGCAACAAACTCTTTTATCCATTATTGGAAGGCAGAGATCTCATAAATTGACTGGGATATTCTTCCCTTGTTTGACCACAAAGCAGTGATTATTTGAAACTGTAGGATCCTGCTGGTATGTTTTTCAGAGCAAGTCACTGGTGGGATTGAGAACAGTTGACATTCATTGCTTTGGTGATGGACACCTCAAAGACAATGTGAGAAGAATCACAAGCACGCCTTTGCCTGGGGACACAGCAACGTGGTCTTTCAGATGTCACCTCAGACATCTCTGAGATTTGCCCCGAGGATCAAACATTACCATTGCCATGCGTCCAATCTACCATTGGTGGAGGTGGCAAGGTGTGGCTACATGTGCTTTTGATTATCTAAAGAGAATGAATATAAAAAACAAAACCTAATACAAGAAGGAATGTAAATCCAGTCTTCTCCTGCCCTGTTGAAACGTAAGGTCAGTACTTAAAAAAATTTATTTTTGCCACTAAATGGACTTGGGCCAGATACTGACACTCTAACCCCAATTTCTGTTATTTTCTTTGTGGAACAGTAAGAAGAATGTCTTCATGATTGCCAAAAGTATGTGTGGATAGGTGGTAATGAAGATCAATCATTTTTTTCCTTGTGCTATACTCAAGCCCTTTGTAGTATAGATCACAATGTAACTTAAAAAAAAAAAATCGTACATTTACTTCCATGATGATTGGACCGGAAGTGTGTGAAACTAAAGCATGAATATGATTTATATTGTCAATGTCTTTTATATGAATTTTTAAAAGTAATATCTTATAAAAGTTTTTTTTTAACTTAGCATCTTCCTTAGGAATTAGGGCAAAACTATCCAAAATATACACTGCAAGAAATATGAGCCAATTGGGGCGCCTGGGTGGCTCAGTCGGTTAAGCGTCTGCCTTCGGCTCGGGTCATGATCCCAGGGTCCTGGGATGGAGTCCTGCATCGGGCTCCCTGCTCAGTGGGAAGCCTGCTTCTCCCTCTGCCTGCCGCTCCCCCTGCTTGTGCTTGCTCTGTCAAATAAATAATAAATAAAATCTTAAAAAAAAAAAAAAAAAAAAGAAATATGAGCCAGACCCTATATATAACAGTTCATTCTCTTGGCCTTTTCCTTTAATCATGGAACCCTTATCTATGAACTTCTTAACATCCTGGCATTAGATGGCACCAGCCATCTCTCACTTTGAGGAATCTTGTTGCCATTGTATTTTAAAGACCCACAGCCTATTAGCAATATCGCTGCTTTGGTTTTTATTCATATATGCAGTTTTGGGGAATTCAAACAGCTCATTGAAATGGCACCGTCCCACACTGATGCGGTTTACCCTGCAGAGCTATGGAGGAACACATGCTTTTAGAAAGAAGAAAGGCGTTTGTTATTAGGACTGATTTCATTTTCATTGTACTTTTGGCTCCTTTTTCAGCACTAGGTTTTTATGAATTTAAAAAAAAAATTAATAATGAAAAATATACCCAAATTAGTGGACATAATAGGGACCCAACCACATCTGGAAGTGTAGATGAGCAATGAAAGTTCACTATTCAAAAGCAAAAGTGAAATGAGGCCATTTAATAAACACTTGTAAAAGCATGCACAATACTTATAAAGGGTTTTTCACCAGAGTTCCATTTGTTTATTGCTGCTTTATGGTTTTCCAAATTGGAGAAAGCTATTTCAAACATGTATGATACACATATGAGCAATTTCCAGAGAAGAAATCTTTGCCAAAAACCATCTAGCAGTCAGCCAGGGAAGCTGCTTTCTCTCTTGGTCTGAGGGCTGTTTTGGGGGGTTTCAGGGTTCTCCCTAGTGCAGCATGGGCCTCCCGTTAATTTATTGTTATTATTAATTTTTAAATATGAGTAACAGAGTGCACAATGTCTTTTTTAATAATAATAAAGTCCAGGGCTTTTAAGAAAAAATGATTAAGACCTGTGTAGTGCTCAGATGATAGAAAACAAGACAAGAGGCAGAAACCAAGCCAAGACGTAAAAAGACTTTTCATTTTCTTCATGAGACTGGAGACTCTCCACTAAAGTAAAGGCGCCATCCACACAGACAGAGTTACATCTGATGGACATTACTTATGACATTACTTAAGCAGAGAAAGAACAGCCGAAACCCAATTCTCCAGCCTCTAAATGAATTCCCAGCTACAAACCAGAAGAGTAACACTGTTAGGTCTTCAGGGCAGCTGGAGTGGAGCTCTACGACTCAGGTTTCTTTTCACAATATTGGCATGACTTTGTGGGATCCATGTATTATTTATGTGGCACCACTACCATGTTTTTAAATAATCTTTGGGCATATGCCCATGAATTAGTTTAATCTAATTCTCCCGCTTTTATCCATAATGAATTCTAGCCTTCATAGCCAGCTTGACTTGGGCATGCTCTATATCTCCTGGAAGACTCGGGGGTAATCCCAGGGGCTCATTATTTCTAATTACTTCATATCTGAATGTGTAGGGCTGAGCTCACTCCGCAAACCAGCCAAAGGAGGTAGGATTCTTTTCTCTACCACTTTCCTCTCAATTATAAATATGTATGTTTCACAACCAGACCTTGCAGCCAAAACTGAAAACCTGCATCAATTTCTGGCATTGTTATCTGGAATACAGGATGTAGCACAATTAACTCAAAGAGTGTTGACACATAACCAAAAGATGAGGAAAAGATGATGTGGCTAGGTAAAGACCGGGACAGGATATAGGGCTGGGGGAGTTTTGAAGAGAATTATGGTACATGCTCTTTGATGCAGCATGGCCATCAAAAACATATGACACTTCTGTCAAGACATTTATCTTAGCAATATTTCAGTGGGCTTGGAACTAGGCTGACCAGCTCATCTGAGTTCGCTCTGGACTCTGTTGGCTTGAGCACTGAACATCCTACATCCCAAGGAAGCTCACAGTCCTAGTCAAAACCGGGACGATTGGTTACCCGGCAAGAAACATAGACATAGGTGTTTGAGAGGTGCACGTGTATACCATGCATTTCAGAATGACATTAGAAATTAGTTGTTTCTGTCATGCCACCTCTCAGAATATTTTCACTATTCTCCATTTTTTACTGAAGGAAGCTAGCAAGAAGGGGGCATCCAAGAAGTAGAACCTTAAAAAAAAAAAAGGAGGTAGTACCTTCACAGCCATTACACTAGTAAGGTGGACTTCTTTATGACTTAAGCCCAGTAGTTCTGTATATTATGAGAGAATAGAGCAGAGAGTTTTTGAATTCCATGGTTTCAGAGACATCAATCCTAAAGTATAAGCATGCATTATTGTCCACATCCCCCCTTTTAAAAAATATTTTATTTACTTATTTGAGAGAGAGAATGAGCAGTGGGGAGGGGCAGAGGCAGAGAGCAAGAGAGAGAAGCAGAGCAGGAAGCCCAGTGGGGGGCTTGATCCCAGGACCTGGAGATCATGACCTGAGCCGAAGGCAGATGCTCAACCAACTGAGCCACCCAGGCGCCCCTCCACAACCCCCTTTTTAAGGAGAATTCTGTGCTATGCTGTTTGGCTTAAGGGAGAAGATTTCTAGAAAATTCATCTTTATGAGGCACTGTGCAAACCCCTCACTCCATCTCCAAAGAGCTTCTGGTAAAATCAGAAAATATTTATTTTTTCATTAAGGTATTTTTGGTGACACACCTCTTTTTCTCTTGGATGGGTCACCATGTTGAGACAGACTTTGAAGCAGGTGCAAGACAGTCTGGTTTAATTCAGCTCACATTTGGGAACAAATGCCTATTTGGGACCCAAAGAATAATGCACAGCTGCACCTTGCATAAAATCATTACACCAGAATGTAGCCAAAGAATACTTTCACCATTGTTCAGTTGTTGAAAATATGGAGCAAGGGAGTGGAGGGTCAATGTGACACAAACTGTGATGGTTCTTGGAGTTTAATCCTGAAATCAGAGAAAATGATGGAGATTTCTCTGGGATTACAGTTACCACTATGGGGGAAATGGTGTGCTGAGGCTAGAGAGATCACGGGAACTGCCACGTGTAGATGGTGGCATATAAATTCCCTTGATTAGGAGGGGTTGAAGAGATGATTTTAGAAATTACAGGCTGAGTTTGTTTTTTTAAAAACCCCAGACTTCAAAGACACTGTTAGGGGCTGAATGTTTGTGTCCCTCCAAAATTCATATACAGAAACCTTAATCCCCAATATGAGATGGGACCTTTGGGAAATAATGAGGTCACAAAGGTGAAACTTTCATGAAGGGATTCGCGCTCTTATAAGAAGAGACGGGAGAGAGCTTGCTTCCTCTCTTTCTCTATGCTCTCTATGCAATATGGGGACATAGCAAGAAGGCAGCTGTCTGCAAACCAGGAAGAGTGCCCTTACCAGGAACTGACTACACTGGCATCTTAATCGTGGACTTCAGCCTCTAGAACTGTGAGAAAGAAATGTCTGCTGTTTAAGTCACCCAGTCCGTGGTAAGTGGTTATAGCATCCTGAACTAAGACAGACCCCTTATTTCTTAACAAATCAAGCCATTTCAGGAAGTGGAGAAGTTTGTGGTAGATACGTTCAGACTGGTATACCTGATTTCATGAAATGAGACAGCATCTTCTGAATTCTTTTGGTAGGACAAAGAATCAAGCAGCCTTTGAAACCACTAGTGAAGGGACGCCTGGGTGGCTCAGTCGGTTACGCATCTGCCTTTGGCTCGGGTCGTGATCCTAGGGTCCTGGGATAGAGCTCCACATCGGGCTCCTTGCTCAGCAGGGAGTCTGCTTCTCCCTCTGCCTGCCACTTCCCCTGCTTGTGCACTCTCTCTCTCTCTCTGACAAATAAATAAAATCTTAAAAAACAAAAACACTGCTGAAGACTACATGCTACCAGAAACTAGAAAAATCTGCAAAGAGTATCAGACCAAGTGCCAGGTGATCATATATTAAAATGGTGCTGGAAAGGCAAAACCTCAAAATAGATAAATGCCAGAAATTAAATGTAGTCTATAGAATTTGTCAGGAGGATTTGGGCATAGAATGAGACTTAATAGGCCTCAATTTTGGTTATTGGCAATTTAATAGTCCTGCAAAACATACATATCAAGCTGAAGGGTTGATGAGATTCCTATGTTGAAGGTTTTTTGGTTTATTGGCTTTGTTGTCATTTTGTCACTGATTAACAGGAAGGAGAGAGAGAGGTCCTACTTTCACGTTTGGATTTCAGGGCCTATGGTGGGTGGCCCCCTGGCAAGGTATGATGGAACAGTTTATAGAATCAGAGACACCCAGTTCAGGTCAGTGGGGAGTGATTTATAGCAAAGAATTTCTGGACAAGCTTGGACTTCCCCACCAATTGGTAAAATGACCTGAATTTTCACTGTTGGTGAAGCTCATGAAAGGGAAGAAAGAGAAAGAAGTGACTGTGGCAGCCCTCAGGAAACAAGGTCAAATGGTAGAGTTTGGTGAAGGCTCTTGGAGTAAACTTGAGAACTAAAATGGAACTCAGTTTGCTGGTTATCAGATCTAGACCAGCTAGAGCCTGGTCACTGAAGACCAATGAGCCAGCCAGAGTTATCTGCACCTGGTCACAGACAGCTCCCAGGATTGGTCCCAAACTGGTCAGGGCCTGAACTCTAGGAATTAGCATGTGGGAGACAGCTAGGACAATAAAGCACAAGATCTGGGGAGATGGAATCACACACACAGCCACCTTACTTGTGGTCAGGAGGTTTTATGCTGTACCCGTGAATAAAAGAACTCTGTAACACATGATCTTCCTTTCCTTACAGACCTGTCAGAGCAGAAACTAATCTAGGCTGCTCATGGTCACTCTGGAACCTGACTCTGGAGGTGCATAGAAGTGGGAGGGAAGATGATGCACCCAGAGTTAACATAAAAACTGGGAGAAAACCCTGAGGAGCCAGAAGGTAGTTGGATCGCAATGTATGTGTGAAAATGTTGACCCAATATGGAGGAAGGGCTGGACCCCCCTAAGGAGGGCTTAGGTTGAGGGAGCAATTTTATCTTTGCCCCCTTTTAATCTTGTGCATAGCTGGGATTGCCTCTGCCAGGCAGGTAAAGAACACTCAGTGATGTGAAAACCTGACTGGGGTGGAAGCTGATAACTAAATGTTCAGGCCATCTGGCCAGCTCTAGGCATCGCCTCCTCCACCACCCTCCACACAGAAGCTTCCACAGTGTCGGGAGAGTTCCCAGGGAACAGGGTCACCTGTTTGAGAAAGAGGGAATGCTAAACCCAAAGTGACTGTGCCCAGAGAGTAACATTTAGGAATTCCCAGCCCTCAGGCAGCTCTCTGAGCCCTGGCTTCCACCCCTCTTCCCAGAGATACTTTTATCCACTAAGGAAATTAATGCCCTCAGGAGAATAAGCGCTCTCAGAAAAAAACGTGGAGACTGCTGAAGAAAATAAGAAGAAAAATCTCAAGTGGGAGAAGTATCCCAGATGAAGCATACTTGATGGGCTGGAGAAATTAAAGAGTATAAAATAAGGACACATCAAATATTGTCAGAGGTGAAGGAAGATATTGAAGACAGGAAGCAGAAATAAGCAGTTACACATAACCAGTTGGAGATATTAAATAGGAAAATATACTGGTTTAAATTAATATCGTAAATGAATCCAATGACAAACTGGATATAGATAAAAAATGAATTAGTGTACAGGAAGATTGGGATGCAGAGCTTGTTCGAAGGAACTGGCAAGGATTAAGGAAATAGAATCTATAAAAGAAATGAGGGGCGCCTGGGTCACTCAGTCGGTTAAGTGTCAACTCTTGATTTCAGCTCAGGTCATGATCTCAGGGTCCTGAGATGGAGCCCCGCCTCAGGCTCCGCGCTGAGCATAGAGCCTGCTTAAGATTCTCTCTCTCCCTCTCCCTCTGCCCCCGATGAAGCATTATTCAGGAGAGGATAAACCACACTGCTACAGAAGCAATCCCAGAAGAAGAGAAGAGAATAAACGAGGGGATGGCACATTTAAAGAAACAGTAACAGAGAATGTCCCAGATTTAGGGAAGCATGTAAAAATCTCAGATTGAGAAGGTTCTGAGCTGCATGAGACAGGTCTTGGGTCCTGCATCACAACCTCGTAGCCCACTTTCTACTCCAGCCATTGCTCGTAGGTCCCTGCAAGTATAACTGGACGGATGTTCTCTAAGCTGCCCTGAGTACCTCTTGCTTTCTGCTCCAGGGTTGCTCTGATGCATGGCTTGAGGGTGTGCAGGAACCTCCTCAGCACCTGGAAGTACTGATCACACCCACTGGGCAACCTTTGTCCGATGGGTAAGTGGGGACTGACGGATAAATGCACCTTTCTTTCACCTGTTGGTTGGACAGCTCTGAAGGAGAATGTTCAGATATCCTCAAGGGGTCCCACTGGGAACAGGCCCCGGTCATGCGACTGGCACACCCTTCCTTCTACCAGCTTTTGCTCCCCGCCAATGCTCTACTCCTATTTTCTGGGGTCACTGTTGAGTCAAGCTGCTGTGGAACCAACACCAGGAGCTCCCTCGGGCCATACTTCTTGTTCTTGAAAAAACAAAACCGCTAATGACTGAAGCCACTGCGGATTGGGTTTTCTTATTCACAGGTGAACACAAGGGTAGCTAATACACATTTAACCGGAGACACAGGGAAGGCCTGAGTGGAGGAAGCTGGACCCTGCTGCTGAGTGTTTAAGTTCAGGATGATTCTTGCTTCCCCAGCTTTGTGGAGCCGCAATACTCTTCAAGTGTCTTGGAAAGAATTCTACTCAGCTCAGCAGAAGACAGGAAGGAAGAGGGGGCGGGTGTTGAGGCATGAACTGGAAGAAACTCTGGGTGCCTCATGGGGATGGCTCCTTTGTGGAAAACTGCATTGATTTCAGCGAGACAAAATTTGGTAAGGCACAAAGTATTTCCAGCTTTTCCCCTTCCTCATCTTCTACTATCCCATGCCTGTTATACTGATCAGAGCAGTGGGCGGAGAAAAATGAAAGATACCAAAAAATGTCAGAGTGAGTCATAGAAATTGGGGCATAGAAAAAAACAAAGGAGGAACTAAAACAACAACAGCAACAAACAGCTCTGGATGTGGAAGGACCAGGAGAAGAGAGGGAGGTTGGGGGAGGGGAAAAAAAAAAGAGAGAACTATCTAATGAAGATTTTTGAAAGTTTTGATGCGTATCATATGATGGCATTCCTCCTCTTAGCTGCTCTAAGAAAGTTCAGTAAATGCTTAATTCTATTTCAAGGATTTGGGTTATGGATTTGTGTTTGAGAAGCAATATCATGCTGATATAGGTCATGAAGTCTCAGTCTCATGCAGATTAACAGTATAATCTTTCATGAACATTAGAGCGTTGGAGAGGAGAAGATTAAACCACGTTGAGATGCAGATGTGGGCTCACCAGGTGAGTGGCGAGGCCTGCCACAGGCATGCTTCAGATTTGTGCCCATGAAAAACTGCAGACCACTTTGGTTATAAACCATGTAGTTACTTACAGTAATGGACCCCCCAGTTGTTTGCTCAAGGGCTTCTTCTAGATCCCAGAGTGATAGCGATAGACCCCACTGCTCCTGATACAGCATGATCTTGATTTAAGGCCACAGCTCGTTAGTTGAGGGATGGGCAGCTGGTGAGATGGACCAACCAGAGTCTTCTCTCAGGAACTGTAGAAATAAGGCCCACAAAGAAGGAGCCGACTCTTTAAGTGGTATAACATGCGAGCTTGGGAGCAGCTCCTATCTCAGCATCTTCCTGTGCCTGATTTATATCTTTGGAACTGAATGTTATAAGCAAGGCAAAAATCTCAGCTTCTCCCCTAAGATGGTTCCTTTAATCTTCTCCCCTGGCCCCAGTATTGTAGGTTTTACAGGTGGGTGCCGGGTCTCTCCAGCTTCTGTAGTCAATACTCCGGACCTAGGCTCAACCCCAAATGTTCAACCCCAAGCTCTCAACTTTTTCTTAGAACAAATAGTTTGTGTGAGAAGAGAGACTTTGAGGGGCCACATCTGAATGAGGGAAGCCTCTTCCACTCCAGCTGAGCTACAGCAAGTAGGGCACAGCTGAGATGGCCATGGGGGTAGCTGGGTTCTGAAAGCAGCAAACCAAAACTGGAACTCGGAAGAGACACCAGCCGGCAAGTATCCAAGTAACGGCCCCAAATGACATTCACGGATGCTCAACTTCCCTGATAATCGAAGAACTGCAAATGAAACAGGTTTTTATTTTTGCCTCTCACACTGGTAAGGATTAAGACAGCTTCTACTTTATAGGCAAAACCATGGAGAAAGAGCAGTGCTGACAGGAATATAAGCCAATACGATGATTATGGAAGGCATTTTGGCCATTGCTATAGGAATTAGAACCTATATGCCCTTTAGTTAAAAAAATTACATTTCTAGAAATTTGTTCTAAGAAGATAATGGGATGGGGTAACTGGGTGATGGACATTAAGGAGGGCACGTGATGTAATGAGCACTGGGTATTATGTAAGACTGATGAATCACTGACTGCTACCTCTGAAACCAATAATACATTATATGTTAATTAATTGAATTCAAATTTAAAAAATGTTTTAAAAAATTACATTTCTAGAAATTTGTTCTAAGAAGAAACTTAGGCAAACTTTAAAAAATGTATAAAAACCTATATTACATTTGCACAGCAGGAAGTCTGAATACCAAAGTATGAACAGTAAATTCCTCTGGTGGCAAGAATTCATGTTTCATATATTTTATGCTATCTAAAATTGTTTATAAGACAACAGATTCTCTTTCATTTTTGGGGGTAATGATGGTGCTGAGAATATAGTTGGTAGCAGCTACAGAGATTGGGGGAGGGCACAAAAATGCCCATTGCAGTCCCTTGGATGTGTGAAGCCTAGTCTCCAGAAAGCTCTGTGGGGCCCATCCTTGATCCAGGCTCCATTGTCTAGTCTGTGGATCATTTTCTTGTATGCTAGTGACTAACATTCATCATAGCCCTCAGGTTCCCTTGCTTCAACACTGGCCTGGTGCTGGTTCCCAAGCAACCGACCGTATACCAACCATTGGCTGGCTGCATTTTCTTCATGCTTAATTCTTTCAATTTTTTTGGATCATTCATTGGAGACTAGACAGCCTACTTTGTCACTCGTCATGAATGTAACCACAGTTTCTGGAGATTTTTTACTTTTATTTAGAATCACCTGAAGAACTTTTGACAGATACAGATTCCATCCCCAGAGAGTCTATCTCACTGGTCCAGAAGGGGGACTAGGCATGGGTAATTTAAAAAAAATCTCCCCGGTGAACATGATGAGCAGCCAGGCTTGAGAACCTCCACTGCAGGGCTTAAAAACACAGGGCCCAAGTCCGAGCACAGATGAGCTTACTCAGTCATTTGGAGTGTCCAAAGGAAGGATTTTAATAATAATAATGATAAAGTAACAAAAACCGCTCCTCGCTTTGTGGTGTTTTTCTCTCTTCTGATGACCAAAATGGTCGACGGCAGTCAAATCATCATTTGACCAGTGCATTCTATATCTTGACTTGCAGGAAAAACACAGCACTGCAGAAAACTGTATCAGCTGAGAACTTTTGTTTTTTACCCTCTCTTTGCCTCGCCGAATAGGACTGAGTCTGCCAGGCATTCTCTCAGAGACTCATTAGGCCTGTGTCTGAATTTCGGATGAGTCACCACCAATGGCATTGTTAGGTAGCAAGTATTTCCCCCAGCAAAATCCTTTTTGTCTCTCACAACAGGAATTCTCAGAGGCATGCACTTTATTCAACCCTTTTGCTGTTAATATTCATATTGCAACATAATAAACTTATACTTCATAGAACTATTCTCTTCATTTCCTCTAATTTCTCTGTGCTTAATCAAGCATTGCTAGTCTGCTAATGTAACTCTTCTTTATTTGTTATGTCTAGAGATGCTCGAATTCAGACACTATTTTATCATTTTTTTCTGGTCGTTGGGCTTATTGTTAAACTGGCCATGTTAAGTTTTCCATTTATAAGATTTCAGGAGATTTCTTTGGGTGTTGGTTGTTTCTCACGGTATATTGAGACACCTCCTTTGATTGGCTTCTTACCTTGTTTAAACTAAATGAGAACTCAGGGGCTGGATGTATGGTTTGCACTCAGTCCCTGTGACGGTCCTTGACCGAGAGAGAAATTTGGCTTGAGATCAAGTGTCTTTTTGTTCTTCTTGGTTTATGTGGCATTCCTGAAGATCTTGTCTGAGCCTCAGCTTCTGTGGCATTAGTCAGACTTGCTTACCTTCTTTTCTCTCCTTGTTTCTCATTGTAGCTCTCATAAACTCATTTCTTAACGGAGGGTTTACAATTATTTTCTTGAATTACTATAAGATAAGGAGCCTAATGTAGGGTAGCATGACCAGATTATCTTCCATGATTAATCCCATAAGCTACTACTGGATATCAAAGATTTCATGCTCAAGCATGTTTGAAAATGCTACAGACTCTCTCTTCTTGGAGATTTACAAAGCACATCAGCCTATATCCATTCTCTGAAATGTCTGCAGTGTAAAAACCTACCCCCTTTTTTTGCATGCTGTGGACATTTTGGGAAATACTGAATGAGCAGACCAGGTCAACTTTTACCAGATGCACAACATTAGCAAGTCACTAAACTTTTTAAAACTTACTCGCCTCATATGTCTAGTGTGTATGTGTGTGGTTGTGTGTGCAGGTGTGCGTGTGTATGTACACGGGTATGCATACATGCACACGGAGATCCACACGCACACACACACACACACACATGAAAACCTCTCTGGAACCCAGGTGTGCATTTTAAGTCCCATTATCACAGTCAGCTAGTTTTTAGCTAAGCCTCTGACTGAGCATGGTCTCCAGTCCTCACTGCATATCTTGGAAAACCCTGCCACCTTGGCCCAGCCCTAGTGGTTCTGACGCAGTTAGCTGACCTGACCTCGCTGATTCTGTGTGGTACCAGGAGCCCTGCATCTACTCATCCCAAGGCACCAGGCTAAGGGTACAAACCCTCCCACCAAGAGTGTGTACTCCCCTGAGGACAGGAACCGCTCTGAGGGACTCCTATCTAACCACCGAGAGGGTGATTTCCTCTTTGGGGAGGCCCCATGTATGTGCTGCAGCATTATTTGAAATCAGGCCAACCCACACTACCCCCCAGTTTTAGGAAAAAAACGCCTAAAAATCCCCCCCAACTTACTTGCCTCATTTGTAAAGAAAGAAATAATACCTGTCCCGACCAGCTTGTGAAAACACTTTCAAACCTGAGGATTACTATAAAAATAGTAAGAAACATCCTGAGCAAAACATAATGAACAAACTTAAATAGAGTTAGGATGAAGATTTTCTTGTATTTTGAAAAGTAGTTCTTTCCTGTAGTTATTGATAAGATGTAATAAGATGTTATTGATAAAATTATGCATTCATAATTAACTAGACACATTTTCATTTGATTACTCTCTATAAGTCTAGTCAGAAGCAAATCCATAGCCTTACAAATACTTCAAGATATAAAGTTTACCATTAAATATTCTTAGATGAAGAAAAAAAAAAACGGCTGTATTTTTTTTTCCTTGGGAAAATAAATTCTGAGACATTTTGAATTGTAACTTGGGTCAAGAATGTTTAACCGGCCTATTAAAATGTTGATAAACACTGGAAGTTTCCAGATGGCATTGAGTTGCACAGGGTCTTTCAGAGATCCTCCACAATCAGTCCATAAGTTAGAAATAAATGTGGACTTGATAGGAACAGAATTTCTATTTAGAGTGGTTAATCGATGCCTGGGATATCACTGCATAGTTTTAATACACTCAACCGGGTACATTTCTCCCCAAAGCTGCCCTCTAGGAACCACATTTTGGGGGCAGTTCCAGGGATGATAATAGTTCCTTATTTTTCAAGGTAGTTTATATTTTTATTTTCCTTACAGCTTCTGAAATGGCTGGAAAGGAGTCTGGACACAGTATAGTAGAGGTGAGGATGTGGGGAGAAAATTGCTGGATTTCAGGCAACACAAGGCTAAGTGCATTTGTGCTTCACACCTGGTAGTACTGCTATGTGGGTCTCCTTCCCACTTTATCCTGTCTAATTATTGGAATGTAGCTCAAAGCTCCCATCCTACAGAAAGTCTTCTGGATTCCTTGCTTCTCTGGGTTCCCACAAACCTGAATACATTTCTCTCTAGCAGTTGTCACACTGGATGATACTTGTTTATTCACCTGCTTATCACCATCACTAGACTCTAAGCTCCTTGAGGTCAGAGGCTGTGTGTTAATGTGTGTTTATGTCTAGTATGTAGCCTCGTGCTTAACACTTAGTAAACGTTCAAGGCAAGACTGAATGGCTGAGCGGATGAGTGGTCTGTAGTGTGCTCACCAGGCAAGTACATTGTCCTCTTTTGACAGATACTTGTTCTTCCCAAAACCTCATTCCCGAGGGTTTTCAATGCTTAGGTCCCATACTTTTATCTTATGACTCTGCCACTCTTGCCCCACTGGCTAGACCAACTCTCTGACCCAAACATTGACCTCTGCAGTCTTGCCAGTAGCTGCAAGAATGCTCTATTCTGAATTGTGCCTTTCTTATCCATTTGCCCCCCTCTTGTCTTGGTTTGATTCAGTGGGAGGCACACAGAGAGTCCAAAGGGCAGAGAGGCAGAATTGGAGAGGCTCTGAAAGATGGCCCCTGGAGGGCAGAAGTTATGCCGTGGGACACTAAAGAGAGCTATTGCTGGTCCCAATAACCCCCCATGTGTTCTTTTCCAGCAAGGAATGAATTCCCGCTTCTCCAAACTGGGTTGTGCAACTGCCGAAACTTTGCTTTCTTTTCCATCCCTTTGTGTTCCTGGTTTACATTTCTATCATTTAAGCTGACTTAAGCACTCTAGGTTACCAGACAATGCATTTTCATTCCTATTTTTACAGATCAGGGAGCAAGAGTGAGACATGGCTTTGTGTGTATTGCCTTTCCCTGGGGTACACCTAAAGCTCTAAGGCACATTTCTTTTTTTTTTTTAGATTTATTTATTTATTTTAGAGAGAGAGAAAATGCAAGCAGGGCGGGGAGGGGGCGGAGGAACAGAGGGAGAGGGAGACAGAGAATCCTCAAGCAGACTTCCCACCACTGAGTGTGAGTACAGAGCCCAACGTGGGGCTCCATCCCAGGACCCTGAAATCATGACCTGAGCTGAAATCAAGAGTCAGACCCTCAACCAACTGAGCCACCCAGGCGCCCCTTTAAGGCACATTTCTCAGTGTGATCCTGAATCATGTGGTGGTGGTGTTTCTAACAAGTTCTGTGTGGCATTCTTACAACACATGAAGTTTAAGAATCGCTGCTCTCTAATGACATACGGATTGAGCTGATGCCCCAGGGGTTTCCTGGACCAAAGTGACCAACAACTAGTCTTGTTCCCCTGGAGAGCCATTCATGCCCAAACAATTCTCCTCTGAAACGAGCTGTTCAGTCTCTTTTATTCTGTCAAGCTACAGACCTGTTACATATTGGATTTTTTTAAGTAAATAATTTGTCAAAAAGCTAGAATTTTTGGGACCTATGTTGTAACTAGCTAAGATTAAGGGAAAAAAAGGTCTATGGCAAATCCAGACTCGCAGAAGAGAAAACATTGAGACATAAGGAAATAGTGATAAATCACCGATTTCTTAATATCCTTGCGTCATTTAGTAAAGTATGCTAAAGACGGCTCACAGGCAAGCCTGCACGTTCCCCTCTCTCCCCAGGCAAAGTTGACATTATGTTCTAGTGTTATAGATATTATATCCTTCTTTAGGAGTTGCCTTTTTCTATTTAAGGCAAACACTCTTGCAAATGTTCTCGAATATAATCATCACTCTTTCCTAAGATGACTAGAAGTCTTCGGTTCTCTTGTACTCCCTTAGCAACCACTTGAAGGCTAGAATTTCTTTATACCCTCTATTTGATCATGATGCCTTCTCCTCCATATAATAACTATTCTGGTTTCAGAACAAAATACCTTAAGTAGTTCTGTTCACCCAATCATTATATTTTATCCTGCTAAGTCATTATTTAAGAAATCTTTTTTTTTTTAAAGATTTTATTTATTTATTTGACAGAGAGAGACACAGTGAGAGAGGGAACTCAAGCAGGGGGATTGGGAGAGGGAGAAGCAGGCTTCCCGTGGAGCGGGGAGCCCGATGCAGGGCTCGATCCCAGGACCCTGGGATCATGACCTGAGCCGAAGGCAGACGCCCAACGACTGAGCCACTCAAGTGCCCCTCATTATTTAAGAAATCTTGACAAAATCTGGGTTTATATTTGTCCTAAAGTTCTGGTTGCAAGATTGAGATTAAGAATACAGAGCAATCAGAAACAAAACCTAAAATAAAAGAGAATAGCTAAAACTCGGTTAGGTCATTTCACAGCAGGGAATCTCTAAGGGGTACCCTTTTATTTAATGTTTTAAAAAATATGAGTTTATTTATTTTCTTTTTTGTTTTTTTAAGATTTTATTTATTTATTTGAGAGGGAGAGAGAGCAAGCACAGTGGGAGAGGGAGAGGCAGACTCCCTGCTGAGCAGAGAGCCCGGGGCTTGATCCCAGGACCCAGGGATCATGACCTGAGCCAAAGGCAGACGCTTAACTGACTGAGCCACCCAGGTGTCCTAAAAAAGATGAGTATAAAGAGAGAAAGTAGTAATTGATGCACGAGCAGCAGTTGTAAATATTTTTTTATTATAAAAACAAAACATTTTGTTTAAAAAGGGTGGAAATAGTATTAAAATATACAAAGTTTTATAATTAGAGCTCTCTGTCCCCTTAGTTCAATCCCTAGAAGTAGCCATTATAACAGTAGGATATATGCATATCCAGAATTTTTTTTTTTTTTTTAAGATTTTATTTATTTATTTGACAGAGAGAGACACAGCGAAAGAGGGAACACAAGCAGGGGGAGTGGGAGAGGGAGAAGCAGGCTTCCCACCAAGCAGGGAGCCCAATGCGGGGCTCGATCCCAGGACCCTTGGGATCATGACCTGGGCTGAAGGCAGACGCTTAACGACTGAGCCACCTAGGCGTCCCTGTCCAGAAATTTTCTACATAAATGTAATTACATAGGAACTCAGTTGGGGCTGAACTATATATACCATTTTATAATTTACTTTTTTCATTTAAAATATAATTTGGATATCCATATATATGTAATATATAGTATGTATATATAACTTATTCTTAACTTATTCATTTAATAACTATACAGTATATCATAGCATAGACATCTATAATTAATTTTGCTGATCTATTAATACTTAGAGTATTTCCAATTTTTCCCTCTGTTACAAGCAATCCTTCAAGGAATATTTTTGTAACATAAAATTTTGTTCATTTGTGAGAGTCTATGTAGAATGAGTTATTAGACATGGAAGTGTGGGATCAAAGGATATGTGATTCTAAATTTTGGCAATACTGCTAAATTGTTCTATAAATATATGATTAGAATTTCTACTTTCACCATAAGGGCGTGCTGAGAAGTATTTACAGTGAGCTAAATAATCTTCAGCTCCAGATCCCTCACTTCCATAGGCTTCTTCCAAGGCCTGGGAACTTAAAATGTGCAGATGTTTCTAGTATTTTTATAAAATAAGCAAAAGTAAGATATTTTAACTATAATTGCTTATGACAAAGTCTTTTTACTTTGACTTCCCTGCTGTCATACCCCTCACAAACTAGTTGGAGTTAGATTGACTCTTGTATATTTTGGGGATCAGGCTTAGGGAAGATTGAGTTGGGAATACACCATTTTAAATGATTTTTTTTTTTGTTTAAGTAGGCTCCATGCCCAGCATGGAGCTCAATGTGGGGCTTTAACTCATGACCCTGAGATCAAGACCTAACTGAGATCAAGAGTCAGATTCTCAATCGACTGAGCTACCCAGGAACTCCTGGGAATACACCATTTTAACTGCAAGTTATAAAGACCTTTTAGAAGCTTTCAGTATAATAAATGATAAATTATAGACTCCTGATTTTGATAGGAAAAGTCTTTATTTTGGTCATCTTTAAAGTTATTTGTTAAAGAAATAAAATTAAATTCAGATTAAAAATTAATGGAATATGAAACCAAAGCAATAAAGATGAGTGGTGAAACCAATAAAAGTTATTTTGAAATAAAAAGTGAATTGTTAAAAAAAAAAAAAAAGAGATGTTCGAATCACTCCAAAAGCAGTAATTCATTAAAAGGATACAATAAATTTTAATTAGGAGTAGTGAATAGACTATTGGCTTATTTGATCATTGAATTTATGAAGAGCAGGGAATCATATAAATACATTAAAAATGATTCAGTTTCTTTTTTTTTAATTTTTTTTTTTTAAAGATTTTATTTATTTGAGAGAGAGAATGCACATGGGGGGCAGTCAGAGGAAGAAGCAGACTCCCTACTGAGCAGGGAGCCTGATGCGGGACTCGATCCCAGGACTCCAGGATCATGACCTGAGCCGAAGGCAGTCGCTTAACCAACTGAGCCACCCACGCACCCCAATGATTCAGTTTCTTTTTGCTTTGATAGGAAATATTGCATGGACATGGACATAAAGTTCATAGTATGCCACCAAGACAAGGATATCAACTATCAAGGGAGTGCCATCAATTCAAAAAGTCATTAAGGGTGATTAGTCACTATGGAACAACATTTGAAATTCCCTGAAATATTACAGATCTTATGTGAAAGAAACTTTTAGAACTTTTCCAAATTTCCAAATGTAGGTATCCTAAAAATTTATATGACATTTCCAATAAGTTGTGAGTCTGAAAGAAACTTTTCTGAACTATCAAAAATGAAAAAATTTTTGATCAACCATGATTTCTATTTCTATTTTCTCTATGTAAATTGTAAAATTGTCACACGAAATGACAATCAGAAAGTATGCAATAAAAAATGCAGGTAAAAAGGTATTATAGAGATATACCAGGCTGTAAATTAATACAATCATTGTTATTTTTCTAGATTTTGCAATGTTTGTGGTTTTTGTCATCTTTTGAAAGGTTATACTTCATTGGAATTTTTCTCATTCTAAGTTCAACTTCAAGGTTGTACTTAGTAGTGTATTATTTTTCTTAAAGAGGCCTCCAAAATTGCATGAACTTTAGGCATGAATGTTGGTTCTGCCTCTGAGTTTATGAGAGCTACTGTTTCCCCATGTTCTTGCCAATATTAGGTGGTATTAAAATTTTTGTACTTGCCAATCTAAGTAATATATGGTATATACCCAATGTATGGTTATTGTTCTAATTTATATTTAATTATGAGTTAAACTGAGAATTTTTTTTGTATGATTATTTATTTTCTCTAGAATTTCCTGTTCATTATCTTTGCCTATCACTTGTCTGTATTTTTTTTTTTTTAATGTTATCTGTGAGAACTCTGGGTATAGCACAGTTCCGCACTCTGTCAATCATATTGCAGATCCTTTCCCCAGTTATTTGTTGGTCTTTTACCTTTGCTTATGGTGTAATTTTATTCTCTCATTCAAAAACATTTTATTTTTATTAGACATACCAATTGACAGCAGCATTTGAAAATAATGTAAGGGCTGCATTTAACATGTTGAGGCTCAGATAGGGGTTGACTCAGTTAAATACCTTTATTGTTAAATGAGGTAAGTATAATTCAAGAAACCTCAAAAACCTCGGTACTTTGGCTTAGTTTCTCCAGGTAGAGAGATGGTTAAATGTATATCCTTAGAAATCAAGGATTCTACGTATTTCCTCACCTTTCCTTTCTCTACAAGGTCAATTACTCTATACTTGGAATGGCTCAGAGAATAGACCCAACCTATAGGACTTGCATTTTCACTGCTAAGAGGGGACCCTAAAAATACAAACCTAAGCTACTCATGCTGCCATCCTCCAGAGGAAGTATCCCTGCCTTTACTCTCCCTGGGCTGAAATGTCTAGAGGTTACTTCCCCAGGCTCTTAGCTCTGTATGAATTTTGATGAATGAACAATGCCAAACTCATAGAAAAGACAAGAATGCCCCGCATGGATGTCAAATGTTCGTTGCTTACCTGACTTGCAAGCTACTTCTCACCCTTAAGGCCCACTTCAAATGCCACCTCAATAAAATTTTTCTGGATCCCCAAGGACAAATTAATCCCTCTCTCATTGATGTTTTCATAGGATTTGGTTGAATAGCTGTAGCACGTAAGCTGTGTTACAATGTAATTCATATTATGCATATTTTTTCTCCATCAGACCATGAAATTTTTGCAGGTAGGAGTGTGTCTCATTCATCTTTAAATTCATGGAACCCAGCACAGGATTTGGCACATAATAGGTACTTAAGACATTTTTGTGGAATGTACGTGAAATCTACAAGTATGATTTCAATGGAGGATGAAATAATATATACCCAAACCACCAAAAAATCTTATTGCAGATACATTTATAACAACAGAAGTGTAGCATGGATTGCTCTGGTGATAAGCAAAAGTATGATACTCTGTTGAGTAAGCAAAAGTCATGCACCAAAAAAAAAAAAAAAAAATCATGCACAGCAGGGCAGATTTTTATTCTTAGGTTTCTCAGATCCTGCACCCTCATGACTGAGTACAAATCTATATTTAGTCTCAAGCTCCAAGGACATGTCCACAGGAATCTGGAGACACCATCTTTCTTCACTATAAATGGGTTAACACATTTACTCCAATATAACCACACTTTACATTAAGTGAAAACTGCTAACATTTATAGAGAGGCATGATTTTGGCATTAAAACGACGGCACACTTACTTTAATAAATATGCAT
This sequence comes from Neomonachus schauinslandi, assembly GCF_002201575.2. NCBI lineage: Eukaryota > Metazoa > Chordata > Mammalia > Carnivora > Phocidae > Neomonachus > Neomonachus schauinslandi. Next base: position 59,805,276 of record NC_058404.1, read on the forward strand.
TTATTTAATTATACATAATGTCTTGGACAAAGGCTTCAAAGCCTTTTAAGCATTTGTAGCAAATGATGTGATCTATAGAGGAAAGAAGGTCTCTGGGGGACCACCATACCATGTGCTTCTGGCGTCATCCCATCTGTTTATTATGTAGTACAGATCCTCTCAATAAATCATTGTGCTTTGGAAATGTAAGTTTCTCATTTATTCTTCCACACTTGCCAAAGTACAGCAGAATTGGGAAAGTTATAACAGCCTGGTATTTAATTGGTTCTAGACGTGCACACTGACAGGTATTGTTAACGGACCCAAATTATTGATTCAATAAAGAGAGCAAATAACCTCAGGCCCCACCAGAATTCATCCTTATGGAGGTCAAGGACAGATGCAGACTCATTTTGGGTCTTTAATGACATCTAGTCAATTTATCTAATCCACAGACTTTTGCTCATTTATCATTCACTTGGGAAAATGAGTCTCACAATGACGAGTTCAAATGCATTTGACCTTTAGCTGTAAAAGAGATAATTCATTTACTTGGAAGAGATAACTCTCCAAGAAGATTCTATTAATTGGGATTCCTTTTGAAAGTCATAAGCCCAGCAAAGTTTCCATAGCAACTCTGACAATTCCACACAAAATTAATTATGTTTATCCTGTTCTTGATCTACTATCTATTTAAATATATTACAGGATAAAGATATACTGAATTTGGTGCAGGTTCAAACACCACAGGTATATCACTGAATATATAACCTGTCAGGCATTACTGGCAAATTTCAGAAAGCTTATGTGTCAGTTACTGAACGTCTAGTTGACACCAGCTGACATAAAATCCTCACAATAACACTGTATACTGATCTGTAATATATCCCAACTGAGGACCGTAGAGGTTAGACCATTGGTTCAAGATCACATAACAGAGCCAGAAGTCAAAACCAAGTTGGTTTGACTGCAAATACACGACCTTTCCACTATGCTGGTTTCATTAAGTTGTATATAAGTTTGTCAAAAAGAAAAAGAAAAAAATTCACTTCCTGTGTTACAAACGTCTGATTTGTGAATATTGTATAGGACATTGTTTCCTCTTACACACCTCTACACATTTAAGGTTACTCCTTAAATGCCATCCTGCTTATTCTGTTTAGTAACTCAACAGTCAGGAATGATCCTGGATTGATCATGATTCCCAGGTGTCACCTGGGAACCTGGGTAAGGAATTGTTCTCTTTTTCCTAACTCTTAACATGCCTCGCCTTGCCTACACTCGTGTGCTTTTCTTCAGCCTTTCACTAGGAAGCCATAGGTGAATTCCACCTCAGTCTCTTTCACTTCTTACCTTCCCTCTTTTTTTCAAAGCTTGCCTAGTTCTTTAAAAATAATCAAACAACCCCTTTTCCTGTAACCGCTACTTTGTATTAATTAACTTGTTACTTCACGAGTTTTCCTAATTGTGACTGACAAATGTAGGAGAGCCAATAACAATACACCTAAAACCAGGGGGCTGTTAATGTCCAACACTCTGAAACTACCCAGATGGCCCCTTCCTGCAAGCTTCCAATAAACTTATCTAACCCAGTGTCTTTCCACAAGCACAGCACTTCTGAAAAATAAAAATTAAAAAAAACCACTTTTATGTCTTAAAATTTTTTAATGATTATTATTGCCACAGCACTGTTTTGTTCTATTTTTTTATTTCAAACTTGGATGTCTACAGACTACTCAACAAAACAAATTAGATGGGATTTGGGGGTATGCCTGCTTTGTAACATTATTTCTGATGGAAAATATATTCCGATTCCAAACAAATGACTGACAAGTAAACTGTAATATGTTATTTTTAAAAATGGGGACTCCTTGTATTCTCTTTCATTAGACTTGCATATTTCCATTTTGATTATCTGTGGATGACCAAGTTGCTTTCAGGATCCTCCTGTCTTCTGGGCTTCTCCTCTCCCAGTCTCTGAGTAGATGATAATTTGACAAAAGGGACCCAGCTGGGAAAGGCGAGCTTGCATATGGAAGAGCACATGTGCTTTTGGTGTGCATTTCAAATCTAAACTTTTGATTATCCACGGTTTTGTCTGTACCATCTTCCCCTTCCTTTTGCTTGGTAATTGGTAATCTCTTTATTAAACAAAGAACTTTTCTTGGCTGACTAGACATATACTGAGTAGGAAGAGTAAACTGAGGGATTTCTCTTACTCCCTTTAATTAGAGCAGACCCAGCAGAGAGAAGCTGGAGTGAATGTCCCACTATGTTCGAAAGAATCCAAGAACCTTTAACTGTAGTTGAAAACAAAGCTTAGGAAAAGAGATGGGAATTTGTTAAGAGTGGAGAGGGAAAATCTTAGGAATATATTAGATTAAATTAACATAAACATTTTTAAAATGCATATCATGATTTAAACAATCCAGGCGTCTATAAAATAAAACTTATAGAGAACATTATTTGGGAATCAGTAATTTCACTGTGTGTTATACTTCATTAAACCTCTTCTAGAAATCTTTGCATAGTTGACTATTTTTTAAAGGAAGGGGTCAATTACACTGCATTTTATTCAACTGTAAATCTCAGAAGCAAAGCCTCAAATCACATGACTATTTGGCAGAGTTCTAGACCTGTAGGTGTCTTTAAATTTAAAGCTCAGATCTGTCAGGACAATGACCTAGATTCCTCTTCAAGTTTTGTCCTGTAGGGCTCATTGCCTCATGCAGTATAATAGCACTATTCTTTGTACCTTGGCTTCTAGACAGATCAGACGAAGTTAGTAAAGACGTGTTGTAGATAAAGATGAACTTAAAAGAAATACCTCAAATTGCTACCTCTACAATAGTGATTTGATGTCTAAGGAATTAACTACAATAGAAGAAGAAGTGTCAAATGGCAAAATCAAATAAGAGATTTTAACCCGAATTTTTGCTGCAATGTGGTGATCTCCATGCAGTACAGTTCCTGAATTTTTGGAACAGATCAATTTATTAAATTATGTACTCCTTTTCTAACAATTGGTTTTTGAGGCACATCTTAGCATGACCCAACCAGTTGAGGGGTCAAAATAAAAACACTTCCAAGTACTTTAGGTTCTAAATAAGGTTTCTCTTGTTTTTAGATAGTACTGTTTCCTCCCCCTGTGAACTTAGCTCTCTTATATACATTTCCTGTGGTATTTTTGGACTACTTTCTTCAAGTTCATAATAATCCATAATAATATCACCAAGAGTAGTATTTCCATGGCTTATTTCATTCATCCATATTTTAGAAATTATCTCTCAAATAAACAAATAACTTCTTAGGATTATATACTTATTACTGTAAAGCCTTGTCTCTTACCCCCTTCTCATTCTTGAAGGAAAACATTCAACATCTCTTTAAGGCTAAATGAAGAATAGTATTTTCTGTCACTAACATAAAAAGAAGTTTTAATTAAATTTTTTTTTTTTTTTTTTTTTTTTTTTAGGAAAGAAGATGTAATAACGTTTTTGGCCAGGAGTTTTACACCAAAATCATACAATTTTCTTTTCTCAAAACGCAGTTTAAAAAGATATACTAACGTTACATTGAAATAGAAGTAATCATACATAAATGTAGAGTTGATTTTATTGAGTGAATTTCCCAGGGTACACTTAGGGTTGGAGGTGAGATTTTCCAGAAAGGTTATTTGTACTGTTGATGAGAAAGAATCTGTAGTAGTAAAAATTGTGATGATCTTTTATGGAGTGTCTGCTATACCCCATGCTATTTTATACACCTCCATCTCTAATTCTCATACCAATTTTGTAGGGAGATATCATGATCTCCTCATAAATGGAGAAATCCAAGCTTAGGGAGCACAAGGGCCCACTAAGAATTAAATGGTAGGTATCTGGATCACTGAGTTTTGAACCCATCACCTGACTATAGATCCCGTCCTTTTTGTATAGAAGCCCATCTTTTTTTTTTTTTAATGTTTATTTATTTATTTATTCATGAAAGTCAGAGAGAGAGAGAGAGAGAGAGGCAGAGGCAGAGGGAGAAGCAGGCTCCCCGCCTAGCAGGGAGCCCGATGCGGGACTCGATCCCAGGACCCTGGGATCATGACCTGAGCCGAAGGCAGTCGCTTAACCAACTGAGCCACCCAGGCGCCCTAGAAGCCCATCTTGATGCAGACTCCCAGTATTACTAAAACTTCTCTAATGTCGTTCACTATGTAGGAGGAGATGTTGCAGTAACTCTGCTGGCAAGAAGCTGGCAGGTGCTTAAACAATGATAGGATGGAAAGTATATGCTTCCTAGATCCCCTTCTGAGTGAAGAGAATGTTCTTCATCACCTATTTCATCCCCCTCTATTCCATGTTCTGTCCTTCCGCACTGAAGCATAGGTTTGCTTAGTCATCAATTAGATCAGTTATTACCAAGACTACAATGTGCTATAAACATCCCCTATAAGCTCAATCAGTCCCTTGCACATCCTCTTCCTAGTGGTCTAGGGTAGTCATCAGAAAGCATTCCTTACTCCTATTAAAAAAAATAAGGGCGCCTGGGTGGCTCAGTTGGTTAAGCGACTGCCTTCGGCTCAGGTCATGATCCTGGAGTCCCGGGATCGAGTCCCGCATCAGGCTCCCTGCTCGGCGGGGAGCCTGCTTCTCCCTCTGACCCTCCCCCCTCTCATGTGCTCTCTCATTCTCTCTCTCTCAAATAAATAAAATCTTTAAAAAAATAAAATAAATAAAATAGAATTCAAAACCATATGTCCTGATACTTAGAAGGCACTAAATATTTGACTGTTAAATAGATGATGTGAATTAGCATTGTATCATTGTTGTATGGAAAGCCCCAGCTATCCTTGTGAATTCCTACTGATATTGTAACAAGAGTGATACTAACTTGTCTCAAAATATCTCTGAGGAAGAGAGCTATATGCTGGAAAAAATTTGAGACATATACTATAAGTTAGCTGACATTAAGACCTCTGCAGAGGGCTTAAGACTTCTGGTCAACCTGGGGAAAAACCTTGGGGCTAAGTATGCCAGTCCTGGGGACTTTAGCAATTTCTATCACCATGTGAAATTTGGTGCAAAGCGACTTCCTTGTAAAAACTGGTGAAGGACTGAGTTTTACACTTAGGTTGACCTGGGGCCAAACAGAGGCAGCACACATGTATGCAGAACAGAAACAAAGGAGATCACGAGAGAAAAAGCAGTCAAGAATTCTCAGAGACTTTCAGGGGTTTAAGTCTTTCCCAGGCATGGCACTGTGCAAAGGAGCTCATTAGGCTTGATTCTCTCAGTTGCAAGAAGGCTCAGCTAATGTCTGGATTTCAATATAATTTAACAACTAAATCTGTCATCCTCAATAACCCCCTCAACCTCTCTTTCCTATCTTTAATATGGAATGTCAGTTCTTAACAGAATTTTCAACTTGTTCTCCTCAGTCTTGAGCTTTCAAATATGAATGGATTGGCTCAGCAACACTTTTTTTTTTTGTAACGGGAGTGAGGGGAGGGGGAACAGTGGACTGGGTTATCCCAGGAAAGAAGATCTCATTGCTATAGAACACTTGACTGCAAAGCATGGACACACGTAGTCGCAGGAGGAAATGAATAAGGAATTGCCTTTAAAAAATGACTGAGAATTCTGACTCAGAGAGGTTTAGGCCAATTTCTGATCTCATCGTGGAGCTTCCTAAAGCACCTGGGCTTTCCTTGGAGGTCTCTTACCTAGACTGGGGCTTAGGCCACACCTGTTTGGCCCTGAGGGAACAAGCTGACAAGAACCCTGCCCGAAGTACGATGCAGCTGCTTCCATTTGATGAGACATGGATCAGAGTGATAACTTTTCTAGAAGCATAATTTACCATCTATTTCAATCATGAATGACAAATAAAGGCACATTAAAGTGCTTTAAAAAGAAAAAAAAATGATGTACTTTCCCTGTTTAGGGAGTTCAGTTAAGTTTGTGTTTGACAGTAGTTAGCTTTACTCTGTCTAATAGCTGTCCTATTATCTAGAGTTTTACAGAAACCCTTGTTTCAAGTTCAAATTTTGATCCAAATATGAAAACTCACTGTCGAGAGAAAATGAAAGTTCCACAAACTAAGAAATTTTATGTAAGATTATAAATCAAGTCTTTCACAGGAAATACTTGAAAGAAGAAATTGGTTGGAGGAAAATAATTTTACTTGAAGGGGTATTTGATAGAGATTGAACAGGCTATTCCTTAATATATTTTTTTCTTCCTACATTAAAAAGTTTTAATTTAGTAAAGTAACCTGAGAGGGATTATTAACCAGAGTCTGCTAAAAAAAAAAAAAGAAAGAAAGAAAAGAAAAAAAAGATCTGAAACTATTTCCTTTTCTTCATAAAAATCTGCAGACAACCCATCTGGGGTTGATGAGGTGGGCAAATAGACTTTAAGAAGCTCCTGTCTTCTCTTGTCTAATATTTCTTTAACCTTTGAAGATTTTCAGAATAATGGGGCAGTTTTATAGCTTATGGGGTTTGGCTCCAGGGGTTTTTCACAAATACAAATTCCCAAACTCCCAGGGCGACCAGTGATCCTGGTAGGAAACTGGGAATGGGGTCAGGGGAGAAAAAAGCAAATCAGTGACTCAGAATTGCACAAACGAATGAGATCACCGCTGTTAGGAATGGACACTCCACAGCATTTTCAGACCATACTCAAGACTGACCCAAATCCAACAGTGAGCACCAGATTAATCTTAAGAATGACTCAACCAAGTTTCCGAATAAATGAATTTGGCTCTGGAGATGAGCAGCAGGAAACCAACTTCCTATGACAATCCTCACAGTGTTATCTCCTCCCCCCTTCAGCTTCCCCCTCTCATTTGAATCTCCTCTCACACACCACACCCTCTCTATGCTCTCCACTGCCTTGCAAGGAGTCTTTGGGCATACAATTAGGCCAAGTAGTGACTGTTCTTTGGCTATGGAGAATGGCAGGAGAGTTCCCCCAACTCAATATAGTAGATTCCCCTGAGGAGGGAAAGGGGAGAGGCAGTGAAATTCCTACTCCTCAGTGGTGCTGGATAGAGAAATGGCACACTTAGGAGAGAAGAATAGGTAAGAAGGCAGCGGTGAGGGTTAACCTAAGCCATGCTAGGCAACCTGAGTTGGGAGGAATTGGCAAAACCGCCTCTGGCAATCACCTTCACCTCCACCCTCCCCAGCGCCAAAGCCTTCCTGCTCTTTGGAGGCCCTGGCAGAGCCTGTGCTGGGCAGTCTTGCCTGGGAAATCTGGTGAGCTGTCTGCTGCTTCAGCCAAGCAGGGCTACTGCTGGATGATGTAAGCAGTTCCTGTTCTTCAAGGGCAAAGGGTGTGTTCTAGCAAACTAAGTAAAAGGTGAAAACTGTTTTAATTTTTACGCAATCACTTGACCAGATGCCACCTATACGGCCTCCAAAAAATGTTTCCTTTGGTGATACATTATCATGACTCTAGAATTTTCCAAGTTTCCTAGACTCTTGAAGACCACTCCAGCTGCCACCACTTGAAAGATGAGCAGAATGTTGTTTTTATCCACACACCAGGGTTTCTCAAGTTCAGCACAATTGACATTTTGGGGTAGAAAATTCTTCATTGTGGGGGACTTCCCAGTGCATTGTCAGATATTTAGCAGCATGTCCGGCCTCTACCCTCTCGGTGCCAATAGCAGCCTCCTTTCCCAGTTGCGACAACCAAGGATGTCTCTGGACATTGACAAATGTTTCCTGGGAAAGAGAATCTCCCTGCCACCGAGAAGCACTGCTCTCTACAGGTACCATCCAGGCACTTGGTCTTTTCACCTACCCTCTTGCCACAAGGTGTTCCTGGCCATGTCTCCTTGCCTGGAGGAAACATTTGATTTTTCAAAAGGAAATCCAGGAGAAAATATCTTTAAAATTTACAAGAGACTTAATGGAGAATTGAGAGACAGAACTGATGATTTGGTACATTAGGGTTTTAAAGACTCCTGGCGTTTTAACATTAGGCCCATTTCACAGATACCTGAGTTGCCCTCAGAAGCATGACCCGTTTGAACCCAGGAAGCAATAAACTCTGCTGCTTGGACCACTGAGCTGGCTGATGATCAGAAACTGGGTTTATGATTAGAACCCAATTCTGGATTCTAATCTATACTTGGACATTGACTGAACTTACATTTTAGCTTGGTAAGTCTATGAATTTCTGGCTACCTCAGTTTTACCAGTTCTGAAGTAAAGGTAGAGAGGTGGCCCTCTCCTCTCCTCCTCACAATTCCTAAATTAATGATCAACTATTGCTAAGATATGGGGGCCAGCAACCAGATAATAGTCAATTCTGAGCTGTGCTGGGTGGAGAAATCTCTAGTTGAGAAGTCTAGCAAGGTGTATAAAAAATGTGCCCGATATTCTAAAAAGGGAGTGGTTACATAAATTTGGGGTGCTTCCAGTCCTTAATGGTTTGCCATGAGTGTGGGGAATACTGGTATCAGGAAGTGGAGAATCTCAGCTTTCTTTATCCTGGGGTTTGGACTCCTCATCGGCACTGCTTGGATAGAAAGCCATCTTTTCTTTCAGGTCTCTTGAGAACCCAGAGAGATGATGTGGTGTACTCTCGGTATCTTAAAATGCTCAAACACTCTGGCTAAACCAAAAAATTCCGAAGATATTTCTTCCCAACCTCAAAATTACCAAAATATAAGCCAATTGGTAACATCTAAACACAGCTTTAATGCAACAGACCTACAATAGTTAGCAACATTACCCAGTTGGGCTTCAGGGAAAGGAGTTTATCGAGCCAATGCTGTTTTCTTGACATTTTTGCCCAATAAAGGACTGTGGATCCAGGATTTTCAAATAGTATGTCATTGTGTGAAAATCACAAATCTGATCTCCTAAGAGTACTAAGAGGATTCCCCAAGCTGACTCTGAAATTGTTCTGAAAACTCTGCTCACATAGGTAGTGAGTGGGTAGGGCGCTTGGTTCCACCCTCTGCTGGGGAGCTTTTCATCAGTTACTGTGTCCACAATGCTCCCTCAGCTGGTGTCTCAGAAAACAACAGGCTGTTCATCAGACGGGCCCTGAGCTCTTGGAGTTAAAATGCTCAGGTCAGGGGTACACATGGTCCCTGCACTTGGGACTGGATTCTCAGTTCCTCTCCCTTTCCTCTTCTATGGAAGGGTGCTTGCATGTGTAGTCATGTGGGTAGGTGACCTGTGGGATGGCTTTAATCCCTACCTTATAAAGAATCTTAGAGCTGTTGGGTTAGTGGAGAAAAGTGGGGGTGGAAATGCAAGACCGATTTCAAATCTTTTTTCTGGGACCTACCAATACTACCGAAGTTACATTGTTGGTCACACCTCTCATGTGGTGTGACCTCTCATCTATGAAATGGGTTAATAATGCCTTGTTCCCCCCGCCCTTCCTTCTCCTGCACACATGCACATGACAGAACACATCCTCACGCATTCACACACCCTCACATATTCTACTTATACTGATAACACAGACCACTCACCAGGATGTTGTGAAAAATGAACTAGATACTGGTCATGAAACCACTTGGAGAACTGCAATGTGCTATAAACTCAGTATTATATTTATTATGCATAATGGATGGTATATCCTGCACTCCTTATGTCTTCTGGAGGCTTCTCAACACATTGGGGTTGCTGTTACATTTGTTATTGAAAACATGAATGTCTGTCTTCTTGTCAGTTAGAATTTCTGCCATATTAGCTAATTTGAATCTTCATCATAAAAAACCTTACAGTTTTTATATTGGAACTGATATAAAATAACTATAATAGAAAGGGGGCCGCCCCCTCGCCCGTCACGCAACACACGTTCGTGGGGAACCTGGTGCTAAACCATTCGTAGACGACCTGCTTCTGGGTCGGGGTTTCGTACGTAGCAGAGCAGCTCCCTCGCTGCGATCTATTGAAAGTCAGCCCTCGACACAAAAATTTAAAAAAAAAATAATAATAACTATAATAGAGAGGGAAAAAACTCCAGTAGACATTCCAAATAAATGTACTTTGTGTGTATGTCTATGTGTGTGTGGTACTTTGTTGAGGGAATATTTTGCTCATCACCATACGCCTAGTACCTGAGCCAGAATAAATATTAAATAAATGAATGAAAATGTGCAATAACTTTCCATCAAACAATCCCCCTCAAGTCTATCCATATTCTCAGCCATCAGAGAATTTTCCATCACACATGGTCCACATTTGAATGTTCAGATTCAGAACACAGCTGGGTGTTCTTTAAGTTTATTCATTTTTGGATGGCAGAGACAAACCACAGATTGAAATAGAAGACATTTAAACAATGTCCCTGACATGCTTTGGTGATTAAGATAGAAAACAATTCTTTACATGCCTTAAAAGTGACTTTATTTTATATATCCCACTTTTCATTAAGCAAATCATACAAATTAAGAATGTTAACACATATTCTAATGAAGGATTAAGTTGCAATCTAAATGAAAAGATGACAAAATACAAAATAATTCTTTTTGGTTGAGATCCCAAATAAATGATTCATGATCATCCTTCTTTAAAATTATACTTGTTTAATGTGAGAGACCCAGGAAAGGTATCACCTTTGTTATTTGACATTAGATCCATGTCTGCTGGTGTTCCAAATCAATTTAGACTATAACATTATATAGTGGCTCAGCACGGAGATAGATGCTTATAAGGTGTGGAAAGCAGACTTTAATAATATTAATTGATATCCATTAAAATTGAAGAAAAGAGGTATAAAAAATGATGGTCTTAAGGTACTACCTAAGCTAGGGCCAAAACGTACATGTACAATCTAGACTCTCCTTTACCCAGCTTAGTCAAACTGATCGGTAGATTGTAGATCTTACTAGATAAACCCAGAATAGGAAATAACCGGTCAGCAAAAGACAGCAGCTTGTGTGGTTTAGGGCCTCACTACTCAACGTGTGGTCGGCCAACCAGCAGCATGTGTATCATGCAGAGTCTTGTCAGGAATACGGAATCTCAGTCCCCAGCGCAGACCTACTGAGTCAGACTCTGCTTTGACAAGATCCTCGGATGATTTGTATGCACATTAAGTTTGGAGAAGCACTGATCTAGGAGATAATTTTTTAGTTTCAGCATCATCTATCTATTCACTTTCACATTTTTTTATAACTTTAAGTGAAACCTCATTTGACTCATCCACTGCATACATTGAGCAAAATACCCAAGGAATAAAGTCTTAGACTTCACTGCTTCTCATCCTCCTGCCTTTTCCTAAAATAACGCAAAGAAATAAGTTTCTATTTATTTTAGTTTTGGACATATCCTACTTTTCTCTTGTTCCTTAGGCTAGTTGATAAGTACATTAGGGTTGAAATATACAGAGAAAGCTCAAATCCTAACAGAGAGGAAAAAAGAGAAAGTTCACTAATGAATACTGTTTTATTATCAACTCTAGGCATTTGTTTGTTCCAGTCCATTCTGGCTTTCAATGAATGGTAAAATACTGGAACCAAGTAGAATGAAATCACTCCAGAGTGGAAATTTTCCATGTATAGGCAACTGGCTTGGGTTGGAGGCAGCAATGAGTATAACATATGTTTTAAACAAGTAAAAGTATTTTGAAATAATTTTCTGTGTAATACAAAAAAATGCCTCCTTAAGCTACCAAAGGTTCTTTTCACAGTAGGGGTATAAACATAATTGTGGTGTTTTAAAAAATGTGTTGGTTTTTTTGGTATTTAGTTCAGGAACAATGAACTATCTTTAAGTATCCAATATTATGTTCATGTCTACCTACCTTGATATACGTTGATTTATATCTGCTTGTGCATATACATATTGGCTCATGTAAAAGGGATTGCTGCAATATCTGAGGTATTCCCATGTTTTTCAGATTCAGTTTCTCAAATTTTCATAGATTGAAACTTAGCCATTGGTTGCATTTGGTCGTGAAAGCTGACAGTCATGATTACTTACTCTGTGCTTCAATATGGCATTTCAGTTAATTTTCACAGTGTCCCTTTGGGAGAGTCATCATTCTTACCTACATTATACGAAAATAAAAACTGAGGTTTCAGGAGATTAAGTAATTCTCAAACAGCTGGACTTTACATGGTATGACCAAAGCTGTGTTATTAACTTTCTTGTTACACTATTTTGACCTCCCGCTGTGGGAGATTTAATGGGACTTCCAAGGGATTGAAAGCAAGGTCTGCCTCAGGCAAAAGTATAGAGCTGCAGCTCATTTTTAGATTTCCCCCCCTTATCCCTTTCTCTGGTCTCCATATGCTCTTCTTTTCCAATAAAAACCCTTTCCTTAATTTGACAAATAGAATACTGCTAGGAGATAGTTAGAACTGGAAATGCAGATATACAGAGGGCCCCAACTGGAGCTGTACACTGCTTTTCACTGAATGTTAATGAGTGTGCCTCAGTATTCTCTGCTTAAATGTTTGGGAAATTCTGGGTTTGAAAACATAAAGAACTTTCTCTACTATATGTGTGGTTTTTTTTTTCTTAACACTAGGAATCTGTACCTATCTATCCATCTCTGTCATCTCTCTGTCAATCATCTATTAGCTATGTATGCAATTTTTCCTCATATCCACAAACATTGTCCATGCTCTAACTATCTAGAACACAGATTTGGGAAGCATTTGTAAAGGCTATTAGATCCAGAATTGCATTTTCTGATGCTCTGAATTAACAGAGGGGTAAGTCCAGGGACACTGCTTACCCTAGAAGATCATGCAGAGGAAAAAAATGTTATTTTTAAGTTGTCAATTAACAAGTCGGTTTGTGAATATTCCAGACCACCTTGTCTCAGTATGTGCTGCATCTAAAGGAAGCACACACGAAGTTCAAAGAGCTTTGAAAACCATGGGTCTTTGATGAGATCGTCCAGGAAGTGAGGGGATTCACTGCGCCTCAAGCGCCTCACACGCATTCCTGAACTTCCTCATTCACGGCCCCCCTCTTCCCCTTCCCAGGCAGCTGTGACTCTGCTTCCCTACTGCCCATAGCCTCCAGCTGGCTTTCTCCTTTTACTTCCCTTCTCCTCTTTAGGTCAAGGTTCCTTCAGGAACTCCTGGAACTGAATGTCCCTCTTTTATAAAGATCAATGTCACCTCTCTTTTTCCAAACTGCCTCTTTACCCTTCTCACCTGTCCCTAACACCACAAATACCTTCTTCCATAGAAAGAGGAGAATTGCAAATGCTGTTGATGTATTTTTAAACTTTCTCAAAGAAGGAAAATCTGAATTTAACTATACTAAAAGATGTTGCTGTATTATGTGTAAGACCTGCTTATTTGTGTTTCTTCAAATCATTTAAAACTACTGAATTTCATAGAAAGTAAGAGCTCCTGTATTTTATCTACCAACCATTTCTTCTACCACAGAGAAATAATTGCTGCCAAGTTTTGTAAGCACTACTGATTGTAAGAGGTCTTACAATTTTAAAGATATTAAAATATGAAAAAAAAAAGCTTTTTTTTTTTTTTTTTTTTAGAGAGAGAGTGTGGGGGGGGTGGGCGCAGAAGAAAAGGGAGAGAGAGAATCTTTTTTTTTTTTAAAGATTTATTTATTCATTTGAGAGAGCGAGAATGAGAGAGTACATGAGAGGGGGGAGGGTCAGAGGGAGAAGCAGGCTCCTCGCTGAGCAGGGAGCCCGATGCGGGACTCGATCCTGGGACTCCAGGATCATGACCTGAACCGAAGGCAGTTGCTTAACCAACTGAGCCACCCAGGCGCCCGAGAGAGAGAATCTTAAGCAGGCTCCACACTCAGCACAGAGTCTGATGCATGGCTCAAGCTCAGGATCCTGAGATCATGAACTGAGTTGAAATTAAAGAGTCAGACACTTAACTGACTGAGCCACCCAGGCACCCCTGAAAAAAATGTGTCTTAAAAATAAATATCATAGTATTTCCTTATATATTCCATAAGTAGTTTATATATTATTCAGACAGTTGTATTTGTATAAAAATTCCACAAGTGATTTTATTCCTTCTAGACCAGTTTTCTTCCATATATAGACCATGGATTAACTGTAATAGAATCACCTGGGGTTGCTCATTAAAAAAACTGGGCTCCAGGTCAGGTCTATTGAAACAGAATCTTGTGACAGCACCTGGGCTGCAATATATTTTAAGCTATTCAGATGATTTTAGTATGTAGCCAGAGAAGAGAACTTCTCAAAAGTCCCCGGACTAATAGCAATGACATCACTTGAATGCTTCTTAGAAATGCAGAATCTCAAATCCCACCCCAATCTTCTGTCCCACTGAAGCAAAATCTGCATATTGACTAGATGCCCAAGTGATTCATTATTGTTACATTAATGTTAGAGAGGCATTGTACACCAGTGTTTCTCAAAGTGTGATTTCTGGATCAGCAGCAGTATTATCACCTAGAAACTTGTTTAAAATGCAAATTCATAAGCCTCAACCTGGATTTAGTCAATCAGAAATGTGGGGAATGGGGTGGGGTGGAACTCAAGTTATCTGTGTTTTAATAAGCCTCTAGGTGATTCTGATCTATGCAAAGTTGTAGCTAAAGCTACAACCTATTCTTTTCTTAAACACACCTAATGGCAAGTGCTCATCCTGTTAACTCAAGGCACAGAGTTTCAGCTGGGGGCAGATACCTGTTTTGCAGTCATGGTGATTAAGAGACATTAACTAGTGTCTCAAGGGCTAAGTAAGCCATTAATCCCAAATGTTAAAATAATAGCAGATATAACAATTGGGAAAAGCCAGGTAATAAAATACTGATGAATGTCAAGCTCTCATTTTTTTTTTTTTTAAGATTTTATTCATTTATTTGACAGAGAGAGAGACAGCGAGAGCAGGAACACAAGCAGGGGGAGCGAGGGAGAGGGAGAAGCGGGCTCCCCGCTCAGCAGGGAGCCCAATGTGGGGCTCGATCCCAGGACTCTGGGATCATGACCTGAGCTGAAGGCAGACGCTTAACGACTGAGCCACTCAGGCGCCCCTCAAGCTCTCATTTTTAAGTGAGTCAGAGAATGATAAACACATTCTAAGCCTGAGAAATTTTTCTAGCTTTAATCTTTTACTTCATCATTTTTTCCCTTGACACTTCGGAGCTTCTATTAACAAAGCCATCATATTATAAGTTCTCTGTTGTATCTAATAAGTTCTGCTTTGAAATGCTGCAAGCCTTCTACTCAAATTCGGGGGAAAAGATCAAGTACTGAATATTTCCCACTTACATAAAGGGGAGAGTTGACGATAAGAAGGCTTTGGGGAATAATTCATCATTCAACTGATTATTGAATGCCCACCATAAGACAGATGACATCGGATACTAAGAATTCAAAGATAAAAAGGCAGTTCCTTCCCTCAAGGAGCATACAGTCTATTAGGCAGACAGACACAGGAACTAAAGAATTTTGTTGCAATATGATGCGTGGTGTAATGGAGGCATGGAGTGATCATTTATTATAAGCACTGGCCTAAGAGCAGTTTGAAGATGGATTTGAGGAAGGTGAGAATAACAAGGTGAGAGAGATCAGTAAGAAGCTACTGTATGAGTTTAAGCAGGAGGCCGAGCAGTGGCAAAATGTAGAAGGAACATCCGTATAAGCGTCTTTTAAAACACAATGACTTACAATCAGCTATTGATCCATTTCATTCATGAGGGGTAGGAAGTAAGTGACTCAGGTGATTCAAAAAAAATTTTTTTTAATCTCTGACTTTGTAAAGTTTTATAAAAATCATATTTTAAACTATCCAACAAATGTCTGATGCTTCTCAACATGTTCTTTTTATTATCTCCAGCACTCCGTGACTATATTGTTTATGCCAGTATTATGCTTAATTAAGCACCACGACACTATCGATAAAGAGTCAGAAAGCAAGATGCGACACAGACCATCCAAAAATGCAGTTATCCTGGCAAGCTAAGGATAAACCTTACAAAAAAGGGAGATGCTTCCCAGAAATTGTTTTCCTTTAACTAAAAGATCCAAAAATAAGAGGTTATATGCCAAGGATAATTGAGCATAGTGATCATGATTATGCTGGTAGTCTCCAGCATTTAGAAACATAGTATCAAGGTTTATATTCCACACCAATGATGTTATGCTGCTTCATACATTTTAAAGATACGCTTATGCTTTCTGGTTACAAAATGAACAGACCTCAGGAAAGAGGGCCTCCTATACTCACTACTTTGTCCAGAGAGTGCAGACTATTCCAGTCTGAGGCACTTCTTCCCCAACCTGCCATTTGCTCTTAGAACTCTTTGTATCACTCCATCATTGCAATCATCCTACTGAACTATAGTTACTGATCTATTGTCCTTTTCCCCACAGATAAAAGCCAGAAGGGTATTTGGGTTATATTTACTTACATGACCATCATTCATTCATTCATTCATTCATTCTATATTTTAGGTGCTGTTTCAGGTACTGGGGGTATAGCATAGGAAAAGACAAAGTACCAGTTCTTAAGGAGCTAAAGGTCTAGTGGAGGGAGATAAACACATACACAGGGAAGTAAATAAGTAATTCTAAATGGCGATGAGTGATATACGATAAATAGAATAAGGCAACAGGATGAAAAGAAATGGGCTGGAAGAGGGATCCTTTAGCTAGAGTGTTCGGAGCAGGGCTTCCTGAGTTGGTGGCTCTTGAGTAGAGACTTTCAATCATGAGAAGGTAAGGGCTTTAAAGAACATTCCCGGCAAAAGAAACTAAATGCGCAGGTCCCAAGATTTCCCATGCTTGGAAATGGAAAGAAAGGCAATTTACTCAGAGCATAGCTATAGGAGTTAAGATGGGGAAAAGGGTGTTAGATGAGTTTGGAGAGGTGGATAGGCTCTAGCTGGCTTTACCTGTAGATCGTATTGAGGAGAGTGGGTTTTGTGCTAAAAGCAATAAAAAGCTTCTCGTGGGTTCCAAGCAGGGGAATGTCATGATCAGATTTATATATTTAGAAGACCACTCTGACTGTTTATGGAAGACAAAAGGAGGGCTATAATTTAGGAGGTGGCTGCTGAGGTCCTGGGAAGAGATGATGACTTGGATCAGGGTTGAGGCAGTGGAGTGTTCAGATTTGGAGGTTATGACCGTAAGCCTTGCTGATGGAGTGGACTGTGGAGGAGGGACTGCCTGAGTCCCAGGCTTTGGTTAAGCATCTAGGCAGATGGTGGTGCTACTTAATGAGACTGTATGAGGAAGGGATTGGGACGTGGATGGCAACTCAAGTGTTCATTTTTGGACAAATTGAGTTTGAGAGGGCTGTTAGATACCCATATCTTTTTTTTTTTTTTTTTTAAGATTTTATTTATTTTTCGGAGAGAGAGAGTGAGAGAGAGAGAGTGGAGTACAAGCAGGGGGGCGGCAGGCAGAGGGAGAAGCAGGCTCCCCGCTGAGCAGGGAACCCAATACGGGACTCAATCCCAGGACCCCAGGATCATGACCTGAGCCGAAGGCAGACGCTTAACTGGCTGGGCCACCCAGGCGTCCCGACACCCATATCTTCTGAAAGGATTCCAGAACCCAGGGCAAATCAAATGTGCACAGTCCCCTTTGTACTTTTCTATCCCTACAGAAAAGTGGTTAAGATCCTGAGCTTTGAAGGGAAACAGACCTGAATCTGTACCCCAGTTTTCCTATTAAATCAAATATGCCGGGGCGCCTGGGTGGCTCAGGTGGTTAAGCGTCTGCCTTCGGCTCAGGTCATGATTTCCGGGTCCTGGGATGGAGCCCCGTGTCGTCAGGCTCCCAGCTCAGCGGGGAGTCTGCTTCTCTCTCTGCCCCTCCCTCCTGCTTGTGCTCTCTGTCTCTCTCTCTCTCTCTCAAATAAATAAATAAAATCTTAAAAAAAAATCAAATATGCCATCTTGGATAATCAGCTTTTTTGAGGCTCGGTTTTCATATCTGGCAAATATCTACCTCAGGGGGTTGCTGTGAGGATTAAATTAGATTGTGTACATAAAATGCTTAGTGGAATGCTTGGATCATAGCAAGTGTTCAACAGTGATACCCCAAACTGGTGATTATAATCATGGTGATGATGAACTGGCTAAAGAGACAAGCACAGTGGGGGGGACTTCGACGGCAAGTAGAGAGAGACTTGTGTCCGCCCCACTGTGACTGGCATGAGGAAGGACGGGAAGTTTATTTGTCAGTAAGCAGGGCCTTTTCCCTCATGCTTTAAGTTTCTCTGATTTCCGTTCTTAGGAGGACTGCACCGATTCCCCCTAGTCACCATGCTCTATGTATAATGTGTTCTCTGGCCATGAATAAAATATTTCTTTTTGTATGCAAGATTTTAAAAAATTTTACTAAAATACACTTAACAAAAACTATACCACTTTAACCATATGTAAGTGTATACTTCAGTGGCATTACGCACACATGGTTGCTCAGCCGTCACCAGTATCTGTCTCCAGAGCTCATTTGATCTTCCCAAGCTGAAACTCTAGCCATTTAGTAGTAACTCCCCATTCTTGCCTCTCCCAGTCCCCCTGCAACCACTAAATACTTTGCGTTTCTATGAATTGACTACTCTAGGTACCTGATATCAATGGAATCTTACAGTATTTGTCCTTTTGTGACTGGCTTATTTCACTTAGCATCAGCTCTTCCAGGTTCATCCATGTCATAGCACATGTCAGAATTTCCTTTTTTATGGCCAAATAATATTGCACTGTGTGTATATATCCCATTATGTTTATCCATTCATTTTTCAGTGGACACTTCGGTTACTTGCACCTTTTGGTTATTGTGAGTAATGCTCTTATGAATATGGGTGTACTATACAAGCGGGTTTACGAGGCAGTATAAATATTGAGTTACTTATTAATTCATTTACTCATTTTCTCCCTCACCAACTTTCCTGAATGCTTACCGAGGCTGGCACTGATGATACTTCTGTGTGCTGTAACTAAGAGCTATAACTCAGTTAGTTGTTTGCAGTATTCTCCAGAGGCAATGGAATTATTCAGAACATTAATTTATCTCCATGTTTAAAAACTGCAGAGGAAACTTTAAGATCTTTTGGTTTGGCAATCCACTCAGCAAGCAATTTTTGAAGACTGATGCTGTGCATGGCATGAAATTTGCCTCAAAGAATCTTGCATTCTGCCCCACAAAACCAGAAAATGAAGTAGAAGGAAAGAAAGATAGCAGTGGTAATAAACAGAAGGAGAAATGAGAGGGAAATGGTAAAGACAGGAAGGGTGGATAGGATGAACTGCAAAGTCAATTCATGGCCCAAAAGGTTTTAAGATCTCTATGCTTCTTTCTTCGAATGAGAATCCTGCGATCATTTTCAAAGAATAGAGCCAAAGAAATAAGCTCCAGAGAATAAAAAATGAAGATTGCAAAACTGAGTCAGGCAAAAAGCCTGAGGCATTTATTTAATGCATCACAAGGCATACATTTATATTCACCTCTTTGTTATCCCTAAAATGTGATTTGAGAAGAAATGTAGATTAGAGAAAAAGCATCTAATTTTAGGTATGTTGGAGAGTAAGAACTGATCAATATTCAGGAATTAACTGAGAGTGTCAATCCAGGACAAAAATGAATGTGAACAGCTGTGTTCCACAATCTGACCTCAGGACATTGGACCTTTAGTATTTCCATAATATGACTGTAAAAAATATGTCCCTCCAGCCTTATTTGCTTTCCTTAATGGATAATGCTTCTGGCTTGGATCTTTGTGTGGAAAAAAGGATCTTTTGTCTCATAAAATGTTACAGATGCTGCTATGGTAACACACTTTAATTTTATTCCTATCTCAGAAGATAAACATGGAAAAATGCAATTGGCAATTTACTCTAATATTTAGCATTAGCTTTAGGTCCACAGAGCATTTTGGTTTTTGTTTTTAAGAAACATTGGCACTTTCGTTAACC
Organism: Neomonachus schauinslandi; assembly: GCF_002201575.2. Taxonomy (NCBI): domain Eukaryota; kingdom Metazoa; phylum Chordata; class Mammalia; order Carnivora; family Phocidae; genus Neomonachus; species Neomonachus schauinslandi. The sequence goes on from NC_058404.1 coordinate 59,825,119, forward strand.
TGCTGTACTCAATTAAGCAGAATCCTAAAGCCCTGTCTAAAAGGTATTACCCTGCCAACTCAAAAATACCATGTGGCCAAGTTTCAAAACCCACAAGGGAAAGAAAGCATGCTACTTCTATGACAAAATTCTTAGGTGGCCAGAATGAGTTTGCATTTGTGGGAAGTTTCTGCTGGACTAAAAACCCAAACATCTCAGCATTTACAAAGATAGTATCAATTTGGTTGAAATAAAACTCATCAGTTGAATAGAGAGACAATTACTGAATTTTTTTCCTACTAGGAAACACTGCGACATGTTGCATTAAAACCTTTAACATTAAAGCAAATTGTTTACTTTGCACTCAGTAAATAACCAAGGTTATTGCACCCCGAGGAGGTAATTTGAAGCCCTGATTCCCTGCTAAGGTCTAACAATATTCATTTACACAGGAGGTAGAAGCTTCCAACGCTTGCCAGTGTCATAAAAACAGAGCAAAAAGCACAAGCAGTAGGAAAGACACAGGAAATATGGTCAATATTACACTGCATGGACTTAAATCCAGTGACATTGCCGCTAGGATTGCAAAGAAAAACCAGCTCCCAGCTGTGTTTTTTAAAAGCTCATCTCTGCAGTGACTCTCACTTCATAATTGCTATTAATTTTTCTCTTCTGTAATATAAAGGCTTGGCAGCAGAAGAGTTAATGAAGGGTGTGGTCAATTTACACAAAATTTCAATTACAATTACAGGGGTGATCAAGTCTGATCATGATTCACCATATGGCACTCTAATCCTCTAACCTGCTCCAGAATATGTACTGTGCCTGGTTCATTCATTAAGTGATTAGAAAACATGCAGTCTGCTTAATTTCAGTTATTCTAGATCTTTCTAGAATAATAAAAATCATCATTCTTATTGATTCATACACTAACAGTTGTATTCAGAATGAATATACTAACACTACAATACTTTTCGGATACCACAACATACACAAATTGCTAGTAATCAAACTGAAGTGCCTACCTAAGTTGTTCTTGAAGCAAACTTCAGCACTCTGTAATATTTTCCCTTCATAAAACTCCCCAAGTATTTACAGTCTGTAGATGAGATCATACTCTTGAAACGGTAAAGATTAAATGAGAGGAGAACGAGAGTGAAAGAGAGGTTGTTCACACTAACACTACTTGTATTGAAAAGATTCGACGGCACCGTCTTGGTTCTCATTGGTCACTCAGTGGCCTGGAACAATATTTGCCCAGTTGCTATGTAGAGAGGGGCGGCTGCCAATTCACTTCACTAATAAGCCTGAACCTGGCCTTTTCAGATAAGAGTGGTTATTGTTTGAGTTAATGTGTTTGCTGATAAGATGCTCACCAATGAAGGTAAAAGAGATATTTTTCTTTGTGGCAAACTGCAGAACTACTACAGACATTTCTCCGCTACTCTCTGAATTCTAACAGCTGTTGCAAAAAGCAAATCAGCAGCAGAGATGATTTATGTGTTTTGTTTTTTTTTTAATTAGACTTGCCCCTTTCAGGAACGTACATCTAAAAAGATCACATTTAAATATTTTCTTTAAAAGGTCACTATACCTGAAATATATGAGAATAACTCACCCACTCCAACTCTAAGAACCCATTAAAATATAAAGTATTCCATGTTGCCTTTGTGTATATGTGTGTGTGTGTGTGTGTGTGTATAATAATTATTATTTTTAGTGGAGGCTTACATTAGGGAAATTTTCCCAAATTTCAGGTGAAGCAGTTTGGATTTGGCAGATATGCACATACCCCCCATCACTGAACTGTGAGCATACATAATATGTATGCCAGTTTGAACAGCACAGGACTAAGGTAAAGCACATGCCAATTTAGGTAGGGTTTAGATAAAAATTCCAAGGCAGAGGATTTTCTTTTTGTATTTAAAGAAATACCCTATTATTTTTTTAATATATATTGAGTGTAAGTGCATTTTTTGTGAGATTGTGTAAAGACCATTTAGACTCTGAATTTAACTTCATGTAATGAACAGAAGTTCATGAAAACAAGCATACTAGATACCCCTTTAAGAAATAATTTATAGTAATGATTTTAGTGTGCCAAATACTAAGAGAAAAATGGAATAAATAATTTATCTTAGCAGGTAAGATATTTGGGGCACCTGGTGGGCTCAGCCGGTAGAGCATGCAACTCTTGATCTCAGGGTTGTGAGTTCAAGCCCCACGTTGGGTAGAGCGATTACTTAAAAAACTAAAACGCTTAAAAAACCAAACAAAAACAAACAAGATGTTTTCTAGTGCTCTGTTGTAGAATTTCTCAAGAATATTATTAACTATGATGGAAATTCTCTATGTCCCTCTAATTTGCTCTTTATCATTAAGTAAGGCACAATGGATTTTTTGCTATATATTTGCTTATTATTAACAGAAATAAAAACAAATAAAATAATAGATTCATAATAACAGATTAACAAAATTTTTCATAGAACAAGAAGGGACCATGGTACTTTAAAGTCTGCACTACGATACTGAGGAATTTCAACTTTCATCTTGAGTATTTTTCAAAATTAAAATAAAAAATCTAGATAACTGAAAATAACCTCAAGGACAATTCAACAGGTTTCTGGCATCTAAAAAAAATAGTTTCTTGAACTCAACATACGAAGATCATGTGATACTACTAAAATTCATTTCTAAGATGGAGCTCCAGGGACAACCGACAAGGCAGTGAGAGGATATGCTCATAGCTAGAAAGCGTGTTGCAGAATAGGTTCCAGTTGTTTTCCTGAGTTGCCTCCCCAATGAAGACAAGATGTTCCGAAGGAACAATCTGGTGAATCCCTGGGCTCAGTGCATTTGCTGGTCTCTGCTGAGCCTGGCCAATCCATACGGTCTCTATGTGGAGACCCTTCATTTTGTGTCCATGAAAAACACATACGTAAATGATCCCAATGTTTATATTAATATATCGATTTCTTTTGCTTAGCACTTTACTGCAATATCTGGTGAAGACTAAAGCTAGAAGAAAAGACTGAGATTGATAATCCTCATGTCACTGTGGGAAGAAACATAGTAAGAAGCAATATGTTTATGAACCAGAACATGTTTATATTTTCATGGACTCATAAATCAATACAATTTCTAAAATATAGGTACCTAGAATTGGTAATTATAGGTAAGAGTCTTCCTCTAAAAACGAAGAATTTTATTCTTTATAGTAAGGTCTAAATCTAGAGAAGAGGGTAAACTGAAGTTGGTGTCTTTAAAAATATATTAGTTTTTAGTAACTGATACTCTAGTACTCCCAGAGAAAATTTTCTGTTGGATGATGGCCAAAGAGATTAGCTAAAAGCTAAGAGACCATATCCTTTCTCTTACATTATCTCTGATCTATTTCATACTATTATAATCAAAATACTCCCTTTGTGTCCAGAATTTGGTCACAGGATAGGTCAAAAGTTCTATGGGTATTTTGAGGAAGAAGGAAAAAAAAGCACCATACAACACAAAGCACACTAATTCTGCAATAGACACCAGCATTATTTGGCTAGTTTAGAAGACAAAATTTTCTCAAGGCTATAAGGTTTCATGGAACATAAAAAATATATAAAGAGGAATCAGCTTCTTGATTATGAGAGCTTTTCCTTTCAATTCAAAACAGGTTTTCTTCTGTGAGCTTTTGTTTTTTCTTCCATAAGGTGGGCTGATGGTGACAAGGTAAATATATATTATTCAATAACAAATAAGAAATGATGTGAAACAATGGCATTTTGCATCTAGGAAAGGTCTTTTCAGAGCATAAGTCTGACTGTGAGCTTTTTTCTCGAGGCCCTTATGGCTTTCCCTAGCCCTCCAGATGACATTCGAATTGGCCACCCTATTTTTCCAAGTCTTATTCTATCCTTTTCTATGGAGCTCACCCTGCTTCAGTCAAGCTGAAATGGTTTTGGATGAACAAACATGTGGCATACTTCCTCACCTCCAGCTTTCACACCTAGATTCTCTTGACCTGAAACATCTTCCTTCCCTGCTTTTTTCTTGACTTATCTCTAAGCTTCCCGAGATCTCAGTTTGGGTGATGTATTTTTCCCTTGTTCTATATTGCCATGGCACTCAGGTTTTCCTTTTTGTAGCACAGGTCATGTGTAGTAATTACTTGTGCACAAAGAAATTGGCTCTAAACATCCCCTTCCATATTCTCAGAGCCTACTATAATGCCTACTAGTATATAGTAAACACTCGATAAATATTTGTTTAATGACCATGAGTTTGAACAGGAATAGATGCTTATTTTGGTAGCACTGGTCAGGGAAAAAAGTAAAGGACTAAAGTTTTCTCAAGGGTAATATCATATTGACTTTAGAAAAATGCATGGCTTCTTATTGGGAGCAAAGATGATGAGGGTGGATCTGCTTTTGATCCATCTGGATATCTATGACTTAATCTTAATCTGCAGTGATTTTCTCTAAAAACATGAAGACCTAAAGTTAATAATTATGCAAGTCCTCTTGGGATCTTGGGGAGATTAATTTTGTACATGGAATACATATATCATTATCTAGGCTACTGTTTTCATTTATTTCCATTTCTAGGGTCAGCCCCCAAAACTTTGAATTCCTCCATGGATTTCTGTCATTAATCTCAGTCATGGATTTTAATAGGCAAGGTATATTCCCTCCTTGGCCTACTATCTCGTTGTGTTTACCCATAATTTTAGATTCTTTCATCTTTTCAAATAAGCTCTTCAAGAGCGGTGTGTTTCATTTGCATTTCTATGTGTTATTCTATAGATATTCCGCAGATTCTTGCTAAATTGACAAATGAATGCACAGTAAGCAGTTATATTTGTCTAGATATAAAGAGGTGAAATGTTGAAACTCACAGTAGACCGAGGGGGAGTAGGTCACCTCACCTGGGACGCTGGTTATATTGGAATCTACATGGCCTTATCTAATCTCACCTGCATAAGAAACACTGGCTCTATTAACATTTGAACAAGAGACCTGGAAATGCTAATTCAGGTATCTCAGTAAACCTTGAGTGAATTCCCTGTGAGTCACATTTGAATAGCGTGAACTATGATAATGTCCTAGTAAGGACAGCAAGGCTTAGAATGGAGCTTTCATCCTCTCCACTTTGGTGAAGCTCAGATAAATTTTCTTTCACAGTGCTTCTAGAATTGCTTCACAATTCTTTTGCCTCCATGGAACACAGAATGAAAGAGATGCCATGAGGGGAGCTGCCCAGTTTCTGGACGATCTTAGTTTGTAATCCACATCACACTAGGCAATATTTTTTTTAATGTACTGTATCTATAAATAGGGAACACTTCCACTGCCTCACAGTATATGTACCATTGTACACATATACAATAGTTTTTCTTGCTAAAATGTCACACCGCAAAATCTCCATTCATTTAAAAGATACATGTATTAAAACTACTAACATAAAGAAAAGCTGAGGGGGAAAATTAATCATTTTATGTAATACTTTGGGAGTTTCTCAATATGCTCAGTTACACTGAGATTTGGCTTTAATCTTTGAGGTGGTTGGTGGAAGATACATGAATAATTTCATGATGCCTCAGATTTTTTCTCTGTGCCCCTAAATGATAGAGACCCTCAAAGCTCTAATTTCATTTTCTAGCAGATCGGATTCATGGGATGCTATGACTTTAAATGCCTTTATATGCCACCTCCCACTCTTTTATTTCTGGCTTTATTCTTTCCACTGAGCTCCAGATTCTTATGTTCAACTGCTCTGAGATCACTGGTCAGAAAACTGATCTGTATCTCCGATTTAACGTATCTGAAGCGGAAATCTTGATGCCAACTCTCTTCTTGGTCATTCACTTGTGATGCCTACCCACCCACCAGTTGTTCCCATTTCAGTTAGTAGGTCCACTATTCACTCAATTGTGCAGGCCCCAAATTCTCTTTTATTCTTTCATCTGTCAATCAACCTGCCAGAAAGTTCTTCCAGCTGTACCTCCAAAAATATGTTGTAAATTCCACTTCTGTTCACCATCTCCACGGCTACAACAGGCCATTCTATTTTTCCTTTGAACTCACTCAGCTCTCTTCCTTCACCTACTCTCCTATATATATAGTCCATACACGGAGTATGGAACAACAGGCATCTTCTGGAAGCAAAACTCAGATCACTTTCTTCTCAGAATCATCTAATGGCTTCCTGTTGCTATTAAGATAAGAGTCCCTCTCCCTTTCCATGTTTTAGGGCCCCACATGGTTTGGTTCACTCCATGCTCTAGTGCCACTGGCCTTTCCTCTCTTCAAACATGCAACTCTCATTCCCACCTCAGGACCTTTCTCCCCTGGCTTCCTTTTCCATAAAGCTTTCCTCTGCTAAATTGTTCTCAGGAGATCTCTCCTGACCACACCATCTAAAGTAACCCTGCATCCCTCGTTACTCTCCAGTGTACACTTTTATCTTCCTCAAGCACTTAATACCATTTAAAATGATATCATTTACGTATTTATTTATTTGCTACCTTCTTTTTCTTGCCAGAGCATAAGCTCCTTGAAGGCAGGAGCTTCACCCATCTTGTTAGTAATGATATCCCCAGTGCCCATTCCTAAACCTCCTTTAATAATGAATGGATGAATCTCAGGCATTACTTGTGTCCTCTGTGCATCTGTTTCCTACTTTAAGTATTGTAAATTTTAGAAATAATGTATATAAATCACCTAGTACAGTGCCAGGAACATAAAAGACCCTGAACAGATATTTGGTGACTATAGTAAAGAGTGCTTTTCCCGTAATATTAGCACATACTGGGAGGTAAGTTGGCAGGTGAAAGAGACACTTGGACAGTGGTTCAACATCTGCAAATCAATCAATGGGATACACCACAATAATAAAAGAAAGGACAAGAACCATATGATCCTCTCAATAGATGCAGAAAAGGCATTTGACAAAATACAGCATCCTTTCTTGATCAAAACTCTCTGCAGTGTAGGGCTAGAAGGAACATACTTCAGTATCATAAAAGCCATATACAAAAAACCCACAGCAAATATCATCCTCAATGGGGTAAAACTGAGAGCTTTTCTCCTAAGGTCAGGAACACGGCAGGGATGTCCACTCTCACCACTGTTGTTCAACATAGTACTAGAAGTCCTACCCTCAGCAATCAGACAGCACAAAGAAATAAAAGGCATCCAAATTGGCAAAGAAGAAGTCAAACTCTCACTCTTTGCAGATGACATGATACTCTATGTAGAAGACCCAAAGACTCCACCCAAAAATTCTAGAACTGATATAAGAATTCAGCAAAGTCACAGGATATAAAATCAACACACAGAAGTCAGTTGCATTTCTATACACTAACAATGAGGCAGAAGAAACCCATAAGATGATAACCTAGGAATACACCTAACCGAAGAGGTAAAGGATCTGTACTCTGAAAACTACAGAACACTTTTGAAAGAAATTGAGGAAGACACAAAGAAATGGAAAAACATTCCATGCTCATGGATTGGAAGAACAAATATTGTTAAAATGTCTATGCTACCCAAAGCAATCTACACATTCAAAGCAATCCCTATCAAAACACCATCAACATTTTTTGGGGTGCCTGGGTGGCTCAGTCGTTTAGCGTCTGCCTTCAGCTTGGGTCATGATCCCGGGGTCCTGGGATTGAGCCCCAAATCGGGTTCCCTGCTCAGTGGGGAGTCTGCTTCTCCCTCTCCATCTGCCGATCCCCTGCTTGTGCTCCCTTGCACGCACTCCCTCAAATAAATAAAATCTTTTTTTTTTTAAGATTTTATTTATTTTTCAACAGAGAGAGAGACAGTGAGAGAGGGCACACAAGCAGGTGGAGTGGGAGAGGGAGAAGCAGGCTTCCCACTGAGCAGGGAGCCCGATGGGGGACTCCATCCCAGGAACCTGGCATCATGACCTGAGCTGAAGGCAGACGCTTAATGACTGAGCCACCCAGGCGCCCATAAATAAAATCTTAGGAAAAAAAAATACCATCAACATGTTTCACAGAGCTGGAACAAGTAATCCTAAAATTTGTATGGAACCAGAAAAGACCCCGCATAGCCAGAGGAATGTTGAAAAGGAAAAGCAAAGCTGGTGGCATCACAATTCCGGACTTAAAGCTATATTACAAAGCTGTAATCATCAAGACAGTATGGTTCTGGCACAAAAACAGACACATAGATCAATGGAACAGAACAGAAAACCCAGAAATGGACCTTCAACTCTATGGTCAACTGATCTTCGACAAAGCAGGAAAGAATGTCCAATAGGAAAAAGTCTCTTCAACAAATGGTGTTGGGAAAATTGGACAGCCACATGCAGAAAAATGACACTGGACCATCTTCTTACACCACACACAAAAATAGACTCAAAATGGATGAAAGACCTAAATGTGAGACAGGAATCCATCAAAATCCTTGAGGAGAACACAGGCAGCATGCTCTCTGACCTTGGCTGCAGCAACTTCTTGCTAGACAGGTCTTCAAAGGCAAGAGAAACAAAAGAAAAAAAAAAAGGACCTATTGGGACTTCATCAAGATAAAAAGCTTTTTCACAGCAAAGGAAACAGTTGACAAAACTAAAAGGCAACCTATGGAATGGTAGAAGATATTTGCAAATGTCTTATCAGATAAAGGGCTGGTATCCAAAATCTATAAAGAACTTATCAAACTCAACACCCCCCACAAAAAAAATCCAGTCAAGAAAAGGGCAGAAGAGGGCGCCTGGATGGCTTAGTCGTTAAGCATCTGCCTTCCGCTCAGGTCATGATCCCAGGGTCCTAGGATCGAGTCCCGCATCGGGCTCCCTGCTCTGTGGGAAGCCTGCTTCTCCCTCTCCCACTCCGGCTGCTTGTGCTCCTGCTCTCGCTATCTCTGTCTCTGTCAAATAAATAAAAATAAAGAAAGAAAGAAAGAAAGAAAGGAAAGAGCAGAAGACGTGAACAGACATTTCTGCAAAGAGACATCCAAATGGCCAACAGACGCATGAAAAAATGCTCAACATCATTCGGCATCAGGGAAATACAAATCAAATCCACAATGAGCTACCACCTCACACCAGTCAGAAAGGCTAAAATTAACAAGTCAGGAAACAACAGATGTTGGTGAGGAGGCGGAGAAAGGGGAATCATCTTACACTGTTGGTGGGAATGCAAACTGGTGCAGCCACTCTGGAAAACAGTATGGAGGTTCCTCAAAAAGTTAAAAATCAAACTACCCTAGGACCCAGCAACTGCACTACTAGGTATTTACCCCAAGATACAAATGTAGTGATCCGAAGGGGCACCTGCACCCCAATGTTTATAGCAGCTATGTCCGCAATAGCCAAACTATGGAAAGAGGCCAGATGTCCACCAACAGATGAATAGATAAAGAAGATGTGGAACTAGAGGGTATTATGCTAAGTGAAATAAGTCAGTCAGAGAAAGACAAATACCATATGATTTCACTCATATGTGTAATTTAAGAAACAAAACTGATGAACGTAGGGGAAGGGAAGGAAAAATAAATAAGATGGCAACAGAGAAGGAGACAACCATAAGAGGCTCTTAACTATAGGAAACAAACTGAGGGGGTGCCTACATAGTAAGTCAGTTAAGCGTCCATCTCTTGACTTTAGCTCAGGTCATGATCTCAGGGTCATGAGATGGAGCCCCGCGTCAGGCTCCGTGCTCAGCAGGGAGTCTGCTTGAGATTCTCTCTCTCCCTCAGCTCTGCTTTCTCTCTTAAAAAACAAATAAACAAAACAAAACAAAAAACCCCCAAAAAACAAACTGAGGATTGCTGGAGGGGAAGTGGGTGAGAAGATGGGGCAACTAGGTGATGGGCATTAAGGAGGGCACCTGATGGAATGAACACTGGGTATTATGTGCAACTGATAAATCTCTAAATTCTACCTCTGAAACTAATAGTACACTATATGTTAATTAAACTGAATTTAAATAAAAATTTTTTTAAATGTACTTGGAAGAAGTATTAGGTTTAAATTCCTGTTTATTTTATTTTATTTTATTGTCTATGTGACCTTTGAGCCAATCTGTTAACTTTTCCAAGTCTCATTCTCTTCATCTGTGAAATAATAACCTAGTTGTAATGAGGATAAGTGCTTAAGCAGCACCTATAAAAGTGGTTTATAAACTGTAAAGAGTTGAGTAAAGACATGCAATTTAAGTATTATTATGGGGAAATGTCTATAGATTAATGGAAGGAAGGAGTTGTGGTAGCCCTTATTCTTTCCAATGACATTTCTCTTGAAATAAGTAAGTGTGTCTATGTTGAATCTCAAAACTGATCCCATTTCTGATGAACTAGTCCATCCAAAAACCAATGGATGGAATCTTGTCTAATTCAAATAAAGGGAAGTTTTGGTAATCCCCTTTAAGGGGCTGGAAAAATAATAAAAGTTTGAGTGATCTGTGAGTTGGAGCATGAATGAAAGTTTTGAGTAAGTTAAGAAAAAGTTTATGAATGTGTTTTGAACTTCCTTTTTCTAACTTAAAAAAGATTTTTGAAATTTGTCATTTGCTTATCAGCCCATAGCGGGTGGTCTGCTTATTTATGAGTATCCAGCACCTGTCTGTGGCAACTTTGGGAAAAGGGGTCCTGGAGGTGATTTGGGCTTCACTGGCTCATCCTTGATTACATCCAGGGAGACCTAGGGTGCACAGGACTCTGAAGGACAGGTTGCACAACAGGGCCTGCATGGGTCTCACTGTCATCTTCCTGGCTCCTGGACGGAATAGCAAGTACTTGAAATACTTCCTTCTAGAAGGTAGATGTGCTTCCTCTGTCATTGCAGGTAGATCTGCTTTCCAAAGCGAATGAATCATAAGTGTCTTAGTCAGTTTGGGCTGCTATAACAAGTTACTCTACACTGGGTAGCTTATAAACACATTTATTTCTTACAGTTCCAGAGGCTGGAAGTCCAAGATCAGTGTGCCACTTATGGTCAGGTTCTGGTGAAAGCCTTCTTCCAGGTTGCAGATTTCTTGCTGTCTTCACATGGTGGAAGGGCAAGGGATCTCTCTGGGGTCTCTTTTACAAGTGCACTAATCCCATTCATCAGGGTTCCACCCTTATGACCCTATCACCTCCTAAAGGCCCCACTTTCTAATACCATCATCTTGGGCATTAGGTTTTCAGCATCTGAATTTTGGGGGGACACAAACGTTCAGACCATAGCATTCTGTATGTATCAGTCAGGGTTCTCCAGAGAAACAGAGCCAATAGGATATATAGATAGATATAGATACAGATATATAAGAGGAGATTTAATGGATTGGATGATTCTAGCCCACATTGGTGAGGGCAGGTCCTCTTTATTCAGTCTCCTGATTCAAATGCTAGTCTCTTCTGGCAACACCTTCAGGAGACACAGCCAGAAGCAAAGTTTTACCAGCTAAATGGGTATCCCTTAGCCTAGTCAAGCTGACACAATTAATCATCATAATATCCAACAGCCTAGTTATGCTACAATATTTTTGTGTGTATATACACTTTTTTTCAATAGAATAAAATCTTTGTCTATTTCTAGATGGATATCCAAATGGCAAATCAGCTTTCTGTGGAAATGCACTCAAGCGTTAAAGTTCCATTAAGATAGTTTGGGTCTGCCTTCCACAGTGCTAATATGCCTGGTTCTTCACAAAGTACCTGGCACTTATTAGGAACTCAATAAATGGTGATTGAATGGATGTCTAAATGGTTTAATGAGCTTCTTTCTCTGATCCCCTGATGCCTTGATCACAGAAGCAGGTACTTGGGGACAGACACAACTTGGGGAGGTACTATGAATCCCTTAACTCATTTTAGTATCATTTAATTCATTTTGATTAGGAAGAATAATTTCTTTCCTGATAATTGCACTCTTTGTCTTCCAGTTCAAGTAAAACCCTTTAGAGAAAGTTTCAAAAGAAATCTGTCTGTTTCAAATTATGTGTGAACCCGATACTAGAAACCGCTGAGTAGTTTCAGATTACACTGTCAACACTGTGTACAGCTCTAGTACTTTCTACTGTCTGCCTGCTTTCCAGCTGTAGTTTTACTTGATGAGAAGGACTTCATTCTTAAAGGATTATGTAAGGTGATGGGTGTCATTGTGGAGAGCAAGTGCATGGCTTTATAGAATGAGAGGGGAAGTTTTTAGAGGTCAGGTATTTCTTTTAGGATACCTAACAAAGCAAGCTACAAATCTAGTTATTGGTCTTCAGAAGGAACACTCTGTAACCTGTTTCAGTTCATGCCTATCATGAAGTTACTGCATGTCTAGTTACTAGTCACACTCCTCCATATTCCACTTGACACTGTATTTTGAGGACAACTTTTATACGTGAAATGTATGTTGAAGTTTGTAAAAGATGCTATTTAAATTTAATATGAACTCAAATATAATTTTAGTAAGTGTCAGATAAAATTCACTGGTTTATAGATCACTTTCTTCAAGACTCTTATTAGTTCTCTACAACTAGCTCTTATATTACCATTGCGGTAATGTTCCCTTGTTAGAAACATGCATATTTAAACACGCTATCTTAAAATATTTCAGCTATGTTTGAAATTTGATATAATTCTATTTCCTCGTGATCAAAACCCAGTGTCAAGATAGGGCCATAGTTTACCCAGTTGGAAAGCAAATAGTTTTTGCGTCATTCATCAGAAGGGTTGGGTCAATACCCCATGCTCTGTTCCTAATGACCCTTCTTTTCAGCAAAACTCTCCTGAACATCTCCATTTTCTTGTAGTCTTGCTATGTATGGTATTGGCTGGTTAACTTGTCAAACTAATTTGAGGTTTAGAGATTTAAAACTCAGTATGAAAAGAACCTTAAGGCAGATACTCTATGGGCAACTAGAAAGTGCTGTGAAAAACTTGTTATAGCTAAACATCCAGGGTTCCTTTTGTCCTTGACTGCATTCTTCCGGAGAAAATATTTCTGCATTTGTTGTCAAAGACATTTGTGATTGAGAGTGAGTTAAAGGGGGAATTTCTGGCATCATGTCAGAACTCTAAGGAGCTATTTTAGAGTAAATCAGTCGCATAGAGAGTCCATCCACTCTAACCTAGTCCTGTAGTAACCTCTTAGCCTGTGATTTCGATTGCGATGTGGAAAGTTACATTACAACGTGAACCTTGTTTTATAAACACAGAGAGAAGGCACACCTAGGTCATGTTTTACAATAAATGGCAGATCATTATTGCTTCCTTTGCTATTTCCTTTGTAACGCTGATTATGATGAACTTTTGGCAACGTGACAATAAATGCCATTCCAAAGAAATTCCATGTTCACTTATGTAATAGGATGTCAGAATGGGGCTCTTCCGGCCTCTACCTCAACTTAAGCACAAATGTGGTAGATATCAGATACCCATGTGTATATGAGATAAACCCACATATGTAAATATTTTAAAATAATAATTAAAATACATTTATAATAAATTATATTTAAATTAATATATATTTAAAATAGTAAGCATTTATATTTACTTAAATTATTATTTAAAATAATTGAGAACTAATTTTTAAGAATATTTTATTTGAGAGAGGGAGTGAGAGAGAAGCACGAGCAAGGAGAGGGGCAGAGGCAGAGGGAGAAGCAGGCTTCCCACTGAGCAGAGAGCCCCATGTGGGGCTCGATCCCAGGACCCTGGGATCATGACCTGAGCCGAAAGCAGACGCTTAACCGACTGAGCCACCTAGGTGCCCCAAGAACTAGTTTTAAGACTCTTAGACCCTTCAAGTAATGAAAAATATAAACAATGGTCAGGGTTTGAACCTAGGGATGGGGGAAAGTGCCACCTCTAGAAGTCTGAAATGTCTCCTTACATTTGGGATACACAGAGGACTGCTGCCTGACTTCCGCCTGAGGAAGCTGAAGTATACTGTGGACGGGGGCCTACTGTGTCCTGGAAAATGTTAATGGAGAGAGGAGGTCCAAGTTTCTGTTTACGGAGGAGCCAGGGAAGAGCTGCTAATGTCTTCACTCCCAGTCTGTGGGCTTAGGGATGCAGGGCATGTGCATGTGGGACACATAGAATGGAGCTGTGGTAGGTCCCGCCTTTGCCTGGAGGGGTGAGAGGAAACCTCATCAGAAAGGGGCTGGAGATGAGGAACTGGTTTGCAGGAGATAAGGAAGGAGTCACATATGGCCACTGGGCATGAGACTGCATCTGCCTGGCTGTTGAAACTGGAGGAGAGACGTTCATCAGGAAAACTCTGGAGTTCACACAACTCCCCAGTGAGAAAACAACTGACTTTTCCATCTGCAGGTCCAGGGAGAGCAAAGAAACCCAGCCAAGTAAGGACTATCCTGTCCCCTCACCGCTCCTGCCTTTCCCACTTCTGCCCTGGTGGGAAGTATGATCTGCAGGAGGGAAGAGGTTAAAGAGCAGGTGGGAGTCTCCTTCCCCACTGCCTGTTTATGGCCTGGACTAGCTCCTAAATGGGGGAGGGGAGACAATGTCACACTGTGTCAAGCTCAGAGGTTTGATAATTACATCAGATTAGGTCTTCTTGTTACCAATGGCAACTGTGCTTGTGACTTCAAGCAAATGTGAGGGGTCTTACCTAAGAGTGGATAGTGTCTTTGGAGTTTTCATCCAGGGACAAGGGAAGATGACTTCAGTACAATGGAATAACTTAAAGGGACAGTGTAAGAGAAGAATAAACTGTGATAAGCTTATGTCCTGTGTTGTGCTAGCTCAACATATTGGTTGTGTCTAGAATGAATATGGATATAATTGAATGGCTATGGTTTCAAAGTTAGCACGCACACAGAGAAACATAAAAGAGAGAGTTCAATAGAGATTCTGTTTGGAATGGACTCAGATCTATTGAAACATCGTCAGATGCATGGAACACTTTAGGGCAACATTTATTAAACAAATAGCAAGTGCAACTGTGAATTGAGAGCCCACTGAATATTGATGCTTCCTAGAGAGGATGGTTGCAGAAATACCTGCCCTGCTGTCTTCTAATGTGTGCATATGGTAGGTGCCTTTAGAATAGAACAGGGCTATAAATTATAGGCAGGAGTGGCTCATTTCTCTAGACTTTACACCTCAGTCACAAAAGAGTATGGAGCACCCTAAACTTTAAGAGCAAGAGTGCCTCAAGCTTTGAAACTTTTCCTCACACCTTTTTCTCCAGCATGAATTTCTGTACTTCTCTATTTTCTTAGTCTTTTTTTTTTTTTTTTTTTTTTTTAGTACTTTGGATTAGGATGTGAAGACAAATATTAACGGTGATGTTCCTCTTAGATATGACTTACATGACCCTGTTATACAGGGTAAAAGTTTCAGGCTTGTTTGGCAGGTGGGGGGACTGGATATTTTTGGCTTTTTAAATTCAGGCTACCAAGAGGTTAATTTGCACACCTTGAAAGCATCCTGCTGTGCTCTGCTCACTCTCAGGAATTTTACTTTCAGAAAGCCCACTTTTAAGAAATGGAAAATATGTGTACATAGGAGAGGGAAAGTACTTCGCCTTCTTAGAAATTCCCTATTTTGGGAAGTATTAATATGAGCTACCATCTATAAGCACATAATATGTGTTAGGAACTGTGCTAAGGGGTTTTAAGCACTTTCTCTCTGATGGGATCTTTAAGGTTGTTCTGGCTACATTTTACAAAGGAGGAAATGGAGGTTTAAGAAGGTTAAACCATGTGTCCTCAGTCACAGGACTTGTTTGCATCTGAGCCTGGAATTGATCCTGTCTTTTTGACTGGATTCCCAGCTCTTAACAGCTCTGTATGTTATACAGAGCTAAGCTTTTGAATAAATTATTAATAAGGTGTCAAGACAGGCCATGATGCTGAATACATAGATGGATAATGAGGGATTAAATCAACTGCCTTGGAATGAGCTGCATTTTGTTTCCAAATCTGTTATACTTGGCAAGAGTACCAGAAATGGAACAGATGTCCTACTTACTCTTGTGGTGATCTGCCTCACCCCCTGGTTTAATTGTATAACAGAAAGCAGAGAAAGAGATGATTGATCTGTTAATATCGAGTCCTTCCTTCTAATACTCATACCCAGACATCTAAAAAACTTTGAACATAGCCTTGCGTCTGCTTTGAAGAAACCCAGAGAGCAGCAAGATTTCGCAGCAAGCATAGTCAACAGAAGGCTGGTTGCAATGCACCAGCCTGAAGAAAGGGGCTCCAAACCCAGCAGGAGATCCCCCTGCCCACTAGGCAGATAATAGCATCTTCTTCCTTCGCAGTTAGGGAAAGGCTGCACACCAGTGAGGGTTTTATTCAGGCCTCAGACCTCTGGACGGGTGTCAGTCTCCCGGCCCTAACATGTCTCCAAATAGCAATTATTGCAGGTATTTAGAACTTATCAACAAGTTCGATTTATTGGGAAAAAATATGGGTGAAATCCTTAATAATGGTAGATCTATATTTTCTCCCTTATCTTTTGCACCTGATTAGAAGAAGACTGGACCCCAGTAAAATAAAATAAATATTTTTATATGTATTTTTCATGATAAATGTATCTTATTGCATGTAGTTAAAAAATATAAAAACATATGCAGAGGGGTGCCTGGTTGGCTCAGTTGGGAGAGCATGTCACTTTTGATCTCAGGGTCGGTGAGTTCAAGCCCCACATTGGGCATAAAGCTTGCTTAAAAACAAACAAACAAAACACATTTGCAGAAAAATCACTGAAAATCATGCTACCTAGGGGAAACATTGTTTTCATTTTGATGTATTTTCTTCCAGTGTTTACCATTTATATCTTACTTAATAGAAATCATACTGCATAAAAAGGAGATGGGTTGATGCTTGTCCTTTAAATCACACTGAAGCTCTTGAGATAATCTGAAAGCTGATGATTTATTCTGAGAAGCTCAAGGATTAAATTCTGGTACTTTCTGGAATCAGGATATTATTAAAAAGATATAAAAGCAAAATAAAAAAAATTTCCTTACATATAGAATATTGAGGACTCTCAAATTGCTACATAATACCAATCTTTTAAAAAAATTTTATTAAGGGCTTACTTAGGCTTAAAGATTTAAATCTATTTATACACTCCCCACCTCCTGACAAAGTTAGAAAATATTTTGCAACAGAGATGTAATAATAGATCATCGAGTCTGTATTATGATTTGTTAAATGATAATGGTTACTTTTATTTTATTGTAAAGATTTTTTATTTACTTGACAGGGAGAGAGAGAGAGAGAGTGCGCACAAGCAGGGGGAGCGGCAGGCAGAGGGAGAAACAGACTCCCCTCTGAGCAGGGAGCCTGATTCGGGGCTCCATCACAGAATGCTGAGATCATGACCTGAGCCGAAGGCAGATGCTTAACTGACTGAGCCACCCAGGCGCCTCTGGTTACTTTTACTTTTATTTTTTTTAAATTCTAAAGATATCTCATAGGTAACACTCATTACTATGAGGCCATGAGTATCTGTGCTGACAATGGAGTGGGAGACACAGAGGTCTTTAAGTCTTTTGCTGTGGGCTTTATAATACAGATTTCTCCACATGGACTTGGGAAGAAGGTCTTGGTTGCAATGTTGGTGGATTTCCTCACTAATTGTTAGTGACTTGCAGAATAAGAGACACTGAAAAGGTACTGGAAAACGGAAAAAGTGAGCCAGCTTTCCTTGCCAATAAGGAGTTACAAGAAGCAACATTTTCTTAATATAGAGAAGGAAGTCACAAAAATAAAGCAAAGAACAAGGAATGACCTCAAAATGGGTTTTCAAGTATCAGATATTTTATGAAGGATCCTGACTTAATGTTACCCATCCTCATAAAATGAGCTGATGGCCTTCTTCTGCAAGCTGGAGGGTTTCTTGCACTTAGCAAGGTTTTAATGACAGCACACTGTGTCCCAGGTGCTGTGCTAAGCATGGGCTGTGTTGTCATGAGGACTCATGCAGAGTCACGTGAAATGAATAGTTTTTAAAAATCACCATTGTCATAAATAACTAGAAGGAGAAATACACTCAAGAAAGATTCTTCCCAGAATTTAGGGTTGCCTGATTTCACAAATGAAAATATAGGACGCCCTACCCTACCCAGAAGACCTCTCCATTGAATGATAGTGGGGGTGGGGGAGGAGGAGGAAGAGGGGAGGGCGTTCTGGGCAGATGGAAATGCATATTCCAAGGCATCCAGCTGGGGAGCTAGTTTTGTGTATATAGAAATTTAAGTTAAATATAAGGGGTGGGGGAAGCAAACCTGAGAAATAAAGCCAGGTGGAAAAAGTTGGGTAAACATACCTAGTGATTTTTTTTTTAAGTATAGATTAAGAATCATCATACAGAAACTTAGTTTTATTCACCCTAGTCCTCTTCCTGACAGCAACACCAAGGGTTCTGTTGTGGGCAGACATAGTTACCTTTCTTTACTGCCAGCCCAAACAAAATATTCTCTCAAGTAATCTGGTTTTCCTTAATCCCTTGACTTCAAGTATGTCACTTATTAGTTTATCTGAACATTTTACATTTTAAATATTTTTAATTGTTGTATCACCTGTATTAATGACTCTCATAAAGGCATCATCTTCTTCTGGAGTTAGTGCACTTTATTTGCCTAGCTTTATCATCTCTACCTTTTGTAGTTTTTTACAAGAGCCCTGGTGAGGCTTTCTCTTTCCAGACTGACTTGCCCTCTTCATCATAGTCCCTTCAAGTCCCTTCATGAATGTGGTTCTTCCTTTTATCACATACGAGCACAGTAAAGGATAGACTCTGATATCTCTGAGCCTCAGTTTTCCCATCTTTAAAATGGATCAATGATACTAGAGACTTACCTCAGAAGGATGTTGTATGGCTTTAATAATTCCACACAAATGCAAGATTGTTAGCATGATTTCTAATACATATTAAATACCTAATGATTATTAGCTTAAAAAATTTCCCTTAGGATTTCCATGGCTCTCTTACTACAGATGTGTCATAATTTTGTATTGGCTAGGATATTATGTGCTGTTGGGTTTCCAAAAGGAAAACTTAGCTAATAAACTGCACAGATTTTTGCTGGCCAGTTGGTATTCAGAGCTCATGCACCTACTGGGTGGTTTGAGATAGCTCGTAGGTATAAGGGAGTTATTGTTTTGCAGTATTAACCTTCCTTAAACATGTAATCTTATACTTGGCCACATTTATATCCACCTGCCTCTGTTCTGCCAGCTCAAAAAACCAAACAAACCAAACTTCTCATATCTTCCCCACTCGAAAAGAAAGCTCATGGGACCTTAATGTCAGCTGTAAATTGGAAATGTCACTGCGTACTTCTTCTTCCAAATCATTATTACAATATTAAATCCTATGTTTCTAGCAGTGGTCATAAAAACACTACTTCATTTGTCCTTGGCTTCCTACCTTTAATCAGTTCACTATCTGTGGAAAGGCTGCTTGAAATCCGTGATTCATGTTGCCTCTTTCTCAGCAAGTTACACAGTGTAGCTCACAACTGCCTGATCCAATTAAAAGAAAAGAAAACAAGGCAATAAAAAACAAAACCAAATCATTTCTATTCTGAACTGTTGTCAAAGGCTTTGAAAGTCTTAATAAATTTATCTTCAGTTTTACTTTCATCTGCATGCATATCTCCTCCCGCAAAGAGTAGGTAATAAATTAGTCATAGTTCCTATTTTTGAAATTTTACTGTATTTCTCTTAATAACTAATATATGAAGTACTCAAGAATTTTACTACATGCACATAAAACATTGTGACTCCCGAGTTTGTAGTTATGAGGTATACTCATGGAATCCTTCTTAGGAATGAGGTCACATTGCCAGTTCTTAAGCAAGTTAAAAAAATGTGATTAACAGCTTCCTAATTTTGGCCTTGAGTTTCTTTAAATTACTGAAGTGATGGGCAGAATATGTGAACAGGCAATTCACAGTAGAGAATAATTAAAAGATTGATACAAATTTAAAATATAATTAATATTCAAAGAATGAAAATAAAAATAGATTTGTGTTTTATCTGTCAAATTAATAGAGATTGAAAAAAATAGATCATCCAATTCAGGCAAAAATGCAATGATTACACTTTCTCTTAATGCACCGACTATACTTTCTCTTACTTAGGCTGTGTAAGAACACATTTGAATAACCTTTTGGAAGACGATGTTTGCAATAGTTACGAACATTTGTAATATGTTACAAAGACACAAGTTACAGTGCATAGGTAACTCCACACCTTTGTCACTGGACTTACAAAACGTAAACTTTCCTGAAGCATTTAGGGACTTTGTAAGAGCTCCATACCAGTGTTGGCGAATGCTCCATTAATTTAAAATTGCACATTAACGCTAGTAGCAAGATATATAGTTAGAAGTCATTTCTTCCCCACAAAATAATGGTGGCATGTAGGTGTAACATTACAGTTCAATGAAAGAACATGAACTGGAAACAGAATATCCAACTGAAAAACAAAACTAAATTGATAATTGAAGAATTCATGCCATGTGCCCTTAAGCTAACTAAATACTGCCTTCTTCCTCTAAATGAGAATAATTTGTTTGCAGAGCAAAATTTGATTCTGAGAGTCCAGCGTGATTAGTAAAGTTACAAAAGAGTATATACCCACATAGTAAATGATGAATGTAAACTCAGAAGTCCAAGTGAGTGTCTGACACAGAGAGACTCTTCTAGCGGCTCTACAGAAACTCATAAATAATCTCTAGCTTGAAGTCCATATTGATTCTAGGGACTTACTGTGTTTTGTCATTTTGCCAAAGAAGCCAGTTTTGCTTCAGTTCCACATTTGGTTTTTCCCTGTGAATCTTGCAAGGTTTTATTCTATTTCATCCCAGAGGAACACAGAACTACAATAACTGAAATATTTGTAGGCTTTTGGGAGTTCAGATGACTTGGTTATGGTAATTCTCCCCATTGGATGGTGTGATTGAAGTACTTAATGTTTTTCTTTGTTTTCATTTTCTATTCTGATGAAGATATTGTGATTTCATACTGTCTCACACAAAGGAAAGTCATTCTTTTAAAATTAAGATTATCTCTGAGGACCTCTTCTTTCCCTTTTTATCATCTAAACCCTTTTCTCAATCTTTCTGGAATCCTAGGCCCTCATTCATCCTAGGCATTTATTTATTTATTTTTTAAAAAGATTTTATTTATTTATTTGACAGAGAGAGACACAGTGAGAGAGGGAACACAAGCAGGGGGAGTGGGAGAGGGAGAAGCAGGCTTCCCGTGGAGCAAGGAGCCTGATGTGGGACTCCATCCCAGGACCGTGGGACCATGACTGGAGCCAAAGGCAGTTGCTTAATGACTGAGCTACCCAGGCGCCCCATCCTAGGCATTTAATAATATGTCTTGATACCAGAGAAATGGTACTGTGTTTTGAGAGAAAGGAACTTGAATTTTAATCTCCAATGTTTTATATTCTCTGTGGCTAATGGATATGTTATTTAATTACTCAGGTTTATTTCTCTATCCATGAAATGATTACACAAGGATGTTGGGAAGAATAAATGTATGAAAGTGTTTTGTAAATAATATAATTCTACATAAATGGATTATTATCAGCATCGTCAACTTCATTTAGGGGATAGAATTTCATTGTCTTTTGCCAAGTGCCACTATAAAATAAGATATTTAAAAATCTCTTGGTTTTCTGAGGATTAGAGAGTTATTTTTTAAATTCCAAGTCTCATTTTTTTCCTTGAACGAATGGCCACAAATGTCTAATAGTTACCTTCTCTAAAACTGAATAACCATTTGATGGATATCTTGGTTCTGCATCTCTCACCAGAATATTGGAATAAATTGTGGGATATATTTTTCCCTAGAAACAGGATACTCCGTTTTTTTTTGGAAATAGTTGGGTGAAGTCTTAATAAGAGGGAGGGATTGGCTGGTCCGGTTAAAAACATCAAGATTCTGTGGTACTAGATTTTTGAAAAATCCATAGGAACAAAGGGTGGAAAAGATCATCAAGTAGTTGATTTTAACAATATGTTGCTTACCTAATTAACATTCTCATATCAAACAAGTGAGCATTTAAATATATAAACTGTTAGTTAGAGTCTGTGTTTTGAGACTGTACAAACACTTACGCAGACATCTGACTTAAAAAAATTGTTTTGAACACCCACCAGGATGAACATCTGTTTTCCATTAACTGCCCTTATGCTTTTGGTTTAGATGCTGTAACACTGACTTTTTTTTTTTAAAGAGGTGTGACATTGCAATCACTTGACAATTTTAATTATTATAGTAATATCTTTGTGAAAGAGGAAAATTCATGACTCAAGAAGTTTACTACATGGCAGTTTAATTAAACAGAGTAGGAAATATTCATGTGGTTTAAATCATCAGGTGGGTGTTTTTTGTGGGATATTTTCTCAAGCTTTAACAGTAACTTTCATTTTACTTACCACCTTCCCCAAATTGTATTTAAACAGTTAACTCCAATAATAAAAATATTCAAGGTAATAATTTTAAAGAACCTATAAAAGAAACCAACATGTAAGACCATGTTTTGTAAGAATTTTATTATATCTTTATTAGCTCACATCATAGGACTCACCTCCATAGAGCTTCCAACTTAAACTTTTGCTAGGGCTTTATCTCTTCTGCAGTGATTCTCAGCTGGGACCTCACATTAGATTTCCCTGCTGATGCCCAGGCCCCACACCAGGTTGTTTCATTCAGAGTATCCGGGGGTGGGAATCCTGCATCAGTATTTTATTTGCCTCTTCTGAGACTCAGCCTCAGGGAAACTCTTTATATCAAACTAATCACTGGGTGGGAAGAGCTTAGTCTTCAAAAATCATCTCAAGTGATCATTTTTTTTTTTGGTATATATCAAAAAAACCCAAAGAAGTGTAAAGATAGTTTAGAAGTTATAAGATCTACTCAGAGCATTAGAGTTTTTCCGTTTTTTTTTTTTTTCCTGAGTCTGAAGGAAATGATCCCTTTTTCCTTTTTTATCTGGTAAGAGCAGAGAAACAACCTTTCCCCTCTTTAATGAGCAATAATAGTAAACATTAGCTCTTCATGGCTGAATTCTCCCCTCCTCTTTCATCTTTTAGAATTTTTTTTTTTTTAAAGATTTCATTTATCTATTTTGAGAGAGAGAGAGTGCATGGAGGAGAAGGAGATGGAGAGAGAATCTGAAGCCGACTCCACACTGAGCACGGAGCCTAACATGTGGTTTGATTCCACAACCGGGAGATCATGACCTGAGCTTAAACCAAGAGACAGATGCTTAACCGACTGAGCCACCCAGGTGCCCCAATCTTTTAGAATTTCTTATCACTGGTTTTAGCTAAACACTTGTGTCTTGCTACTTTTTGCATGTCAAGCAGCTGGTGGTGCATTTAGTTTGGTATATAGTAGATACCTAACAAGCAAATGCTGGATAATTGTGTGTATCAAGCATTCACCTGGAAGCAGATTTTTAAAAAAAATTATTTATCTATTTTAAGTAATCTCTACACCCAATGTGGGGTTCAAACTCTCAATCCCAAGATCAAGAGTCACATGCTCTTCTGACTGAGCCAGCCAGGTGCCACGAAAGGAGACATTTATAGGTATCCCAGAGGGCTCTAAATTCTTCCTAGACTTTGACAGTGTTGTCTTAACAGAATACAGGGATGATAAACATGTTAAGAATACATACATTTACATGACAATTAATTGAAAAAGCTGATTTTGCAAGTATGTGTGTATATTTTTATGCACACCCGCACATATCACTTGATTTTCATAATAATCTGAGGCAAATTTGCCAGAGATTGGCTTTTCTGTTTTATAAGTGGGGAAACTGAGGTTCTGAAAGGTTAAGTAACTAGCCCAGTGCAAGCAACACCCAGCTAGTGGTAAATAATAAACAGGTTGACAATTAAGGGGTTGAGATTACTATTCCTTTTCTTTCCCCATAACACCTTACAACCCCTTGCAGGGTGAAGGCATATGGATCAAATCTGTAGCTGGCCCAAGGATGATAGAATCAGAACTCTAAAATACTTCAACAGGTTAGACTGCAGGCCAAGAAAACCCAAAAGATGAAATTTAATAGGGAAAAATATAAGGTCTTAAGTTTAGATTATAAAAGGAAATTCTGAAGTGCAGATTTGGGAGAAGAGTGGGGGCCCTAGCTTGTTCATGTGGAAAAAAAACTATGATTATGAGATAAGCCCGTGGTGGACTGAAATGCATAATACAAAGTTAGGTTGCTTTTATAGCACATCATAAGTATAGTATGTTCCACGAAATGAGACGGGTCCCATGTTCTTCTCTGTGCTGGAAATAAACGATTTAGAATTTTGTACTTGTTTTAGCCACCACATTTTAAGTAAAACAGTGACAAACTGATGTTTGTTTGGAGAAAGGTGACCACTGCCACCCACACATCAGCTGGCATCCTCAACATATAGATCATACTGGACCACCCCCTTCCATTCCAGGATTTTGGGCAGTAATGACCTTAAGAAACGTCTATGAAGGGGCACCCCGGTGACTCAGTTGGTTAAGCGTCTGCCTTCGGCTCAGGTCATGATCTCAGGGTCCTGGGATTGAGTCCCACATCGGGCTCCCTGCTCAGCGGGGAGCCTGCTTCTCCTTCTCCCTCTGCCTGCCGATCCCCCTGCTTGTGCTCTCTCTCTCTCTCTCTGACAAACAAATTAAACTCTTAAAAGAAAAAAAAAAAAAACAAAGAAAAGAAACGTCTGTGAATTCACAAGGGCTTAACTTCTCTTGGTAACTTCTGGTTCTAAGTTCCCGATTCTTGAAATATAAATGACATTATTTTGCCTGGACTACCCCTACTCTCTTCTTTGTGGACCCAGCTAACTCAGCTTCTTTTTTTCATTTCCACAGAATCCCACTCACGCAAGGTTTGTGGGTGCTAAGAGATTTACTGGTAATTTGGGGAGACAAGGAAGGTGTATGGAGCAGGAACAATAAAAATTCTAGATTGAAAAGCAAACATTCCCTTCGTTAAAAGTCCGTCCTTCCTTCCTTCCTTCCTTCCCTCCCTCCTTTGTCATGCTGCTTCTGGAAATTTCTTACTCTCTGCTAATATGTTCTTAGCACTCTGATCTTACTGGCTGTTTTCACTCCCTTTCATTTTTGTCCTTCATTCACTTCCTCTCAGATTTCCTGCAGGAATTGCATATGTTTCTCAGATTACTACATGCACCAATTCACCTTTCTCCATTTCTTACTCTTAAATTAAGTTCCAGCCAACCTGGGCATATACAAAGACTACTATGATGCTCAAACAAAAGGGCCACTCCAAGATTTCTTCCCTAACAGAAGCTATTCTATCTAAAATAGAATTATGCAGTTAAGTAGCATTTTATTCCTCTGTTAAATCAAGAAAATGAAGGGTATGAAAAGAGTAGCTTCCTAGCACTTATTTTAACTAATTTAAAATAATTAACTCATTTAAAATTGCTGTTTGAGGGATTATTCCGCCTTCCCCATCATAATCATATATGATTAGAAACTATTCTTCTTTTTGACCATAGAAAATGCATATTATGTAAACTCAGTTGTTTTGTCATTATAAATGAATACTGGTAGTTAGGACAATACCAACTTTAGGTTGGGAAAATAATAGTGCAGTAGTTGTACAGATGGAGTAGATCTAGGACATATCTGTCAATGACATTTGGAATAGCAGATTATGTGGTCTTTGTCTTGTTATAGAAATAAATCAAGGATTTGTTTCCAATATTCAAGCAGTAAAACTAGAAAGGTTATATATATAAAGCAATTATCGCTAAAATATTGTTAAAATTCCAAATATATGTCTATACCTGAATATATCTCTATTTAAATACATGTATATACCAAATTCATTCATTTATTTACCACATTTTTAATGAGTAAACATGAAGGTCCTTCATGGACCTTGCTTTCTCTCTAAAGATGGTGGATTTTTTTCCAAAGATGCTAACATACCTGATGAGAACTACAAGTTTGTGAGACTTTAGCAATGAAATATGATCTGCAGATTTAGTATTTGTTGAGACTACTTGAAAGATTAGAGGAGATCAGTGGTGTCTGTAAGGCAGGGCAACTTTCCCCAGCTCAGCTGGGTGTGGGAAGACACCCTTCAAATAATGACTCAGTCTCTTGGGACGGAGTATAATAAGTACCATATACAATGACTAATACAATTAATGCTTTAGCTCACCTCATCTACCTCATTATGTTGGTGGTAATGCTTGTTCCTTATAACCGCAGCAGAGGCAGAATAAGGAAAGTTCCTGAAATCATTTTTTTCTACATTAAACTAGATGTTCCACTTAGTAGCACATCTTGCCCAGTCCAACCACAGCCCCTGGACAGTGGAGGCAAGACTATATGGAGAAGGAAGACCTAAAAAAGGAGAAGAATGAAGATGATTTACATAGCACATACTGTGAATTAGGTTTCATCCTAAAAAGCTTTCATCTATTAACCCATTTATTCCTCTCAACAATATCATCATCTGTAGAGGCTGCTTGTAGGCAACCAACTTGAGCACTGGAAGCAGTAAAGTAGGAGGGCCCACAGCACCCAGCCCACCGGGTTGAATGCAAACATGCTGATCAGGCCACCCACCTCAGAATATCCATAAGCCCTAACTGACCAACGGGCTACTTAGAACTGGCACAGGCACCAGAAAACGAAAATTCCATTCGTTCCCGTACCTCCTCACCTTCCCCCCTTAACTACAGCCCCTCCCTTTTGCCTCCCCCCAGACAGTCTCTCCTCTGCTGTCCTACCCACTGTTCCCTTGCACTTCCAACTCCTTTGTTCTGCCTCGGGGGAATTCTTTCATGGCCACACTGCACCCCCGACCTCCACCCAAGCAGGTCGCCCCACATCATACCCAATTTGCAAATGAGGAAAATGAGGCACAGACAGGACAAGTGATTTTCCAGTGTCACAGGGCTAGTAAATGCTGGAGCTGGGAAATGAGTCCTAGCTGACAGGTTTCAGAGGCTGTGCTTTTAACTGCTATGTTATTCTTTCTTTTAGAAGGAGTTGACATAGGCCCGGCTCATAAGGATTTAAGGTTTATTTCAGTAGAAGTGGCACAAAGTCTTAGCATTCCAAAAGACAGCATATAATTACGTGGGACAGAAAGAAGCAAGAGGTCTGAGGAGACTGGTGAAGGAAGGTGGGCTGGTGAAGAAGCTTCATGGAAATGGTCCTTGCTCTCCGTCCTGAAGAAGGAAGGGTAAAGCTGCATTTTGGCCACCTGATTTGGCGAATGTGTTCTGGATGCATCGAAGGCATTTACCTCCCCTTATGCGGAGTACAGAGTGCCTCTGCTTTATCATTTCATTAAAGTAAAATTTTCATGCAAATAAAAATTTGAAATGTCATTTGATATGCAAAAGAACTCCAAGAGGTATTATCTCTGTGTTTTCCAGATGAGAAAAAAAAAAAAAAAAAAAGGTTTCCAGAAGTACCAAGGTTGTGGCCTGAGTCTGGGTCAGGTCATGTCCTGGGGTGGGGCGGGGGGGGGGGGGGGGGGCGGGCAATGATGCAAGTTTGGGAAGCTGTTATATAGGTCCTGACTTTTCTAAGAATGTGAGAGATTCTCACCCAAAGTTGGTGTCTGCTTAAGTTTTTCTTATATAAGTAAAAAGAATTAGCTTTACATAGTCACGGGTTTAATTCCTTTATTTATAGAAACTACTGGATTGTGTTTGATGTTAGGTGTCCAGGTAGGTAAAAGACTGGTTTCCCAGGTGATAGCACTTAACAAACTGCCTCAGAATTCTATGCCACTAAAAATCTGCCGCAGTAGTGATTAATTGGGGGACGGGCAGTTTTATTTAATGTAAGAACACAGGCTACGGAGTTAAACTGTTGGGCTGGAATCCTGGCCTTGTCACTCACTACCTGTGTGATGCTGGACACATTACTTCCCCTCTCTGTGCCTCAGTTTTCTCATTTGTAAAATGTGGATAATTACAGTATAATTTTAACGGTGTGTATGTGTGTGCATGTGTGTGCAGAATGATTCAATGAGCTGAAGAGTTTGAGCATACAGTAATGACACAGATGTGTTAAGTGTTCTATCTACCACCATCTCCCCCCTACCCCTGCAACTAAAATGTCAGATCCAGGGGCAGAAATTTTTGTCTCTTTTGTTCACTGCTGTATTCCAGGCCCCTTGCACAGTGTCTACACATAGTAGTTGCTCAGTAAATATCTGTTGATTAGAAGGGTCACTTTTCAACATTTTTGCAGCAAATGAATTGGGTAATCAAACAGTTCATAGTTTTCCAAAAACTGTATCTACTATAAAACGTGAGAAAAAGAGTAAAATAAAAATCCAATTCCTAGATATTTTTAATTTACAAGAAAATTTATATCACAACTAATAAGACAATGAAGAGAGGACATTTTTCTACGATAGGAGTCTGGATTTTGTTGCTGGAAATGCTGTCGTCTGAACAATTCACATA
The DNA here is from genome assembly GCF_002201575.2 of Neomonachus schauinslandi. Lineage (NCBI taxonomy): Eukaryota > Metazoa > Chordata > Mammalia > Carnivora > Phocidae > Neomonachus > Neomonachus schauinslandi. Next base: position 59,853,513 of record NC_058404.1, read on the forward strand.
TGTATGAGAGAAAAGCAAAAATAAAGAAAAAGAGTAAAAACCTAAGTAACAGACAAATGGATGAAGAAGGAATGCATTTGCCTTCCTGACTGTTTATCCCCATCTTAAGTCCTGCTGCATTCAGGACTGAAGTGCTCAGGTCATTGACTCCTAAGTAACAGTGAGTCAACGTATTTGCATAAACACTGCAGTGTGTTTGTACCACATTTTCCATTGTTTTCTTTCAAGTATAAATTTCATTGAAATGAACTGTACTCATTAGCGGAGACTGTGCAATCAACTTTGTCCCTAGGGAATTCTGAGACAAACTACAGTCTCCAGATCAGTAGACAATTTAGAGTACATCTATCGACCTTCCACAAAAACTACTGGGACATGAAGCTGAGGTGGGGGCGGGGGGGGGGGGGTGGGGGGAGAAATGCCAAAGAAAAACTCCAGCTCCTAGTGGTTAATCCAATAATATTATGGTACAAAATGACCCTTTATCATTTCAGCAGCAAGCGATTTTCTCTTCCAACCTGCTGGAAACTTTCCGTTCAGGGAGAGGCATTAGAGATATAGGAGAATGTGTGATACCCACAGTGTTTCTTGGCCAGGAAGGAATTTGTTTATCATCTTTCAATGTTACTGAGTCATAACAAGGTCGCACAAGAAGACAAAAAGAGATTGAAGACTACAAAAACAAACACAAACATACCTTGTACTGTTTTTTTTTTTTTTGTCAAAAATGCATACCCTAAGTAAAAACTGAAATGCATCTTCACTTCAGCCAGAACTCAGGCTCTTGGCTAACTGAAGTAAAATTGTCATCATTTGACATGGCCCTTCACTCTTACAGCCTGTTTTAGGGTGAGAACATCATTAGGGCCATCTTTAAGCATATAAAGAGTGTGGGGTGCTTTCTGCAGTTTTGTGTTTCAGAAGCAGAGGAGGAAGCCTGGAGAAGGGCAAAATTACTGTAACAGACACAAATCAAACTTAATCACCCACTCATATAATGTGAAAGCCTTTCTGATCTTTTAAGCTTGCCTGTAATTTATCCTTGGAGTCTCTGTCTATGAAAGTGAAAAGTTGAGAAGGAACCTGATAGCAGCAGCCTATTAAGGTCAGTAACTGTGGAAAGGCTTCATGGAAACCAGCGAAAGCGTCTGCTAAAGAGAAAAGCATAAGGGCTCATGTTCCTGCACAAAGACTGGAACGACCTGGTCCTAATACAGTGTCACAATTAATGTTCTTTTTAAGCTTCAGGTTAAGCCTTTAAGGTTCTTGGAGTACAACATGGTTTCCTTCATAAAAAGTCTGCCAGATCTGAATATATGCAGCTGTGTTCTAGTTCAGAAGAATCAACAGGGAATCAACAAGGATGACAAAGGTAATTTCAAGCCCTTAGTTGATGAGACTGAGGGCTGCATGTCACATAAATTAGCTGTGAAAAGAAATGGTGGCCTTTGTGGAACCTTTAGTTTTCTCAATGAATCCTGATTTTTAAAATTTTAATTAATTATCGATTGATTGATTTTTAAAAGGAATCTCTACACCCAACATGGAACTCGAACGTACAACCCTGAGATCAAGAGTCAAATGTTCGGGGTGCCTGGGTGGCTCAGTCATTAAGCGTCTGCCTTCAGCTCAGGTCATGATCCCAGGGTCCCGGGATCGAGCCCCACATCGGGCTCCCTGCTCAGCGGGAAGCTTGCTTCTCCCTCTCCCACTTCCCCTGCTTGTGTTCCCTCTCTCCTGTCTCTCTGTCAAATAAACCAATAAAATCTTAAAAAAAAAAAAAAAAGTCACAAGTTCTACCAACTGAGCCAGCCAGGTGCACCCCAGTGATTCCTAATTTAAACTGGAACAGTGAAACAACTTGACTCGGGGTCTGAAGACTTACATTTGAACTCAGATTTTCTCATTTTCTAGCTGACAAACTGTGGAAAAGTTACCTTATTTCTCTAAGCTTCAGTTTTCCTCATCTGTAAAATGGGATAGCACAGTTGTGAGAATTAAATGAAATAAAGTATTAAAACCCATCCCCCATGTAGCAGGTACTCAAGATGTTTATTTTTTTATTTTTTATTTTTAAAAAAGATTTTATTTATTTATTTGACAGAGAGAGACACAGCGAGAGAGGGAACACAAGCAGGGGGAGTGGGAGAGGGAGAAGCAGACTTCCCGCGGAGCAGGCAGCCCCACACAGGGCTCGATCCCAGGACCCTGGGATCATGACCTGAGCTGAAGGCAGACACTTAACGACTGAGCCACCCAGGTGCCTTGGTACTCAGGATTTTAAAAAGACAAATCCCAAATTACAATTCTGGAAGCTAGCTTTATTGCACATTATAGATTTATCTGTATTTGTGAAATGTCTTTTTTTTTTTTTTAACAGTCCATAAGATGAGTCTTTTTGGAGGGGGCGGAGGGAGGGCTAAATTCTGAACAATGTGAGCATGAAATCATAGCATCCCAAACTTGGGAGATTGTTGTGAAGACAGAGGAGAGACTTCAGAGCTGGGAAGATCTTCCCCAAAGGTCTGGAATTATTCCAAAAGTATTTCCCGTGTAATTTGAAATTCAATAGGAAACCAAGTTTTATTTTATGTTCAACTCTATGCAATTGCCTCTGTTCTGGAGAATGAGAATGAGCTGTAGCAGAATGAGTACAAGTAGAACTGAAACAAAGTAATTTGAAAAACAGTGTCAAGGGCTAAATTTCATTTCATTTCAAAATTTTATTTAAATTTAGAACAAATTTGGTCTGAACTTGAAATGTCATGATTTTAGCAGTTTCTCATTCTTTTAGATTCTCTGTTTATGCTTACCTTTTCATTTGAAAGGTAGGGCTTTAAAACATCTTACCATATTCCCGATAGAAAAAAGGGAGTGGATTGTTACCTTAGAATAATTGATTGGTTCTATACCTTCAGTTATGGGGCACATTTTATAATTATACATAGTATCAATATAGTCACTCCCATTTTTTTCGACTCATAGTTTTTTTTCTTTATCTTACTTAATACCCTACTTGCTTAAGTAAATACTTCAAAAAATACTTACTATGTCTATATGTTAGGACAATTCAAATAAAAACGTCTTATTTGGGTATTGTCAGTCTTGTGTGTTAAAACAGGAAAAGGATCCAAGAATATAAAATATCTCACATAAAGTTTCTTGAATGGTTATTCTCTCCCATTCTCACTTTAAGGGACAGAAGTCCAATTTATGACTATAGTAACAAGTTAAACAAGAATGTGGCAATAGGTATAAATTATGTTAAACTGGTTTTAAAGAAAATAAACTGTTCCTTCCCGTGAACCTTCACCCATTTGAAGCTTTGAAATATTTAGATAAACTTTTCTCTCTCATTTTCATCTGCCTTTTTAGTCTGACTTTGAGCCAGAACTTGAAGTAGACATACTGGGCTCTTGCGAAAAAGCTTGTTCCCACAAGATTGCCAGCCAAAATTTGCAGACTCAAGATGTTTGGAGAGTTTGGATAATCATCACAATTTTTGGACGCCTATCTGAGGTAAACATAAATGCCAAACCTTGAAGGTCTCATTATTAGTGTAAGTATGATCCAATATGAGGTATTTCTGTTCTTGGCTCGTTGATATAAGATAATTATAGGGTTTCTTAATTGAAATTTAATTAGAAATACAAAGTGATACATGTTAGTTTATAAAGCATCACAGTGAAACAATTTGCTCCAGTATACCAGATGAACAGAAAACAAATTAACACGTTTCTTAGAACTAAGCGACAATTATGTACAGTAATAACACCACTCCAATCTTTGGAAAGATTTTATTATGTATTGATTGACTAAAACATTTGTTTGTTGTCACAATTTACACTTTAAAGGGCTATAAGTGAGGCCATTTATTTTTGTACCTAAAATGTTCCTTCAGACCTACAATCTCCCCCTAAACACCATAACAAACATCCCAAAGGCATATCCTTTTAAGAAATGTGTCTGTAAATGTTAAAGTATAGGAAACTTTTTTCAATACTAAATATATTTTTTTAAAGATTTATTATTTATTTTAGAGAGGGAGAGAGAGCCTGCACATGAGCGGGGGAGGGGGAAAATGCTCTGTGAAGCATCAGAAATCAGGTGCCTTCTGTGAAAGCCCCGAGCTGGAGAGAGTCTTAAGTCCGAAGTAATTCAATTATTAAAGCTAATGCTCAAAGGAAGAGGAGCAGAAAGCTTCTAACTTTAAGAAAAGGTTCAGGACAGTTCTACTTAACTCTCTTTTCTATTAAGACAAGTAAACAGTGATCGACAAGTTACAATTTCAGTGAAGCCTCTAACTGGCATGTTGGTGACTAAGAGTTCTTTAAATCTTGCTGTAAATTACACACCATGCTGCTTATGTGATTATTTATGCGATGATGTAGTAGTTGTATTTTTTTTTTTTTAAAGATTTTATTTATTTATTTGACAGAGAGAGACACAACGAGAGAGGGAACAAAGCAGGGGCAGTGGGAGAGGGAGAAGCAGGCTCCCCGCAGAGCAGGGAGCCTGATGCGGGGCTCCATCCCAGGACCCTGGGACCATGACCTGAGCCCAAGGCAGATGCTTAATGACTGAGCCACCCAGGAGCCCCTGTAGTAGTTGTATTTTTATGTAGAAAGAATATGAGCCTGGATAGTGTACTGAATTCCTGCTTTTACTTAGTTACCTCCTGAATGACTACTTTTTGGACATTTGACATTCCTATGTTCGTTCACCTTCTTTTGTTTTAAGAATAATGTCTAAAAGTTTTGACCTTTATTTTGTAGATTTTTGATATGGTTATCATAAGGGAAGATTATAATTTGAAGAGGTGATTATAATTCACTTTGTTTGCCTAAACTTGCTGAGTTTCTCAATAGGAGAGCAATTGGTATTCAGATGGGTTAATTCTCATTGTGCTAGCCAGTATTGCAAGATGCTTAACATCCCATCTCATTAAATGCCACATTTTCCACCCATTGTGATAATGTGCAGTATGATGACACCATACATTTCCAACTGTTCTTGAAGAGTAATATATGCATACACACTCCAGCACCTGCTCCCCCCACCCCAATCTCCCTGCCACCACCACATAAAAACCACTGGCATAGGATAGGTTTAATTCTTCTAATCTCAATTATTATAGACAATTAATATCAGCTCTGATAGTAGAGGAAAACCCAATTAAAAATCAAGAAATCTGGATTCTAGTTTTAATACTGAATCTTTTGGAAAATCATTGAATTCCTTGAACCTCAGTTTGCCTATCTCTTAAATGGTAATGAACTTTCCTATTTTAACAAATTCTTGTAAAAAGCAAGAGATCTTATGTACATTAAAACACTTTTAAAAGTATAAAAATCTATATAGGGAAATATCTGAATAATCCTCAGCAGTCATTATCTTTGGGTAATAAACTTATATAATTAACATATAATGTTTTAGACATTGTTTTAGACATTGCTCTGGGAATGTACAGAATTAAAAGGAGAATAAAGCATATGTCATGTGTGTATCTCTTACACTACCAAGGGGGAAGATAGAATGTATATGGTTAAAAAGATGATAATACAAAGGTAGAGCCAGACATATGGTTTAGCAATATGTACTAGAGAAGTTTAGGACAAAACATGTTCAGTGAAAGATGTAAAAAGCTGAAAATTGTGAAGGAACTACCTCCCCTATTAAAACAATGGAGATGTATGATCTCTTTCATCATAATATACATTAGGAAAGTATCCATATTCTCCATATGGATATTTGTATAGGTTGTAGATCTTGAGGATATAAATGATTAAAACTTTCTTCTAAGGGAAATACTACTAGATAACTAATTTGCCTGTCAACTTTAATAAAACAGAGCAGGAATGGCTGAAGAGAGGAAATATGTTAGTCTTAAACACATAGGGCAACAGATAAAATGCCATCTGACTGACTTTTAGACCATCTTGTTGCTCTTGGTGTCCTTGTATTCTCTGTCCTTCCTGTGGCTCTAGTCTTGCTTTGGCTTTGATCTCTGCCCTGGAATCAGTCCCAGCCTTCTCCTTGGACTTGGCATTCCTAGATATGTTGTTTGATTTTAGCTTGGAATCCTGGAAACCCATCTCTGAGGGGTTGACTCTTTGACTTCAGGTGTCCTCTTGAAATCTAGTTAATATGCACCCTTGTCTTGCTAAGATGTTAAAATGGGTAAAGAGTTAATCATATTGGGACAACCTGATGAAGCATTTAATTTACGAGATTATTTGACTATTCAAATACTTATTAACCTGAAATTTCTCAAATGACATTGTCAGTTGCCAAAACTTGCATTTCTACTCTTCCTTCTTTATTCTTTGATGTGGCAAACCCTTACCCTCTTTGTTGAAAATGTCCTTCTTTACCTGTGACATTAAAGTCTCCAGATTCTTCTTTCTTTCTGAATGCTCCTTCTCAGGTGGCACTGGCTTTTTTCCCTCAGCTACCCTAAGTGCAAGGCTTCCCACAAGGCTCTATCATCAGTCTTTGTCTCTCTTGTCTATATATCCCATGGCCCAGCTATCTCCACACCTGACATTCCTCCCTAGCTCTAGCCTCCATTTCAGACTACAGGCAAGACCTTTTATATAGCTCAAACTCAAACACATGATCAACTTTTCCTTAATATCCAATATAAATTCCTTCCTCCTTTGTCTTTCCTAACTGAATCGTCATTCATTTAGTCATTCGGGCTAAGAATTTTAAGAATCATCTTCATCAGTTCTTTCTTCTTTCTTCTTAATTTCAATAACTGACCAAATCATTAGAAATATCTTCAAAATGCTCCTTGAATCTGGCCTCTGGTTTCTATTGTTGTAGCTTTTTTCTCCCTCAGTTTCTTGCTGGCAACTATCATAACAACCATCTAATTGAATTAATAGCCTCTAGTCTCTTTCCCTAACAATTTTATTCCCTGCTACAGAGTTAATATTTTCTTTTAAATTAATTTAATTATGAAAGTAAGAAAAGATAATTCTAAAAATTAAAACAACAGCGGGGTAGAAAGGAAAAAGTGAGTCTTTCCTCTCTACTTGCCTCAACTCCCAAAGGTTTGATGTATATTCTTACAGACATCATTCTAAAACATATGCACACTAATAGGATTTATGTTATTGACCTCAAGGGTTCAGTGCCTCTGGTGAAATGTCAGGTGTTGGTCAGATTCTTCACTGTGGGTAATCTATTTTGATTCTTTAGAAGCTTTTAGAATTTTCTCTTTCATCTCGAGATTTCATCAAGAGTTCTGTAAGTCTTTTAACATATATTCTACCCAATGCTTCCTTGATGTGCCTTCCAACGTAAAGATGCCTGTATTTCTTCAGCTAAGACTAATTTTTCCCTCTTATTTCCTTTAATAATTTCCTTCCCCTCCATTATCTCTTTCTCTTGATGGGAATTCTACTGGGGAGACATTGGCCTTGTGAGTCTCCCTCCAGTCTCTACCCTTTTTCTCATATTTATAATCTCTTTTTTTGTGTGTGTGATCTGAATTCTAAGAAACTTTGTAACTTTTCCTTCTATATAATTAGTCCTATCCTTTGATTTTTCAGGGTATCCACTGAAGTTTTAATTTATTTTATTTTATTTTATCTTTATCTATCTATCTATCTAAAGATTTTATTTTTAAGTAATCTCTACATCAAATGTGGGTTCAAACTCATAACCCCAAGATCAAGAGTCCCATGCTGTACCAACTGAGCCAGCCAGGCACCCCTTTGCCATTCTATTTTAAATTTCACTGTCTTATTCTTTTTCCAAAATAACACATTTTTATTTTATCACTACTATATTCCCCACTGTTAATTAGAAGTAAAAAAAAAATCTGTCTTTAGATTTTTCTTTAAATACCTTGGCTTCTTCTTGGGGTTAGTCCTATTTGTTCATCTTGATGAAAAGAGAGAAGGAACGTTCCTTCATGCTATTTATTTTCCTGTAACACCTGGTGATTCTTGGTGGTTAGATACTATTTATGAATAAAGACTTAGGATGACTGGTATAAGTAATGTGCTATGTTTCTTCTGAGTAGTAAAGATCTTATTGCCTTGTGGGTTCTTTGTAATAAGAGTATGGCTTATGAATGGGAAGATTCCCCTGTGAGACACCTAACCCCTATGCCCAAATTGTCAAGTCAGGAAAAGATTTACTCCAGTGATGGAGTGCTTTTCTGTTACACGTGCTTCAGTAGGGCAGCTGTTTCTGTTGACCTGATGGCCAGCACCAGTGTTCTTATCTGCCTTGTATTTGCACTGTATTAGGATTTCTATCAGCATTTATAATTTTTTTGGTAGGTGTTTCCTAAGTGTGGCCTGGATTTTTGGTTCACTTATAAGCTTCATATCCTAAGTTTCTTAGGTCAAGTTCATTGGAACCGAGACAGAAGATAAGTGATATGTGGCATCCTCCATTGTCACATCAAGTCATTCACTCCTTCTGACCTTGCAGCTCTGCTCCAGATCAGAACCTTGGCACTTTATCATTCCTCTGCTTTAAGATGAATTGCATCCATACCTGGGTCATTTTCTCCAGAGATTTGGAGACAGACTTTAGTCCCTGTAATTTGTTCAAGCAATATAATAATAAGGTTCTGATCACGGATTTCAGATTTATAATCAGCTTAAAAATTATATCTAGTCTTTTTTTTAACATTGATTTATTTATTTGAGGGAGAGAGAATGTGCCGTGGGGAGGGTCAGAGGGAGAGGGAGAGAGAGAATCCAAGAATCTCAAGCAGACTCCCTGCTGAGCGGGGAGCCTGATATGGGGAGCGATCTCATGACTCTGAGATCATGACCTGAGCTGAAGTCAAGAGTCAGATGCTTAACAGACTAAGCCACCCAGGAGCCCCTATATCTAGTCTTTTAATTTTTTTTTAAAAAGACTTAGTTTATTTTTTTGACAGAGAAAGAGAGATAGCGAGAGAAAGAACACAAGCAGGGGGAGTAGGAGAGGGAGAAGCAGGCTTCCTGTGGAGCAGGGAGCCTGATGTGGGACTCCATCCCAGAACCCTGGGATCATGACCTGAGCCGAAGGCAGATGCTTAACGACTGAGCCACCCAGGTGCCTCTAAATCTAGTCTTTTTAAGTGATGTTTTTTGTTACTTCAAAGCAGTCTTATTACCCAATATTCTGACAAATGGTAGAAAAAGAAAAAAAATCATCATATAGTCCCACAATTATACACATTCATTTCTATATATCTATATATAGATATATAAATTTCACTTCTATAAGCAATCACTAATAATATAATGTATTATTTTCCTTTGCATTAAATTAGAATATGTGATAAGAGAGAGAAAAATTTAAAAATCTGATTTATAGTTCGCACAAGAATTTCCAGGGAGAAAATTCTCTGTTGAAAATATCTAGGTGCCAGATGATGCCAAGACTTCAGAGGAGGGGAACAATGCCCTGCCTAGTAGAGGAAAAATAATTTGGAGCTTCTATTGCAATGCAGAAGATAAGGGAAGGTTGAGAAGTGGAGATGACTAGGGAGAGAGGTGAGAGCAAGATGGGGAGAGGGACTAGGCCTGGTGGTCACTGATGGTTACTGGTGAACATGAATGTCTTAAGATGACAGTAAGCTTGCCAGATGATCTGCATGCCATCTAGACAGGTGGGAAACCTGATTGAAAAACACAAAATGGGCTTGAAGTTTTCATTAAAACCAAAATAAACATTTAAGGCAATATTTTAGGTGAAGAAAGTACATATTTCTTTAAACATTATTTTCACTTATTTAATCTGGTTTTTATTTTGAAAAACAAAAATATCAACACTCAATAATTTTGTATGTAATTATTTGATTTAAAATTGCACCTCCATTATTTGATTTTGTGTCTTCTACTGTTGCCTAAGACCTCCCACTAGAGAAGCTGTGGTTGAACTGGATCTTAGATGATTTTTGAAAATGAAACATCTCAAAACATTTTTTTATATTAAATGATCATTCTCAAGTTTTCATAAAGCAGATACAACTTCACCACAGAAATTTAGAAGTTTAATTTTTTGGAGGGGAAAACTACCTATGGCTTTTCCATCTATATCTAGGTAAGGAGTCCAGTGAGAGTCTGAGGAGGCCATGTCTTTTTTTAACTGTGTGATGTTCTGCTCTCCTTCTTCCTCTGGGTCGCACACTTGTGTTCATACTGTGCTGCAGACTGCATGACTGAAGAAGGCAGTCTGGGCTCCAAGGGCAGAGAACAATTCTTAATGGCATCCTGATTTTTATGCTGGGCACTTCCTCCTTACCAAATCTGGACTCCTCTTTCTACCTCCAATCTTGAGTCCTAATTCAAACTGTAACCCTGTTGTACCAACCACCCTCCTCACCCTTCCCCCACAGTATGCTATGTTCTGTACTCTCATTATAGTTTACTCAGTTCAGGATAATAGACACACAAAAAAATGCCTGAGAGTACACCTGTGGTAGCCACTTTTCAGATAGACTAGTGAGTGGAAGGAAATAATAGATTGTTGTTTTAAGTCACTAAGTTTTGGAGTGGTTTGTTATGCACCATTAAATACATAAAGCACCACTTCAAATACATAAACCATGAACAATTAGGAAGTCTGCCAAATAGCCAACTTCTGCAGTTAGTAATCCTATATACACAACTAACCAGTGGTATGTCCTTGGGTATTTGACTTACCTCTATGAGCCTCAGTTTCTCACATGTAAATGGTGATACAATAATAATAGAGCCCTACCCTTTAGAGCTCTTACAAGGATTGGATGAGAGAATGGATATAAAACCCATAGAAAAATGCCAGGCATATAGAACACTCTATGAAGTGTCAGTCATGACTTTTCTCACTGACAGATAATACATAAATGAGGAAATTCTACTGATGACATGAAATGTGTTTTTGTACCTTCCCATCGATGTGATTCTTTTATGAAATTTACAGACTAGGAACTGGCTCACTTAAAAATCCTAAAAGCAAACAATGAGGAGTAAAAGGGAAGATAGAGCTGGAAAAATAACTTCCCAGCCAGATAATTTGCCAGTGAGTAATCTAGAATTTACCTTAGCAATTTCAGGGTAAAACATTTCAGGAATTGGTCATGTTCCCTTATCTAGATTATAAGGATTATGGGTCATCTTATAACAAAGCTATGGGCAAATCAGGAGAAGTTATCAGTTATGGTGCCAAATAGGAAGAGAAGATAACTAAATCCCAGATGACTCAAGGAAGGTTTCATGAAAGGACTAGATCCAAAGGTGTTAAGGTATAAGAAACCACAAAGTATAATGCATCACCCTGGAGCTCTAAAGCCGTGCTTCCACTCTTGATCCTGCAGAATTAGAGGCAGAAGGGAGGCAGAAGATTCCTGAACATAGAAGAGAGCATCATTTTGAGTGAAGACCTTCTTTGGATGGGGAGAGCCAACATAAGTCCACAGGGAGGAAGCCAGGGGACTAGGTACCTTGAATTCCTCTGACCTGCCTTGGCTCCCTGGGGCTGAACCCAAACAGAGCCTGCAGGAATCCATTGTAGTCCACCCAGGTCAGCTTCCTGGGCAAGAGTGGGGTGGAGGAGAGCGGAAAGAGAATCTGTAGGGGCTTATGAAAGATAACCTGTCAGAGGATCCTGAGGGATAAAGTGGCAAGAGCAGACTAATGAGTCCTCACATTTAAATACTTGTATTTCCATAACCTTAATAAAATTTTGTGGCAGCTTGGACCAAAGGAATATTTTCGAATTTTTCTTCTGATCCATTAAGAAGACCTAGGGAACCCAAAGGAAGTACTGTCTTCATTTCCTTCTCTACCTAACACTCTAAGTCATTAGGAAGCAATCTGTGAGCGTTACTCTTTTCAGCAATGACTCATGTCACTTCAGGATTGCTGTCAGATAAGTGAGCAAACAGCTATTTGTTCACAAACAACTGAGATGAATGCCACAACTGGCCAGCAAAGCAGGGGACTCTTGCTTATTAATTTATTTTTCTTGGAGGTTTGATCTGGAAATGTTTCATATATGGCTGTCTTTATGGTCTCTAGCACTCAACCACCTCCAGCTTTGCCTTTTCTCGTTTCTTCTTGGAACAGTTTCTCGGACATCATCTGCTTAAAATCCTTCAACCTTTCCTCTTTCTCCAATTCTCTCTGTTGAACCTTCATTTGCCTCTCTCTAATGTTGTAACCCCTAACTTCAAGCTTGCTGACTGCTTTGATAGTCTAAGATCTGCTTACTGTGTTTGGCTGATCAAACATAGCCATGCAGGTGAGGGTTTGAGAAATACATGCCAACAGCCTTAGGTAATTTCTAATAGTTGTCGCCCATTATCCCATGGACATTAAGTAGAGGTGATTAGTGCAAGTATGGCATTTTTTGTGAATGCTGGAAGGCAAACTAAGTTGTGTTTCTATAAATCCACCTGAGGGGTGAGCAGTCCACCTAGACGAAGGTGAGGCAACAGGGCAAAAGATACATTAGGTGAGGAAAGTGAAAAAGGAGTTATTTGCAACTGTGTAGAGGAGTGAGAGAGAAGATGAACCCAACTCATCTTTAAGTTTGGATCAAAATTTCCTTTAATTCCATGGAAGTGAGAAAATTTAACATTTTAACTAGAGCAAACTGTAATGAAAGACAGGTTTTGGCTGGGTTTGATCTTTCTCTGAGTTGTCAAAATGCGAAAGCCAGAAAACCATCAAAAGAAGAGAAGAAACACATATGGGCAGTTGAGGACTTGAGGATGACCCCATGGACTCAAGAAACTGCTAAGACCACATCATGCATTCTGAATTGGAGGAGGCTAAGAGCTAGTCTTGGGTCCTGAGAAAAATATGGCTTTGTGAGCTCTTGAGGTATGTGTGGGAAGCTGAACTCTGTGCTGGAAGGCAACGGGCTGCTTCTAGGTCTTGTTAGAAGACACACCTTTAAATTCCAAAGAACTAAAGCCATTTTACATAGTGTCCTAGATGAATAACTGTTAAGATTTTAAGATTTACAGATGAAAGGGACTAGGTAAGTATGAAAGTTTTTAATTGGCAATGTAAGTTACAGGTATACATTATCTATTATACAGTGGTAGTAAAGTTACTTTAATTTGGAGTAGGATAGACACACCTTGTTAATGGATTCATCATTCTACCTGCATTGGCCTGTTAGGAATTGGAAAAAAAAAAAATACAATCCAAACCCAAGTCTCATACTAGAGTGACTTTACTTGTTGTTTTTCTGTGGACTATCTGCTATTTAGCAGAGAGTGATGGCATCTCTAATTTGAGGGAGCACATTGGCAAGTTCCATTAACCAATAGTTAAACAAATGGGTACTTAAAACATACTCCCTCCAATTAAAAATTTTTTCCCAAATATTAGGACCTAGGATAGAAATGAATTGGTCAAGATATTTGCGGAACTGAGTGAGTACACGTATTTCCTATAAGTGGAACTGACCCCCCCTGAGGTAAGATGGTGCTTTCCTAGAGAACTCCCCTGATAACACACATAACAACCACCCCCTATAATCACCACACCACATGGCCCCTGAGGAATTTTATGGTGAGCTGAGGAATATCTGTCATTTTGATGTGCACATTGACTTTTAATGCTGTAACAACACTCATCCTATGTATGGTCTAAATGTCCATTTGATTTCTTCAATACTGATACTTCCCTCTTAATTGCTGCCTGTTCAAAGTTGAAGCTATTTATTCTGTAAAAAAATTACCTTATTGTATTGTATTTTACAATGGCCTTTTGTAGAAAAGGTCTATCAGAAACCAGTTGAGCTTACATGTTGTTGGGGTTGTTGGGGCCCGTTCCTTCTTTATTTCAGGCAGTGATAATTTGTCCTTGTTCTTGGAGCACAGAATGACTCCATGTATCAGGATTCTGGCCAACATATGCCAACACATTCTTAATTAAAATGCTAGCCACTACCCTTAAGAATTAAAGAGTACCACACCGGATTACAAGTCATATCTGTTCTGTTCTGTTCGGGGTTACTGCTCTGTTCATGAGAGAAAGAGAGAGGCCTTGGCTAACTAGCTTTGATAGAAGTTATAACCCATGGCCTCACAAGCTGCAGCAATGGAGACTGTTCCTACTAATCAGGATGCTGAGTCTCCCTCACAGAGACACTACAGAGTGGCTAAGGAAGGTTTTCTCATGAGGACCAGGAAATCATTGGTCATGCCTCCTTTCTTTTCCAAGTTTTCCATCTGGAGCAATGGAAGGAAGCAATTCATGGATATTTCACTTTTCAAGAAATAATGATTACTGTGTTAGGTTTTTCTAATGGTAAGCTGGGGCTCACCCAAACTTTGTTGGGGCACCATTCTGTAAGAAGGACTGTGTGTTCCACTCTCATTTTTTGGACAGTGTAGTGTAATGGTAAAAAAGTAAAGACTCTGGGCAATTGGACAATTTTCATAAGCTATTTAGACTTTTGTTTCTTGTTTTTAAAATGGAGATAATAATATTATAGCTCACTGAACTTAATATGCCACTCATTATAAGACACCATTATTTTATGAGCCATTAAGAAAGAAAAAAACCAGCATGCCAAAAGGCAAAGACTTCAATTAAAGTGACAAAATAAACAGTTCTGACCAAATTTGTGTGTGTACAGGCAAACATATCATGACTACAGTCTGACAGTGATTGTAAAATACTGTCTTTTGCAAGATGCATTCTGATTATAGACATGTTAAAATGTGACAAAATATATGTCTTAGTACCCAAGAAATATGGTAGGATCTACCTTGTAGGAATAGTGAGTTTATATATGAAAAGAATGTCTGGCATGTGCTAAGTACTCAAGAAATGTTGGCTATCAATATTATTATATCTATTATTATTATTATTACTATTATTATTATTTTTGAGAGAGACAGAGATTGAGCAAGTGGGGGGGTGGGAGGGGCAGAGGGAGAGTGAGAGAGAGAATCCCAAGTAGGCTCCCTGCCCAGCATGGAGCCCCACACGGCCTGATCTCACCACCCTGAGATCATGACCTGAGCCAAAATCAGGAGTCAGACGCTCAAGTGACTGAGCCACCCAGGCACCCCACTATCTATTATCATTACTAGGAGAATGACAACAACAGTAATGAGGTTTCAATTTCTGTAGCTCTAAGGAAAAGAGAAATTATTGTGACTTTAGAATGATTAACAAAGAGTTTGAGAAGAATGGAAATGACATTATAACATAAGCTTTCTACAATCTACTGGCATATGTAATTCTGCACAATGACTGCACAGACATGTCTGATGTAATTGAATGCTATAGTAAGTTTCTGGTGTTAACTTTAAAAGTCTCCTCATGAGGGCATGACAAAGCCTCTAAATAGGAGTGACTAGGCCTCACTAAGTCCTTACCCTTGACCAAATCCTCTTATTTGTGAATAATACATTTTCAATATTATTATTAAAGAAAGCTTATTGGTCCATGGTGTTTCCTTCATTGTAATCGAATTCATGTAACAATGCAGAAAATTCTTGCATCTTTTTTTTTTTTTTTTTAAGTAGGCTCCATGCCCAGCATGGAGCCCAATGTGGGGCTTGAACTCATGACCCTGAGATCATGATCTGAGCTGAAATCAAGAGTCAGACACTTAACCAACTGAGCTACCCAGGTGCTCCAATGATGTAGAAAATTCTTAATCTTTGTCTGTGGTGGTTCAAAATCCAAAACTGAAACAAATATTTTCTATCTCCTCTCCCTAGCGTTCATCAACTATATATCTATTGCCCTCTATATGCATAAGCACAACTGGAATATTCTCTGCTAATGAAATTGGCCTGTGATAACTTCTGTGATGGTAAGAATGATTTTTTTACTACACTGTATATAATGAGTCTTTCAAGTAACATCTTGTTTCATTAATATATAAATGTTTGTAAACTTATATGTAGAAGTATATGGGAAAAGTCCTATGCTTAACTTATTGACTACACTGTGTATCGACCATCTTTCAAGGTTTCAAGTAATATCTTTTTTCATTAAGATATAAATGTTTGCTCGGGCATCTGGGTGGCTCAGTTTGTTAGGCGTCCGACTCTTGATCTCAGCTCAGATCTTGATCTCGGGGTCATGAGTCCAAGCCCTGCAATGGGCTCCACACTGGGTGTGAAGCCTACTTAAAAAAAAAAAAAAAAGTGTGTGTGTGTGTGTGTGTGTGTAATCTTAAACCTGGATGTAGAATATGATCGCAAAAGTGATTTTGAAGATCTCTCTGGCTTTTAAAGAAAGAACCAATTAACTTCAAATGTAAATTTTCTTTCTCTCCATCCCTACTTCCTCCCTCCCTCCCTCCTTCTCTTCCTTCCTTCTTTCTTCCCATTTTCATCTTTCTCTTCCTCCCCCCTCTCCTTACTCTCCTCCTCCACCTTCTTCAAAGATTCTCCTCCAATACTTGGAAATCCTTTTCACCAGACTTGTTTTCTGTTTTTCCATTAGAAAATACTTACTCAATTCCAGCAACCAAGGCTAAGAGCTGCCATCTTAGGAAAAAAATCCTATTCCCTAGGGTATTTTTATTTAAGTTTTCTAGACTACATGTGGACCATATAACCACTGATTGGAAACTTGCTTCTGTGGACTAATTTCCCCTATGCTATTATATAGAACTAGACTTCACTGTTAGAACTCATGATCAAGAGCACAAAGTTTCCACTTGGAGTTAGTAATGTTTCTGCCAGGACAGGCTTTTGATTGGGTTTCACTATCAGTGCTCACGTGACTAGCACTTTACTCCTATTCCAGCAGATATTAAATATGACCCTATTTCTTGGCTCAAAGAAATTAAAATTAAAAGGAAAGAATCAGTTCAATTGCTACACATCACGTGGACACATCAACTGGTAGAAAATATTGCATCTGGGTCAGCATAGTAAGCTGCATCAAGTTTCAGACTTATAATTGTATTTGCTACAGTTGTATTTATAAAGTAACTCCTTTTAACCCTCAAAAGAATGCACCATCAAAGTGGAGTTCTTGAATTGTTGTAATTATGCCTAAACAGGTTCAGTGATCCATGATGCAGCACTGCCCCAAGGCAAATGAAGAAACATGTCAAGAAGTTCTTTAAGCAACTATACAGAAAAGACTTGAGACATTGAGTAGTTTTGACTGTGAAAGCATCCATCCCAAACTTCAGAGTCAAATTCTTTCAAAACAACTGTTTCACAGTAGTTTGCATAATAGTAAATTAAACTTCCAAAAAGCACATTCTTTTCCTTTTGAGAGCTTTGCTGTATGGTATAATACTTAGTAGGAAGAAAATACAAAATCAAAGCCAATTTATCTAGCTGGGGGAAAAGCCTGCATTTGTTACTCCAATTATTTTTAGAGTTTTCTTCCTGCTGAAATTATTGGAATACAAAAACAGGGAGTGGTTAAAGTGTTGGGGAAACACTTTCAATTGGCTTTAGCAAATATTTAACAAGGAGCCATGAAGTTAACTCAGGAAAATTGCTAAACAATTTAAAAAGCAGCAAGAAAACAATAGTCAGAGGCTTGATTTTTAGAAGGCTTTGCAAGTAGTCAGTAGTCCACAATAAGGCTGACCTTTCACAGCTTTAAGGTTTAGGAAGAGAGGATGGGGAGATAATTAGTTGTAGGAGGGGGGGTAGAAATGGAAAGAAAATTTTGGCTTTGATCCCATCCCCTGAGGCAGCGAAGGAACAGAAGGCCGAGTGAGGTAAAAGTTACTAGACAATGACAATAGACAGAGACCAGAGGACAATATCCCCAACACTCCATGGCAGCCTGGGTATTGATTCTGACCTTGAGATACAAGTCTAAGACTAACTATCCAAACAGGATCAGAAACACCTTTAGAGATATTTTGTATTCCTTATAAATTATGTTTAGCCTATAAAGCTCAACGGTTCCCTCTCTATAGACCCTATACCATTGGGAATACTTAGCAGTACAAAAAGAGAGTTGTAGCATGAAGATTTTAAAGAAAAGGAACAGATTCAAAGATTTTTGAGAAGGTAGAGTATAGGGAGCCTATACCAAATCAATGACAATAAACTATAAAGGTGAACAATTTATGATAATAAGTAACTTTAAAATAATACCTTAATATTTATTAAGCTATTACTATGTGCTAGCAGAGTTCTAAACTCTTTCCTTGTGTTAATTGACTTAACACTCATAACAACAGTAGAGGTAGGTAGTTTTATTTTTCTCATTTTACCGACAAGGAAACTGAGGCATAGAAAGGTGAAATAACTTGCCAAAGTGACTGGACTGATATGTGATGGAGGCAAGATTCACACTCTTGCTTCAGAATCTGTATGGTCAGTCACTAAACCCTTTTGCTGTTTGTTCTATAAGCATCTTTTTTTTTTTTTCCGTAATACACAAACATATTTTTTAATTCTAAAGGGATTCTCTGACCACCTTTATTTCCTAGGAAAATTTATGCTGAAGTTTGTTTATTGATTGGTTTTCTTGTTAAATCCCGAAACTTGGCCATGGAGGTGTAAACTGAAATGATGGAATCAGTTCTTCAGAACAAATGCTACTGTCTGATTTGGCGGCTGCTGCTTCATGGCTATATACCAATGACTGTTAGAACCGATTCAAATTCCTAACTCTAGTAATACTCCACGTTTGCCTTGAATATCAGTTTGCTTTCTTTTTTTTTAAAAAGATTTTATTTATTTATTTGAGAGAGAGAATAAGAGACAGAGAGCATGAGAGGGAGGAGGGTCAGAGGGAGAAGCAGACCCCCCTGTTGAGCAGGGTGCCCAATGCGGGACTCAATCCCGGGACTCGAGGATCATGACCTGAGCCGAAGGCAGTCGCTTAACCAACTGAGCCACCCAGGCGCCCCTCAGTTTGCTTCTTGATTCATTGAGCTATCCATCTGAGCAGCATTATGTACAGTGGAACTGGCCTAGCGCAGCATCACGGTGTCATGGGTTGACCAAGAACAGATGATAGGGCAGTTGCTGTCACTCTGTAATGTTCAAATCAGTAAGCAACAACTCCACAAAACAGAGGCATTATTTCCAGGGTTCACTGATACGGAGTTATCCCATTTCACTCACTGGTCTACAGAAACAGATTCAACGTTCGCATTAATGATGGTCCTTTGGCAGTTAAAGCATTGTAGAGGTAGAGGTCATTTTTCATGTGGGGATTGTAAGTGGGTAGATACTGGATGGAAACAGGGGTTGAGAAAGAATGGAAAGGATAGGAAAGAGGACAAAAATAGCCCGATAGGTCATATCACCTTAATTTATTAACTCACAGAAAGCACCTGTGAGGGGGAATCAGAGGTAAGGTTATTTCTTCATTTCAGTGAAAATAAAGGTACTACTCTGTTGTTTAATCTCCTTCGGTTTCTAGTTCAATGGTAATTTGATGTTCTAGGGAACACTTATTATCCTCTGTAAAATACAACAGACTTAGTTTTTCAAGTCAATGCAAATGTACAGAAAAAGAAAAAAAGTACTATCTGCTGGCTAATTGAACATAATAATAAAAAAGGAAATAAATCAAAGGAAGTGATAAAAGAATAAGAAAAACAGGAACTTATAACGTTAATTGGTATTGTTTCCTTTGGATTCTGCCCCATTTTGCTTGCTCCTATTTACCAAATATGATGATATGGGGGAGGTATTTGGGTTGGTGAAATGACAATATGCAACTCTTACTAATCTTCAGATTTTCACTATTTCTAAAAAGGTGCCACGTGTGTGTGCATGTGTGTGTGTGTGTGTCTAAATGCAGGCATTTTGTCCTAGGAATGAGAGACTCATAAACACATTTTTCTATCCTCTGCAGTCAATAAATTGGGTAGACTACACCATAAAAAATCTTTGGTAGAAGACTGAGTACATATACCATTCTATTAAGAACACCATAAATTTAAAATGAGAAATTTTTTTAAAGCTCTAAAACATAACTAAGACAACTCAGAAAATTAACTTACAACTCATGAGGGCAAATACCTAAGAGCCAATTTATCCAATTTGCATTGCTTACACCCATTTTCTAGATGGTGTTTATAGAATAAATCATGCCATTTATTGGAAACATTGCTGCGGAATATACCAAATACATAACTGGGATAGTAGAGTAAAATAAAAAGTCATTACTTTTCAATGAGTATAAAATTAGTGTTATTTTACATCTGTGTCTCTACTACCCATCTTAAGATATGAAATGTTGCAAGCACAGTGGATGCCCTCTGTGTACCCCTTACTAATCACATTCTTCTTTATCTCTACAGTGATTGCTGTCTGGAATTTAGTATTTGTCATTCCCCTGCATTTTTCTATACTTTTATCATATCCTTAAGCCTGAAATAGGACTGTTTTGCAATTTTAACTTCATATGGATAAATTTATTAATGCAATCTGTATGCATGTTTTTGCAACTTTTTTTTAGATTGCTGTTATGTTTGTGAGTTTCAGACATACTGATTCAGGAAACTCTAGTTCATTCCTTGTATGAATATAAATCACAACTTCTCCATTTTCTTTCCTTTTTTTTTCAGCCTTATTGAGACATAACTGACATATAACACTGTGTAAGTTTGAAGCGTGCAATGTGATGATTTGATACATCTATATATTGTGAAATGATTAACACAATAAAATTAGTTAACATATCCATCATCTCACATGATTACAAGTTTTTTTTGTGTACAGTAAGAACATTTAAGATCTATTCTCTTAGCAATTTTGAAGTATATAATACAGTATTGCTCACTGTAATTACCATGATATACATCAGTTCCCTAGAACTTATTCACTTGTAACTGGAAGTTTGTATCCTTTGACCAACATCTCCCCATTTCCCCAACCCCCCCAAGCCCCTGGCAACTACCATTTTATGCTCTGTTTCTGTGAGTTTGCCTTTTTTAAGATTCAACATATAAATGAGATCATACAATGTTTGTCTTTCTCTGGCTTATTTCACTTAGGAAAATGCCCTCAACGTCCATCCATGTTGTAAGTGGCAGGATTTCCTTCTTTTTTATGGTTGAACAATATTCCCTTGTATATACATGCCACATACTCTTTATTCATATGTAAACAATGGACACATAGGTTGTTTTAAAATAGCTATTATCAAAAAGACAAGAGATAATGAGCACTGGTGAGGATGTACAGAAAGGGAACCCTTGTACATGTTGGTGGGAATGTAAGTTGGTACAACCACTATGGAAAACAGTATAGAGGTTCCTCAAAAAATTAAAAATAGAACTACCCTATGATCCAGCAATCCCACTCTGGATATATATCCTAAGGCAATAAAATCATTATGTTGAAGAGGTATCCATTTTCTTTTCTTTTTTTTTCAAGATTTTATTTATTTATTTGACAGAGAGAGAGAGACAGCGAGAGAGGGAACACAAGCAGGGGGAGCGGGAGAGGGAGAAGCAGGCTCCCTGCTGAGCAGGGAGCTCAATGTGGGGTCGATCCCTGGACCCCGGGATCATGACCTGAGCTGAAGGCAGACGCTCAATGACTGAGCCACCCAGGCACCCCCCATTTTCTTTTTGACAAATATTTAGGTTCTTTACAGTATTTTGAAACAATGCTGCTATGAACGTTCTTATATATGTATCCTTGTACACAGGAGCAAAAGTTCTTTCCAGATATATAGCTAGGAGTGAAATTCATTCATTTATTTATTTAATTCATATTTATTGAATACCTTTTATGTGCCAGGCACCATTCTAGGCTCTAGGGACACAACAAGAATCAGATGGCAGCCCCTATATTCAAGGGTTTTATATTCTACTTAGGAAGACAGACAATGAGAAAAATTAAACAAGTAAAATGCAGAGTGTATCGGATAAGTTCTGTGGAGAAAAACAAAATGACTGGAATAGAGAGTAAGGTGGGGAGGACCTGTTCTTTTACATTGAGTAGTTATGGAAGGCCACACTCTGAAGGTGACATTTAAGGAGAGATATTAAGGAGATGAAGGATCTAATCCTGCCTATATCTGGGGGAAGAGCACTTTACATAGGGGGAACAGCATGTATACAGGCCTGAGACAGGAACACACCTGGCATGTTAGAGTGCAGCAAGAACACCATTATGGCTGGAATGGACCAAACAGGAGCATAGTAGAGCATCAGAGAGATGGTGCCTTATTAATGTTTATAGGGCCTACAGATTTTACTCTGAATGAGATAGAAGGTACTGGAGAGCTTTGTGTTGTGTTTGATCACAATTTCATTAAAAAGAATCATGCTAGGTGCAATATAGAGTGTAATGAGCAAGGATGGACACTAGGAGACAGATTAGGAAGGTAATGCAAATATCCCAGGGGAAGATGATGGTAGCTTGGCCCAGCCAATGATGAGAGCCTGATTAGTGGAGGTGGTATGAAGTGGTCAGATTCTAGATATATTAAAGGTTGAGCCAACTGGATTTGCTGGATGGATTGGATGATGTGAGATGTTAGAAAAAGAGGAGCCAAGGATGACTTCAAGGTTTTTCCCTTGAACAGCTGGAAGGAGGACTGTCACTTGTTGACATGGAAAAGATTTAGAAAGAGAAGGTTTTTGGAGGAGAGGAGAACCAGAAGTTCAGTCTGGATATATTAAATTTGATAAACCTATTAGATATCCAAGTAGAGATGTCCAGTAGGCAATTGGTTATTACATAAAAGTTTAGGGTATGTACACCTTCAACTTTACTGTGTATCACAAAATTGTTCCCCAAATTATTTGTACCTAATTACATTTCATGTTGCTGTAACAATACCTGTATGGTCGATTTTTCATACTGATAATCTAATGGTATTATCTGGTGTTGTATTATGACAACATTCTTTAACAAAAACCAATAATACTCCAGAACTAAGCCATCTGGATCTTTTTTTTTTTTTTAATTTGAGAGAGAGAGAAAGAGAGAATGCACAAGCAGGGGGAGGGGCAAAGGGAGCCGGAGAAGCAGACTCCCCACTGAGCAGGAGCCCAATGACGTGGGGATCCATCCTTGGATCCTGGGATCATGACCTGAGCTGAAGGCAGACACTTTAACAGACTGAAACACCCAGGTGCCCCAAGCCATCCGGATCCTAACAAGCACCACATGTTCATAACCTACTGGCTAATGGTGCCGTTGCCACATTTTCCCAAACCAAAGTAGTCAATAATCGGGATATACTGATACCCTTTGTAAGAAAAGTGAATCAGTGGTTTGTTTCTATTTTCTTTTGAGGAGATGGAAAATTTACAGACCGCATTGCATAGATTTGATATGTATAATTCTCTTGTTTTGGCTTTTGATGATGATCAAAGTCTCACTGATGCAAACTAATTGGAAGCATTGGAGATACTGGGTTTTGATTTTAAAAAGAAAGAATTTAATTACTTTTAATTACATATATTGATTGAAACTTTATTAGGCTAATAGTGATGACCTAATAGGCATCTTATGATCAGATGTGAGTAGTTGTACTTAGAATATTAACTATGCTTGGACTATTGCTGGATTCACTTTTATTGCAATATGTTTAAAAGTGCTTTTCCTAGGGGCGCCTGAGTAGCTCAGTTGGTTAAGCAGCTGCCTTCAGCTCAGGTCATGATCCCAGGGTCCTGGGATCGAGCCCTACGTCGGGCTCCCCGCTCAGCGGGAAGCCTGCTCCTCTCTCTCCCTCTGACTGCCACTCTGCCTACTTGTGCTCTCTATCTCTCTGTCAAATAAATAAAAACCTTTAAAAAAAAAAGTGTTTTTCCTCCTTAAGAGTATGTACACATTTACCTTACAATACAGCTTGAATATGAGGATGGTTTGGACTTCTTCTCATAAAGTGGGAATAATTTATTTTGTTTGTAGTTACTTGATGTAGACTATCTGCTTTCCCCATGCCCAAACATTTTTTGGCTTATGTTGATTGACTTACTTTGCAGTATTAACTTACTGCAAAAAAAAAAAAAAAAAAAAAGAAAAACCATGAATGGCTGTGTGTGTGTGTGTTTAAAATAGAAAAATATTGTGGAAATTATCAGAATACCATTTTTTTAAAAGATATTTGGAATATGAATTCCAGATGGTAGTTCTGCTCATTTCCATTTCTGGAGCTTGTCAGTAAGCCATGCACAACAAGCAAAACAGCAGTGATGGTGGCTAAATCTTCTCGTGAGTCACTCAGTACCTGATCAGGAATCAGAAGACCTGAGTTATATTCTAGTCTCTATGGTTAATTAATTATTTTTCTGTTCCTTGGCAAATAATTTCCTAGTTTTCTTAGTTTCCTAATATTTAAATGGTTTGAAATATATGGTTGCCATAATATTTTTAAAAATATAAAGTGAAAATGTGAGGTCTCATTTTTATAGTACTGGAGGTACATTTGAACTAAAATGCTTCATGAATTTTTCTCCAACTCACAGAAGTTGAGAGTTGAGGGAACAGGCAAGGTGAGTGATGTAAGGGAACATGTTTTTATACTGTTATAAAGTAGTGCATGTGAAATATGAAACACTGGGACATAATCAGAAAAATTTGTGAATTCTGACTTGATTTTATTTAATGTAATAATTCAAATTGTTAACAAATAATTTGTGCATAATTTGAGTAGTATCTAAATTATATATGACCTCAATTACTATACATAAGCTTTCTTCCATCAGCATTTCTCTCTTTTGTTGGAACTATGTAAGAATAAAGAAAGAAAACAGATTTTTTTTTTCAGTCCTCTTTGTGGTTGTAACTGGTATTTGTGCCAGTTATATTTGTGGGAGGATGAAGTAGAAGAGCCTTGAAATGACTGGCCTGCCTTCGATCATACTGTTTCCACCAGCCCTGCCTTTAGCAAGGGCCATTTTATCTAAGTTTCATTATGTCCAGGTTCTCAGACCAAATGGTTTCTATTTAGGCCAAATTTAAGAAGCTCCAGGCCAGCAGCTTAGTAGCCCAGCCTTGTCAGTCTTACAATTTGTTTCCCTAATCTGGACCCAGCACTAAAGTCTCACCTCATTTAATCATACCTGAGTCTCTATTTCCTGAACTGTCCCTGTTCTATTGTCCTTTGGAGCAGTAGCCTTGTCTTTTCCTTAACTAAACTCCTGAAGGGTAGAACTTTCTCCCTGTGCTCCAGACCCTGTATCTGGATGCTGATACCTGCTGCCATATTTTCCTGTGATGCATGCCATTTAAGTAAGTCTGGACCTTACCATTGGCAATTGTACCACATCTCACTCATCTGCCCTATAGCTGCTGACTTCTCAATAACTGAATGTCTCTATGCTTATCAGTCAGCTCTTTGGGGCCTCTGCTTATTGCTTGCTTCAGGTTCCTCTGACATCTCCTTGCTCTCTATGGATCCTGCTAGAGATCTGCTTCTGGGATCTTAGGAAGTAGCCTAGTAATCAATAGGTCTGCGCAATCTCTGGGCTTAGAGTCTCCTGTACTGACTGAGTCAAGCCAGTTTCTAAAATGCCCCAGTGCAGGGTACATTTTACTAAAGGCATTCTTCTTCATATGAAATTTTCTTCAAAGAAGATGATCTCTTTAGACTCTCATGTCTCATGTGGAAAAGCAACTCAGTGTTCTTAGGCATTTGTTATACCTACAAATGCATGAAAGAGAGTACCAAGATCTTTGGAACAGAAATTAAGAAAATCCAGCACACTCCCCTCTCAAAATACAAAATAAAAAACAGACAAAAACTCCAAAAGGATAAAAAAAATGACCAGCTAACTTTAAACAATGGAACATTTCATCAAAGACTTAATTACTCTAGAAGGGCATAATTTGTAATGTCTGATGGACATTGGTCATGGACTTTGGTAGACCAGGAGATGACAAGAGAAAACTAGTTAATAATTCTGTAGTTACTAACTAAATTAATAATGCTCCCCCAACCCCAGTAAAAAGAAAGGAGGCAGAAGCATGAATTTGATGTACCCCAAATTACTAAATGTTTAAGTGAAATTTAATGTAGTAATTATGGTCTGCTCACCTAAATTAATCCTTTGATGTTAAATGGATTGTTTTTGTCATTTTTGAAGGGATATGATATATTTACTTGCCATGGTAATACATTTGAAAGGGTATTATTTTGGAGGTAAATGTAAGTGGAGTCAGATGTTGTATGAGAACCTGTGGAACTGTTTTGAATAACATGTGAAAGTATTACTCATAGATAATTATTTGTTCCCAAGATTAGTAGGTTAAAAACAATCTAAATAGAATCCAAAAGAATCAAATAATTTCATTTCCATCATAGGCAAAATAATAGGAAAAATTCTTTATGGAAAAGATACATAAATGCAGAATTTAGGACATCTCTAATGAAATGAACCCATTAAGAAGTTTTTTACTGCCCCCTGCTGCCAGTTTCTAAAAGAAATATAGCAAAATTACTGTAAAAACTGACTCAAGAGGAATTAAGGCGCTGCCTTGAACAAAAATTCCCTGCCTTTAATTACACCACTTTTTAGCCAGTAATGCTAATGCTTACTTCATGTTTGTGAGCAATAATCTGTCAAACTAAGAGACCAACTCTAGCAAAGTGTGTATTAGTGGATGTAGGGTGAGAGGTCAAGTTCATGGCTTGTGAAATGCTATACTAATAAGAATGTACCAGTGTTACAATTTTTAGACAATGATGTCTACTTTACCATTTTGCCAAATTTCACAATTTTGAATTTACTTTTTAATATTTATATAACCCAGGTAAAACATCCTTCATTAATAAAAGCAAAACTTTGAAAATGAATGAATGTATGGCTTATTTTTATAGTATAATCCAGCTTGCAATGTTATTTGCATTTTGGCATATAAAATTAAGAAATGAGAAATAATAAAAGTAATAGGTAATACTAATGCTGCAGTCACGAGGTGCAAGGCATGGTTTTATTTTTTCACATATTATTTTACATAGTCATCATAAAATAGAATGAAGTAGGCTTTATTTTAATTCCCATTTCACAGATGAAGAAACTAAGTCACAAAGCAACTTGCCTCCGTGACACAATTGGTAAAAGGTGGAGCCACGATTGGAAACCCTGCAGTCTGACTCCTGGGTCCCTCCTCTTAACCTTTTCGCACAGAAAGTATGAACTCTGCAGTTGAGGAAGAACTCCAGGAATTAGACTGGTCGTGGTGGTGTAGGAGCATATTGACTCCAACTAACCATGCACTCATGTAATTATTATTATTTTCATCATTTTTTGCTATACCCATGCTGTAGTGGCCAGAGCCTGTGTATAAGCAACAGACCTGTATTTCTTTTTTTTTTTTTAAAGATTTTATTTATTTATTTGAGAGAGAGAGAATGAGAGACAGAGAGCACGAGAGGGAAGAGGGCAGAGGGAGAAGCAGACCCCCCGCTGAGCAGGGAGCCCGATGCGGGACTCGATCCCCGGACTCCAGGATCATGACCTGAGCCGAAGGCAGACGCTTAACCAACTGAGCCACCCAGGCGCCCCAGACCTGTATTTCTTTCAGTTTGGTTTATCTTTCTGTGTTTCCTTGGTTGCATCACATTCAAGGTGTGTGGGTGTGCTTTTTTAAGTGACTATGTGGCCACTTAGCCCAGGCCTTAGATCAGAGTATATATTTGGGGGTTAATCTTGTGGTTGGCCTCTGCACACCCGTGCCTTTCATCTCTGTACTGCCAGACGACTTCCAGGTTTAGCCACACTTTCAACCGTCTTCAGCACCTCTTATTCAAATGATGCACACACTTTCACAGTACTTTGAATGAATCAGTTGCCCATTTTAAGTTTCCTTGGATGCTGTTAATCCCAGAGTCCTATTATTAAATAGGTACCTATTTGTACCCCTCTATGCCTGTCCGGTCCTTTGCCTTCCCCTTAGTAGCACATGGTTCATGGTAAAAGACACATCCCACCAGGGTTAACTAGAACAACTAGTATTTGCAATTCTGGGACGCTTTTGCCTTGCGGGTATTTGAAAACACCACTTCAGGCTCCAGAGGGCTAACTCTACAGGAAATCTCTTCTCATCCCACATTAAAGTAAAACCAAAAGTCAACACAAATCATTTGCTATTCATAATAAAAAGTTCTTACCTGACTCGAGGAATTGGATTTCCAGTGACTCTACACTCCAAGTAAACTCTACTTCCTTCTGCCACTTCTTGGCTCCGAAGCTTCTGGATGAATCGCGGAGCTGAGGGGAAGTGGAGTGCATTCTGGGTCTGTGGGTGAGAGATGTTATTGCATGGCACTGCCTTGTCCTGGTCTGCCTGGTAGCAATGCCTGGCTTCGGGTAACTTGACCTCAGCTTCCATCTCCTGTTGGTCTCCAGTGGGGCTTTGGCTGGCTGAGGCACTCATCAGGGCTGACCGTGGATTTTTAGGAGACAAGTACCCACTGTCTGGGGATGAGGACTCCCCGTTTGGGCTTCTATTTCTTGGCTTTGCTGCTTCTCTAAATATGGATGTCAGCTCCTCGATGAAATTAGCCGCCTTGTCACAGAGCTGGCTCTGGGGGCCAGTCTTACCTTGATATGCTGGTTTGGGCTTTACACTTGTGTTGGGAGTTTTTGCACCCCGTTTTTCAGCCTTTTGGAGGCTCCGGATATAGCTGGGGCTGGCAAGCAGGGGTGATTTGGCAGGTTTCCTCTTTGAAGCAGGTGAAGAGATACGGTCAGTTTGTTCTGGCGGAGATTGGACAGGTGTTGGCTTGTTATCATGAGGTCTTCCTGAGGAGGTTGGCTCACCAAATTTGGTCTCCTTATGGGAAGGATTTTCACAGACACCTACAGGAGAAGCGTTGAAAATCTGTGAGATCTCCTTTTCTGAGTCAAAATCTTCTGTTTCAGAGTTGGCTATAGCTCTCCGGGCCAGGTCAAGACTCTTGTTTATCTCTTCCTGGCTGAGAAAAGCAGATAGCTCAGGGAAGAAGTCAGCATTCTTGCTTTCTTCGTGCATGTCTGATAGGGAATCATAGAACGAGTCATGGGAGGAAGTCTCTGACATATTTCAGTAGTCTTCATACACTTTTTGTTTGCTCTCAACAGGAAGGCCAGAGGCACTGGAAACCAGTTTACCTCTTGTGTTCTGAAAGACAACATAGAGAGAATTGCCATTAGTAGTGTGGGTGTGTTTGTGTGTGGTTATCATAAAATTACTAATTTACAAGTTGGGAGAAACATTAAAGTGAACAAATGAACTTTTGTAAAAATTGTTTTTCTCTATTCTTCAAGTTGGAAGAAACATCAAGTATACTTGTGTTTATTATTTATCATTTTAATTTACTATTTTCCCTGTGAGTGAATATTAAGTATCTTACTAACAAGCACTGAATAATTCAAACAGAAAATATCTGTAGTAGGCACTAAGAGTTAATTTGCAGGCCATACAGAAACAGGTGATGGGATGGATTTGGCCCAGGCGCTAAAGTGTGCTGACTCTTGATCTAGACTGAGGACATAGTCCCTATGTTCAAGGAATTAAAAGTCATGTGGGGTTATAAAGGGGGGAGGTGGAAAAGACATTAAACAATTAATATAAAATTTGGATAGAGTGTCAAAGGAAAATGAAAAGAGCTTGTTGCTGTGAGAACCTAACTTAAATCTTTTAAGGACATGTGAGAGAACTCTGTGCCTTGCACAGGACATTTATATGGAAATACCATCAGTATTTCCATGTTCATTATATAGAAATACCACCACCAGTTTCATGACCTGCAAAACAATTGGGCAGGAGCTGAAATTTCCACTGCAAATATTATGAGGCAATGACTCTTCTGTTACTCTAAGTTTGCTATTCTTTTTCTATATATTGTTCATAGAATGATAGAGGGAAGATCTAGAAAACTTCAGAAGGGAAACTTGCCTCAAGATTGAGTCTAAAAGTCAATAAAGGAACCTTGTTGGATGTGGTGGAACTCAACTTTATAGGCTGGGTCAGGAGTAAACTTAGTGAGAAATTCATTCTCCATAAGGTCAGTGTTCCTCATGAGGATAGAATTGGGCTGCTTGTCCAGAATCAGTTTCCCATCTAGGGATTCTGCTTAGAGTGATGAGATTTTGTTCTATTAAGTGAAATGTCATTTTCTCTATGACCAAAAAAGAGCCAGCTTGCATTTTTGACTCCTGCAAGTCTCCAATCTCAAAGAGCATTATGTAGAGGGGTTCCAGAAATCTACCTCGAGGACTTACTACCACATAGGATGCAGTGATTCATAGAACCTGTCAATTCAACAGAAGATATGTAATCAGATCCTAAAGCTCAATATTAACCTACTGCGTCTTCTTTAGTTGAAAGTTGTACTTGAGTCTTACATGTCCTCTTAGAA
Source organism: Neomonachus schauinslandi (assembly GCF_002201575.2). Classification (NCBI taxonomy): domain Eukaryota; kingdom Metazoa; phylum Chordata; class Mammalia; order Carnivora; family Phocidae; genus Neomonachus; species Neomonachus schauinslandi. The sequence continues at coordinate 59,883,737 of NC_058404.1, forward strand.
AGATTACTCTGTTATACCTGAATTATGAGATTCTCCACATTCTAGTCTTTTCCTACCTACTAAGCCATATTACCCTGTATTCTCCTAGTAAATCTTACAAATCCACTGGAGTGGTATTGTCACCGTCTCCCTCTTTATAACATTCTAATTCCTTTGTCCTGTCTGTACTCCAGAATGGAATCATTCTGATTCCTCACCGATTCTTTAAATTAGCCCATATATGGAGAAAAGTTGTATTCAGTGTATTTTGTATATTTTAGTATGTTTTGTTCATGAGAAACAGGCAGTTAGCACATGATTTTGAAAAGGCACAATCAAACATAGAAACTATTATGTATAAAATATATAATACAGAAAATGCAAAATTAAATATGAAAATATATAGCCTGATTTTCAGTTTTTTTCGCATACCCTTCATCTAAGTACCCATTAGCTTTTACCTTCCGACATAGCCTTCTCCCAAAACTTAAGTATCAGGAAGTAGAAAATTCTGTTTCAGTTTGTGTGCCACTTTCCCTCAAGGTCAAGGCTCACTGAGGCTCAAAATCCAGAAATGTGGGTGGGAGCTTGGAAGTTTATGAAGGTGGAAGGAGAGACCACATACTAGTGTTCTAGTAGTTGTGGTTCTCAGTGGGAAGCCAAATCTGGGGACCGGTAGTCAAAAGCTTGGAGCTTGTTCCTGGTCACAAAAAGGAAAAAAAAACCCAGCAAAATCATGGCAAATATAACAAGTATCATAATAAACATTTATGCAAGGTTTTATTTAACTAATTAATGAGGAAACTGGTAAGATATACAACTATTTCAAAGCAGACTCTAAAGTATATGAATATATATGTACATAAGTATAATATATGTGTACATATATAAGTATATATGCAGACAATCAAGAATGCTGAAATGAATTTACTAATAAATTTGAAACTGGTTAATATAGAGAGAGCAGTAAAATGTAATGTTTGGAGTCATTTCTATGGAGTACAAACTAATAGTATTTCTACTGGAAAAAATTTATTTGTATATTCATGTTCAAGTATAATTTGCATTGCTATTAGATTTCTACAGTTTACAAAGTTATAGAATTGCCTACTTAAAGGCAGAAAAGGCATACACCACAATAGAATCAGATGACTCTGGAAGGTCTACCAGACCCCACCCAGTATTCCACTGAAAAGACACCAGTTTCCTATTGCTTATTTCAAAGCCTTTCATACTTTGTCCTGAGAAGGCAGATGGGTTTCTCCCAGAAGAGAGCCCTTAACTACATTTGGCCCTTCAGTCAGCAAATATGGTAGTGGTTTAGGAGAAGTCAAGGTCAAGGTCAACTCTTAAAATGTGTGAGGATATGTCACCAGGCAACATTAACCCAGAAGACATGAAAATTGGAAGAGAAAGATGCTTAGGCCAAAAGTATGTTTATATACTGAAGGCAAAACAGACTGTATTTCCATTTCTTGCAAAATGTATTTTTTGGAAGAGAAGCTATTGGTCTGTTTATTTTTGGCCTTAGAGAAATTAATTTTTTGTATTGAACTCAATGTGAGAGAGAGAGATTGGAAAATATAATTTAAAAAAAGATTTTATTTATTTATTTTTGTGAGAGAGAAAGGGAGCAAGTGAGAGAGAGCACAAAAGTGGGGGGAGGAGGGGAGGAGCAGAGGGAGAAGCAGACTGAGCAGGGAGCCCAATGCGGGGCTCAATTCCAGAACCCCGGGATCATGACCTGAGCCGAAGGCAGACGCTTAACTGACTGAGCCACCCAGGCGCCTGGAAAATATAGTTTTGAAAAAGACAGGTTTCTGTCCTCATGGAACTTAGTCTATCAGGGATATAAATAAGTAATAAGCATATATAATTTAGTGTGTCGAGTGCCATGATGAGAGAACAAAGAGCTATGTTAGCACCTAGAAGGGATAACAGGGTTAGGATCAAGAAAAGCTTTATGGAAGATGAAGCCTATAGGATGGTATGTGAAGGAGGAGGAAGAGTTAGGCAGGTAAAGAGGACACTGGCAGAAGCATAGACAAAGTCTTGGATCCCAGGGAAAGTATGGCAGACTCAGGTAACTCAGAGAGGTTCACTGAAACAGAAATCTGGGTGAAGAACTTGAATTTTATCTTAGGTGAGCTAGAGGACAAAGAAGACTGTTAAGTATGTGAGAAACATCAATAGAGTTGCATTTTATTTTTACCTTTTTTTAAAAGATTTTATTTATTTATTTGAGAGAAAGAGTGAGAGAAAGAGCCCGCACAAGCAGGGGGAGGGGCAGAGGGAGAGGGACAAACAGACTATTCACTGAGCAGGGAGCCCGACACGGGGCTCGATCCCAGGACCTTGAGATGACGACCTGAGCCGAAGGCAGATGCTTAACCAACTGAGCCACCCAGGCACCCCAAGAGTTGCATTTTAGAAAGATAACTGATTGTAGCTTAGCTCAGGGACTGAGGGGAAGAAGAAAGTCAGTGGGAAGGCTTGTGTCCTATTCTTGGGGTTGTGTATATTTATCATTGCTTTATCTTTGGTTGTCCATCATCTGAGCCTCCTTATTAGTTTTGGATAATTCCTCATGTTATAAGCCTCAGTGAGAAACTAAGCTCACTCATCATAATGGAATATGGAATCTCCAAATATTTGCTTTCCCAGCCCCTTGGAGCCTGGGCACAAGTCTTGGCACATGGCAGTTATATGCATCCATCTTGGACTTTGAGGCAGGTTCCATGGAGGAAGGATTCTGGTTTCTGGTTGTAGCAGCAGATGCAGCAACATGGGGTGTGAGAGGCAGAAGTAGTGACTGTGCAGAGGTGAGAGCTGGAAGCTGTGGTGTGGACTGTTGAGCTGCCACAGTGTGGTAGCCACACATGAGCCTTTTCCTGGCCTTTTGGTCTTGCCTCCAGCATACACTCTGGGCCTCATTCTGTGAGTGGGCACAACTCCTTTCAATAATTCGCTTTGCACTCAAGTTGACCAAAGAATATTTCTGTCACTTGCCACTAAGGAGCACAACTGATAGTAGATAAAAAAACATGACAGAGGCCTGAGTGACATTGGGATGGACAACAGTGGACAACAGATAGAAGATAGGACAGAAATCTGTGATTGATTAAATGAACAGATGATGCAGAGACAGGATTATAGATTTCTTATTCAAACAATGGGATGGATGGTGCCATTAACTCACATGACACAAATGGGGGGACAAGTTTTGAGAAAAAAAAATCTTAATTTTGATTTGCACCTTTTGCAACTGGGAACTCTGGTATTGATGTCTGGAAGGCAATTTGAGATACTGGTCCAGAGTACATGAGAAAAGAGAGCAAAACTTGATTGGGAATTATTAGCCAATGGGTGGCAATGTAAGACATGGGGGTGGATAAGATCATCAAGAAAGAAAGAGAAAAAAAAAAAAGAAACAATCTTCCAGAGAGTTCGGGGAAAACCAGGAGACTGGGGTGTCATGGAAGCTGGGCAAGAAAATGTCCATGAAGGAGGAAGTATCCTTTTGACTTAGCAACTGGGAACATTTAATACCATTGGCAACAGCAGTTATGGTGTATGTGACAGAGATTTAAGCCAGATTCCAAATATGTTGAGAAATTACGGAAGGAAAGGAAATATAGATTGTATGTGCCGTTGACTATTTTGAGAAGTTTATAAAGAGACAGACAGACAGAGGTAGTAGGTGGACAAATGTATGAAAATCTGGTGGGTTTATTTGTTTAAGATGTGGCTCAGGAATGTGTTTCAGTGCTAATGGAATTAGACAGTAGAGAGGGAGAAGCGGAAGATCCATGTTAAGAAAGTGATGATGATGAATAGACTGGGTCTTCCAGGATGTGAGATGAAATGAGTTATTATGGTACAAATGACTTCAGGTTGGAAGGGAACAGTTCTTCCATTGTCAAAGGAAAGAAATAACTTAAGTATGCGTGCGTGTGTGTGTATGTGTGTGTGTGAAAGAAGGGGCAAGGGGGAATCTGGATAAATTTGTAATTGAAAGAAAGGGGAGCTCCTATCTTGAGATTTCTGAGGATTTGGAAGTTTATGAGGACAGGAGACAATTTGAAATAGCTGATGTAGAGAAACGAAAAAATTTCCTGAAGAACGATTTATGGGCAGAGGCGTTTGGGTGGCTTAGTTGGTTAAGCGTCTGCCTTCGGCTCAGGTTATCATCTCAGGGTTCTGGGATCGAACCCTGCATTGGGCTCCCTGCTCAGCGGGGAGTCTGCTTCACCCTCTCCTTCTGCCACACCCCCCTCCAACTTGTGCACGCACACTCTCTCTCAAATAAGTAAAATCTTAAAAAAAAAAAAAAAGGATTTATGGGCAGAGGTGAGGACTTAGCTGAAGTTAAATGTGATGTATTTATAGTGTCATGAATCAGTGTGATCCCACACTTCTCTTCACTAGAGCTCAGCAATCCAGGTGAAGATGTGGAGATAAGATGCTCCAGGTTTTGACACACAGGTAAGATGAAAGGGAAATGGACAAGTTGTTGAGAATATCAGCAAGATGGGGGGTGGATTCTAAAATCTATGCTGGATTTGGATTCATGGGTAGGAGTTTGATCATAAAGAGCTTAAGGGACTGAAGGCCCAGTGAAAGTAAAGGGAGGGTGTAGTGGGAATGACTGAATGAGAGATCTGGAAGGATGTATCTAGATAGTGAAATGTCTGAATTGATCATTTCAGAGGCAGAGCCTTTTGACTCCTGATGCATTTGGAGTGTGGCCATGTGAATGTCTTTGACTGTCTTTGAAGAACAATGCCAGAGTTTAGTAGTTGCAACAGAGGCTTTATGATTGACAAAACCTAAAATATTTATCCAGACTTTTATAGGAAAATTTCCCAACCCTGCTATAGAACATCAGCTACCTAATAACTTCACCTAGCATGAAGTTACTACTACTAATAGTAATTATCTACTACTACTAATAATCCTGATAATGATAATGGCTAACAATGTACTGCTCACCATGAGGTTGGCATTATGTCAAGTGCCATTATGTAGATTATTTCATTTAAAAATCTCACAACAGGCCCCAGTTTACAAAGAAGGAAACTGAGGCAGAAAATGTGAATAGAAGAGCGAAGATTTAAACCCAATGACTTCAGAACTTATTACCTTAACCATACACTTAACTACCAATATATTATAGTTTCCACAACCAAGAATCCTGAGCAATGTATCAGATTAATAAAACTGTGGATCAGTTTTCTGCTATTTCTGCTAATATCAGAGTTCTGCTATTAACTATACTTAGTGCAAAGTGAACATAATAGGATAAACTTTAAACCTTCATAAAAAACATTATATGAGGAAGCTTAAACTTCTGAATGATGAAACACTTTTTAGTTCATTTTTTAAAATAGGGAGTATTTACTGGAGGCAGATTAAATCACCTGCTTATTAACTTATATTTTGGTTTTAAAGAGGCGCCTTCTGACAGGAACCAGTTGTGAGGATTAGGTGTAGCTTAAAAACTGCTTGCACAGTGAAAAAGAAAATAATAGCTCTATAGCATATATGGTTTGGGTTTAATTTGCAGCCCAGTTATTGCTGCTAGAACATGCACATGGTCTAGGGAAAATGCTCATTCAATGTGGATGAACAAGGGAGGTTTCCAGGTGGCCCAAACTCACAGGAAAATCATGCTTCAGAGATTTTCATGTCAGTCAACACCCCACAGTTAAAAGGTTGTAATCAAAAGAAATAAAACTGCAAACATCTCCATTATTTCCCTGAGATTTTATGTTTTATTTCAAACAGGGCTTTTGGTAATTCTGTGCTGGCATAATAGACACAGAAAATGAAAAACAGTGAAAAGAACTAATTATACTGTCTTTAATGAGTAAAGAAGTGAGATAAATGCCAAAAACATTAACAAGTTCCAATTTAGCAGGTAGAATTGAAAGATTTTTGAAATTTTGAGGAATAAAGCATTTTCCTACATCTTTACATTTTCTCTGCCCCCTGTCTCTGTCCTCTTAAGGAATTTGAATTGCTTGGAAAGTCTTCTCTTCATCTTTTTCCCTTTCATACATTCTTCATCCATTATTAATAATTTAGCTTAAAACTCTGATAAGCCATAGCCATTTTCTAATTTCTTGGAATTTGTATAAGTCTAGCTTCTAGCCCATGGGAGAAATGGCTCTTTGTTGGCTCTGTGTGTTTTATAGTTACTCTTCCTTTCTTCTACTTCCCTTTCCTGGAAAGGTAAGTTGAACATGAAATCAATCGAATGACTGTTTATTTATCACTTAATATGCGCCAGGGAAGCTTCAAGGAGGGCAAAGATGAACCAGGCATAGTTTCTCTCCTTTAGCGATCCTATAATCTAATAGGTGGGATTAAAGGGATAAGGCAAGAGTAAAAAATAAATACAAGGAGAAACATGATAATTGCTATTAAAATAGTTTAAACATATTATAGTAAGAGATCGAAGATGGTGGGAGAGAACCTATTTACAAATTTGGCCATGTCATTCTTTTGGTATTTGTTTTCCAATGGTACTCCTCCAGCGGCTAAGAGAAGGTCTAAAACATGATATGCAGATTATCTATGTGCCTCTGGACAGCATGCTCTGAGGAAAACTCTCCAGCCTCAACCTCCTCCGTCTTCACTCTGACACATGTGGCAATCATGCCTCACTGGCCTATTTTCCATTCCTCGAACATTCCATGTTCTCTCATGTCTTCATGCTTTGCACCTGCTGTTCCTTTTGCCCTTCCTTTCTGTTTTTCTGTTTCAAATTCTGGTTTATCCTTAAAAACGTTTCTTAATTTCACTTCCTTTTGGTGCTTTCTGATTCCTCAGTCAGTGTAATTCTCTTTCTTCCAAACATGACCCTTTGCATAGTATTTTATTATAACATTCATCTTATTGAATTACCAATATGAGTTAGAGAACTCTTCGTCCATTAGACTGTGAACAGCTTGAAAGAGGAGATGTAACTGACAGTCTTTGAATGGCTAATGCGTGGCATAGTGTCTGGGTCATGGCAGATGATGGAGAGAAACTAAGAAATACCTGGTACTTAAAATGTGGATTGAACCCTAACTAGGATTTGATGGGAAACAGAGCCATACAAACAAAGACACAAGGCAGAAATGTTTCATTCCCCCCTTGCTCTCAGCCATCCAGACCTCACAGCAGCATTTCTCTGGGCCCTGCTGTCCTCAGTGAATGTTCTGCTCTTTACCCTGCTGTTTCATCTGTCTTGCCTATAGTTACTCATCCCCTGGGCTCTGTTTTCTAGTAAGAACTTGATAAAGTAATCAGTGCTATATGTTAGTAGCTGTTAATGTGAAAATATAAAATACACATTACATGCTCATTTCACTAACACAAGACAGTAGTAGGCCTGACACTGCATTAATAAAAACCTTATCTATAAAGACATTGATTTTTATGTTTCTTGGTACCTGCCAAGAAAGTTTCTCATGAAAAAAATTCAGAACCAGAAAAACATTTGTTTTTTTGGCATTCCTACTACTAGACAATCACAGTTCTGTAACCTTTGATGCTGCTCTTTGGCATGGATGCTAGCAAGCTCAGAGTTAAATTTTGAATCATAGAAATACGAATATTTTTAGTCCTCTTTTTTTTTTTTTGCTCACTTTCTCTGTTTACTTATTCAGTCAGCATATTTTTGTTGAGTGCCTACTGTATTAGGCTCCTCTTCTACAGGCTGGAGACATAGCTGTAAGACAGAATCCTCTGCCCTAAGGAGTTAACATTCTAAAGATTTTATTTGTTTATTTGAGAGAGAATGAGATAGAGAGAGAGCATGAGAGGGGGGAGGGTCAGAGGGAGAAGCAGACCCCCTGCCAAGCAGGGAGCCCGATGCGGGACTCGATCCCAGGACCCTGAGATCATGACCTGAGCCGAAGGCAGACGCTTAACTGACTGAGCCACCCACGTGCCCCTAAATGTAATTTTATGGTTTACAACTTTTCCCTGAGTTAATATAGTTTGAATTCTGTTGGATTCATGATCTACTATGAAATTTAGAACATGTGTGTAAGTTTTCACTGAACTTTTTAAATTTTGTATGCCTGTCACACGTTCTAACACAAGCAATTTTATTATCTTAAATTGTCTTGGAATTACTATCCTACTATTTGGGAAAATATTTATTGTTGAGTTCCTGAATATAAATATAAATATATATGATTTACAACATACATGAATGTATAAATACTAGAAAAGAGAAAGAGAGACAAGTTTAGAAATTATGAATAACATTTGTTTTTTGTGTTGCTGACTTTTGGGGATATTTCTGTGAAAGCCAGCTCTATGATAACCAGGATAATCCTCTATTTTGTCAGCAAAACAATTCTTGTGGGACACCCCCTGCACGATGCCTGTGAGGCAAGGCACTCTAGGCTGTTGACAGTAAATATCTCCCTGACTACGGAGGAGGAAAAAAAGGCATATTCATGAGAAATAGCAGAGTCTAGTAGAAACAATTCAATTACAAACAATACAAGCCAGTCCTCTCTGAGAATTTCCTACACAACAGCTTCCGAGCGTTGCACATTGCCTGCTTTCACAGAATGAACTATTTGATCCTCACAATAATTGATGGGGTCGTCATTATTTTTCTTTTTATTATTTTTATTATTTCTGTACCCCAAACTTCAGCATAAAAACATTCAATTATTTGGCTAAAGATGAACTGTCAGAAAATGGCAGATTTAGGGTTGAAACCTGCATTTAACCATGAAGTTTTCTTTTTCCATTGGGGATATTATGGGTATTTACTTTAAGAATTTAGATAAGGGGAGAACCTTTGCAATCTGTTTATGCAATTCCTTGTAGAGACGTTGACAAGCTACCATGATTTTGAAAGAAAAAGTGTTTGATGCTGGAAAAAGGCTGACAGGCACCAGGGTCACTGAGTATCCCATACCACATGAGCCAGGTACTTTATTTATTTATTTATTTATTTATTTATTTATTTATTTATTTAAGGAGAGAGTGTGTGTGGGGTGGAGGCAGAAAAGGTCAGAGGGAGAGAGAGAATCTTTTTTTTTTTTGGAGAGAGAGAATCTTAAGCAGGCTCTATGCTCAGCGGGGAGCCTGATGGGGGTGGAGGGGGGCATGGGCTAGATCTCACGACCCTGAGATCATGACCTGAACTGAAATCAAGAGTCAGGTGCTTAACTGACTGAGCCACTGTGGCACCTAGATGTAGTAACATTTCAATAGGCATTTAAAAATGTATATGTATTACCCCAAAAATACAAATGTAGTGATCCGACGGGGCACCTGCACCCCAATGTTTATAGCAGCAATGTTCACTGACAGATGAACGGAAAAAGAAGATGTGGTTTACACACACACACACAGGAATATTACGCAGCCATTAAAAAAATGAAATTTTGCCATTTGCAATGGCGTGGATGGAACTAGAGGGTATTATGCCAAGTGAAATAAGTCAGTCAGAGAAAGGCAAGTATCATATGATCTCACTGATATGGAGAATTTGAGAAACAAGGCAGAGGATCATAGGGGAAGAGAGGAAAAAATGAAATAAGACAAAACCAGAGAGGGAAACAAACCATAAAAGACTCTTAATCTTAGGAAACAAACTGAGGGTTGCTGGAGGGGTGGGAGGTGGGGGGATGGGGTGGCTGAGTGATGGACATTGGGGAGGGTGTGTGGTGGTGAGCACTGTGTGTTGTGTAAGACTGATGAATCACAGACCTGTACACCTGAAACAAATAATACATATGTTAGTTAAAAAAATAAAAACATAAATGTAATATTAAAGAATTTATAGTTTATCATAAAGGGTTTTGGAGAGCAGCTGCCTAGTGGAGGAAATTTTTGTGCTTGACCTTGAAATTTGACATAAGCATTTAGCTCTGCCTTATTTTTATGTTAAAGTAAATTATTAATCAGCTAATATCTGACCCTATTAAAGAGGCATAAGGAAACTTTAGAGGTGATAGATATGTCTGTTACCTTAATTGTGGTGATGGTTTCACAGGTGCATGCATATGTCCAAACTCATGAAGTTGTTTACATTAAATAGGTGAAGTTTTTTGTATATCAATTATACCTCAATAAAGCTGTTAAAAATGCATATGTAGTTAGGAATAAATACATGAAAAAGGTTGGAAGAACATGCACCAGATAGTGTTGATTATCTTGTGGTAGGGCTTGGGCAGAAATAAGGTTGAGGAGGGGCGCCTGGGTGGCTCAGTCATTAAGCGTTTCTCAGTGCTCATCACAGTAAGTGTACTCTTAATCCCCATCACTTATTTCACCCATCCCCCCACCACCTCCCCACTGGTAACCATCAGTTTGTTCTCTATAGTTAAGAGTCTGGGTTTTTTGGAAAAACTACATATACAACCACAAAACCAGTAAGAAAATGGCAATAAATAAATATCTATGAATATTACTTTGAATATAAATGGACTAAACGCTCCACTCAAAAGACACAGGGGGTGATATAATGGATAAAAAACAAGATCCATTTATATGCTGCCTACAAGAGACTCATTTCAGACCTAAAGACACCTGCAGATTGAAAGTGAAGGTATAGAGAAACATTTATCATGCAAATGGTGTCAAAAGAAAGCCCAGAGAAGCAACAATTATATCAGACAAGACAGACTTTAAAACAAAGACTAAAAAGACTAAATAGCAAATATTATTTAGTAAATACTAAATAGTGAAGAGGACAATCCCACAAAAAGATACAACAATTGTAAATATTTATGCACCCACATGGGAGCACCCGAATACATAAAACTACTAACAAACATAAAGGAACTACTTGATAGTAGTAAAATAGTAGGGGACTTTAACCCCTCACTTACACTGATGGACAGAACACCAAACAGAAAACCAGCAAGGAAACAGTGACTTTGAATGACGGACTAGAACAGATAGATTTAACAGATATATTCAGAACATTCCATCCTAAAACAGCAGAATACACATTCTTTTCAAGTGCACATGGACCCTTCTCCAGAATAGATCACATATTAGGCCACAAAGCAAGTCTCAACAAATTCAAAAAGATTGAAGTCATAACATGCATCTTTTCTGACCACAATGCTATGAAACTAGAAAACAACCACACACAAAACACACACACACACACACACACACATATACACACAATCTGGAAAGACCACAAATACATGGAGGTTACATAACATGCTACTAAACAATGAATGGGCCAAGCAAGAAATCAAAAGAAGAAATCAAAAATACATGGAGAGAAATGAAAACACAATGGTCCAAAATCTTTGGGATGCAGCAGAAGTGGTTCTAAGAGGGAAGTTTATAGCAACACTGGTCTACCAAGAAGCAAGAAAAATCTCAAATAAACAACCTAATCTTACCCTAAAGGAGCTAGAAAAGAAAAAACAAAACAAAACAAAAACCCACCCCAAACCAGCAGAAATAAAGAAATAAAGGTTAGAGCAGAAATAAATGATATAGAAACTAAAAATCCAATAGAACAGATCAGTGAAATGAGGACCTGTTTCTTTGAAAAGATAACAAAATTGATAAACCTCTAGCCAGACTCAAAAAAAATTTTTAAAAAAGAGAGAAAGAACTCAAACAAACAAACAATAAAAGTCTGTTTTTTTTTTGTTTTTTTCTTTGTTTCTTAAATTCCACATATGAGTTAAATCATATGATATTTGTCTTTCTCTCACTAAATTATTTCACTTAGCATTATACTGTCTAGATCCATTCATGTTGTTGCAAATGGCAAGATTTCATTCCTTTTTTTATGGTTGAGTAGTTCATTATATATATATACCACATCTTCATCTGTTCATATATGGATGGACACTTGGGTGGCTTCCATAATTTGGCTATTGTAAATAATGCTGCAATAAACATAGGGGGGAATATATCTTTTTGAAGTATTTTTGTTTTCTTTGGATAACTACCTAGTAGTGGAATTACTGGATCATATGGTAGTTCTATTTGTAATTCTTTGAGAAACCCTTTGTGATGTTTTCCACAGTGGGTGCACCAATTTGCTTTCCCACCAACAGTGCATAAAGGTTCCCTTTTCTCCACATCCTCACCAACACTTCTTGTTTACTGTGCTTTTGATTTTAGGTATTCTGACAGGAGTGAGGTGATACTATGGTTTTAATTTGCATTTCTGTGATGATTAGTGATGTTGAACATCTTTTCATGTGTCTGTTGGCTATCTGTAGGTCTTCTTTGGAAAAATGTCCATTCATGTCTTCTGATGATTTTTGAATTGTTTTGAATCTGTTTTTTGGTACTAATAGAAGTTCTTTATACATTTTGATATTAACCACTGATCAGATATATCATTTGCAAATATCTTCTCCCATTTGGTGGATTATCTTTTTGTTTTGTTGATGATTTCCTTCACTGTGCAAAAGCCTTTTAATTTGATATAGTCCCAATAGTTTAATTTTGCTTTTGTTTCCCTTGCCAAAGGAAACATATCTAGAAAAATATTCCTATGGCTGACATCAAAGAGATTACTGCCTATGTTTTCTCCTAGGAATTTTATGATTCATGTCTCACATTTCACTGTTTTGGATATAGTTGTCCAGTTTTCTCAAAACTATTTGTTGAAGAGACTTTCTCCCATTATATATTCCTGCCTTCTTTGTTGTAGATAATTGACCATATAATCATGGGATTATTTTTGGGCTCTCTATTCTGTTCTTTTCATCTATGTGTCTATTTTTGTGCCAGATCATACTGTTTTGATTACTACAGCTTTGTAGTACAACTAAAAATCTGAGATTGAGATACCTCCAGTTTTGTTCTTTTTCAAGATTGCTTTGACTATTTGGGGTCTCTTGTGGTTCTATACAAATTTGAGGATTATTGGTTCTAGTTCTGTGAAAACTGCTGTTGGTATTTTGGTAGGGATTGCATTAAAACTGTAGATTGCTGTGGGTAGCATGTATATTTTAACAACACTTGTACTTCCAATCCATGAGCATGGAATATTTTACCATTTGTTTGTGTCATCTTCAATTTCTTTCATCAGTGTTTTATAGTTCTCAGAGTACAGGTCTTTCACCTCCCTGGTTAGGTTTATTCCTAAGTATTTTATTATTTTTGTTGCAATTGTAAATGGAATTGTTTTCTTAATTTGTCTTCTTGCTATTTCATTATTAGTGTATAGAAATCCAACAGATTACTGTATATTGATTTTATATCCTATGGCCTTACTGAATTCATTTAACAGTTCTAGTAGTTTTTTGGTCCAATTTTTGGGTTTTCTATATAATTAGGTCCTCTGCAAATAGTGAAAGTTTTACTTCTTCCTTATCAATTTGGGTGCCTTTTATTTCTTTTTGTTGTGTGATTGCTGTGGCTAGGACTTACCAGAACTATGTTGAATAAAAGTAGTGAGAGTGGACATCCTTGTCTTGGTCCTGATCCTAGAGGAAAAGCTCTCAGTTTTCCACCATTGAGTATGATGTTAACTGTGGGGTTTTTATATATGGCCTTTATTAAGTTGAGGTATATTCCCTCTAAATCTACTTTGTTGAGGGTTTTTATCATGAATGGATGTTGTACTTTTAAAAATATTTCTTTTGCACCATATGGTTTTTGTTCTTTCTCTTGCTCATATGATGTATCATGTTGATTGATTTGTGAATATTGAACCACCCTTACATCCCTGGAATAAATCCCACTTGACTGTGATAATTTTTTTTTAATGTATTGTTGAATGCAGTTTGCTTATATTTTGTTGAAGATTTTTGCATCTATGTTCATTAGAAATATTGGCCTATAGCTTTTTTTTTTGTAGTGTCTTTATATGCTTTTGATATCAGGGTAATGTTGGCCTCATAGAATGAATTTGGAAGCTTTCCTTCCTCTACTATTTTTTGAAATAGTTTGAGAAGAATAGGTATTAACTATTCTTTTTGTTTTTTAAGATTTATTTGAGAGAGAGAGAGAGAGCACATGAGCAGGGGGTAGGGGCAGGGGAAGATAGGGAGAGAGAATCCTCAAGCAGACTCCCTGCTGAGCATGGAGGCTGACTCGGGGCTCAAGCTCATGACCCTGAGATCATGACCTGAGTCAAAATCAAGAGCCAGACGCTTAACTGACTTGGCCACGCAGGTACCCCAATAACTATTCTTAAGTGTTTGGTAGAATTCACTTGTGAGGGCTGCCTGGGTGGCTCAGATGGTTAAGCATCTGCCTTCGGCTCAGGTCGTGATCTCGGGGTCCTGGGGTCGAGCCCCGCATCGGGCTCCTTGCTCGGCGGGGAGCCTGCTTCTCCCTCTCCCTCTGCCTGCCTGTCTGCCTACTTGTGATCTCTCTCTCTGTGTCAAATAAATAAATAAAATCCTAAAAAAAAAAAGAATTCACTTGTGAAGCCATTTGGTCCTGGACTTTTGTTTGTTGGGAATTTTTTCATTACTGATTCAATTTCATTGCTAGTAATTGGTCTGCTCAAATTTTCTATTTCTTCCTGGTTCAGTTTTGGGAGGTTATATATTTCTAGGAATTTCTCCATTCTTTCTAGGTTGTCCAATTTGTTGGTATATAATTTTTCATAATATTCTCTTATGATTATATTTCTATGATGCTGGTTTTTATTTCGCCTTTCATTTCTGATTTTATTTATTTGAGTCCTCTTTTTTCTTTTTTGATGAATCTGACTAAAGGTTTATCAATTTTGTTGATCTTTTCAAAGAAACAGCTCCTGGTTTCATTGATCTTTTCTAATGTTTTTCGGTCTCTATTTCATTTATTTCTGCTCCAATCTTTATTATTTCCTTCCTTCTACTGGCTTTGGGTTTTGTTTGTTCTCCTTTTTTTTTTACTAACTTTAGGTGTATGGTTAGGTTGTTTATTTGAGATTTTTCTTGGTTCTTGAGGTAAGCTTATATTGCCATAATGCTCCCTCCTAGAACAGCTTTTGCTGCAGCCCAAAGATTTTGGACCATTGTGTTTTCATTTTCATTTGTCTTCTTGTACTTTTTGATTTCCTGGTTAGCCCATTCCCCATTCATTGTTTAGTAGCATATTATGTAACCTCCTTGTATTTGTGGTCTTTCCAAATTTTTTCTTTTTGGACTTGTTTTCTAGTTTCATAGCATTGTGATTGGAAGAGATGCATGATATGACTTTAGTCTTTTCCGAATTTGTTGAGACGTGCTTTGTGGCCTGTATGTGATTTATTCTGGAGAATTTTCCACATGCACTTGAAAAGAATTTGTATTCCTGTTTTTGGATGGAATGTTCTGAATATATATATATGTTAGATCCATCTGGTTCAAAGTGTCATTCAAAACCTAAACCACTGTTTCTTTGTTGATTTTCTGTCCCTTTTTTTTTTTTTTTAAGATTTTATTTATTTACTTGACAGAGAGAGACACAGCGAGAGAGGGAACACAAGCAGGGGGAGTGGGAGAGGGAGAGGCAGGACCCCGCAGAGCAGGGAGCCCGATGCGGGGCTCGATCCCAGGACCCCGGAATCACGACCTGAGCCGAAGGCAGACGCTTAACGACTGAGCCACCCAGGTGCCCCGATTTTCTGTCCCTTTTTGTGTTTTGTTAAAGTCTTTGTTTTAAAGTCTATTTTGTCTGATATAAGTGCTGTCACCCCAGCTTTCTCTTTGCTTCCATTTGCATGATAAATATTTTTCCATGCCTCACTTTCAATCTGCGTGTGTCTTTAGGTCTGAATTGAGTCTCTTAAAGGCAGCATATAGTTGGGTCTTGCTCTTTTATCTATCTAGTCACCCTATGTCTTTTGATTGGAGCATTTAATCCATTTGCATTCAAAGTTATTATTGATAATTTCTTCCTTTTATTAAAATAACTTTCTAGGCCCAAGATGGAGCCACTCCTGCCTGGGGTTCCCCGGTAGCAAATTGAAACTTAGATAACTTTTGAGACTTGTAAAAGCTCCACTTGACCAGAAACACAATCAGTCAATCCCCAAATGCCAAACCAACTCTGAGCTCTATATGTATTTCTTTGCTCTTTCTTACTTAAACAAGTATGACTAAGTGGCCCCTGCCAAGATATTTTCTATTTTTCTCTTCCTTGTTCTTCATTTTTTATCCTATAAAAGTTTCCTGTTTTCCACCCCATTTTCCCATTCTCCAAAAGGAAACTGCCCACTTAATGAAGTGTTAAAATTTATTTTTATCACCTAAATTATCTAGTTTTATAATTTTTTAACAGTTTTTGCGACAAGGATGGAATCTGAATGTGAAGGTAATGGCCTATAGAACAAAAAGATGCTGCATAGTTAAGGTGCCTTCTGAACCCTTTGAATTCTCTGTTCCTCTCATTGTTACTGAAGGCTGTGGTAAGTCACTGTC
Source organism: Neomonachus schauinslandi (assembly GCF_002201575.2). NCBI lineage: Eukaryota > Metazoa > Chordata > Mammalia > Carnivora > Phocidae > Neomonachus > Neomonachus schauinslandi. The sequence goes on from NC_058404.1 coordinate 59,900,062, forward strand.
AGATTTGAACTCTACTCCCTTGTGTTCAGCTCTCTGATCCAAGCAAACTTTATTTTTTAAAAGTTTATTTAAAAAAAGTCTACACACACAAACACACACACACAGAAAAAGTATATATAAACAAACAAACAATTTCCAGAAAGGTTCTGCGAATCCTGTAAAGGTTCTATTACAGTTATATTGGGAGTCTGCAATGGGTGGCAGTCATTAGGAGACTCACAAAGCCGGAGGTGAGTCCACAGCATAAATTACTGAGGTTCTTCAGAAAATAAGTTAAGAAATTCAGACTGTTTAGAACATCAAAACCAAAATCTAAGTAGGCACAGGTAAAAGCCATTAGGTTATCTGCCATTATAAAGATAGCTTGTGAAATGAATAAGAGATCTGTTGCTAATGGGAACCTTGGAAGCCAAAGCCACAAAAGTGGTGGGCAGGGGTAGAGCACTTAAAAGCTGTTATCAGCACTTATCACCCAATTCTAAGACTCCCAGGCTAGGATAAGTTGGTCATGGAATGAGTTAGATTGATACTAGTTCACCCACCAACCTCAAGAAAATTTTGTGAAATTAGGCAATTTGAAAACACCACAAAACCCCCAATCCAGTGGCATATCCCTCTTAGGTTTTAATTTGGCTCTGAGAGAAACCAAGGCTTAGCTAAAGAAACAGGATTCTCAAGATTCAAAGAATTGAGCACACCACATTTTGGCACACCTGCTTATTTAATGTCTAAGAACTACGGTCCTGGAAACTGTAGATATCTTAAAAAAAAAAAAGGCAAAATCTTACTAAAACAACTTAGAATTACAATGGCCATTATGGGGAACATTCCAATTAGACAAGATCATTCGTTTAAGAAGTGTCCTTGAGTGTACGGGCCCCCAAATCAACAAACAGAATAAGATACCTATTTTAATTGGCATGCAGAAGTCTTCAAAATGGCTCAAGATTCCAAACGGTTTCATTGCAAGATTCATTGCAAAAGGCTAATGAAAAATTATCCTACTTAACCAGAGTACTCACAGTCTCTGAAGAGACCACAAGACTATAAGCAAAAGTCCAAATTATTGGCCTTATAAGTGCAATAGCCCCAAAGCTAGAAACCTAAAAGACTTGGGCCTTTCCTGTTGCATTTTCACCATAATCAAAACTCTGGTCTAGAAATTGGTGTCTCACTTGCAATCAACCAACACTCTGGAAAAATGCTGTCCCTGAAGGTTTTGTCAAATTCTTGACACCAACTCAAACACCCCCATGTTTACCCTCAAAAGAGGGCCTCCATATGGGCCTCCCCAAAGTTGATAGACTCTAAGAGATTTTCCAGTCAACTGCCACCAGTTATCCTTTAAACAGCCAAGGGGAAACTAAAACTAAAATTAATAGAAAATCTTGCAAAATTCTGGTAGATACCGGGCTACACTTTCCACTGTAAACATACTCACTCTGGAGCTCACAGAAAGGATTCTGAGAAAACTGGCAGAAGCTGGTGAAGGGTGAAAATATTACCAAAATCAGCTTCCCTGGATCTCTGTAGTGCCAGTCAGAGAGGAAGGTGAAATGTCACTGTTTCTTATTTCCAAATCCAGACCCACTGGTTATTGATCCTTTCTCTTCCAGGGACAACTATTGTCTTCTTGTTTGTCTTCTGTGTTCCGAGAATTTGGCTTAGCAACTGTCAATTTGGGGGCATCAAAAATATGGTCAGACAGAAATGTGGGTTGCACTCCATTTTGCAGCAGGGGCCTTAATGACTGTAGCCAACGTCTAAGTCTTATTTCTTTGGGCTATCTTTAGGAGTGGCTGTGGATCTTGGGATGATCGCATCTTTTGCACCCTCTTTGAGGACACCTTTTGGGTCCATAAGGTTGTTCAATACTGCCAGCTATATTTACTGTTTGTCCCAGCTGAAACCCAACAAGATATCTGGAAGGATTTTTTAAGTAGTTCTAGGGTCAAAAGTTGGCCAAATTGAAAGCTGATACTCAGAGCCTGACAAGAACTTTTTCAAAGGCCTTTTCTCCTAAGATAAATAAAACTATGTACCCAGAGGGAAAGAAAAACATTCCAAAGACAAACAGCTCTAAATCCAGAACATGAGAAACTTCTGATTTTTATCTTAAAGATCTCCCTGATATAAAAAAGCAAACTGAGGACAATGTAATTGGATGGGTGAATCAGTGCCTTGATATATTCAGATTGCAGCCCAATTCTTTGAGGAATTAAAAATAGCTGTACTACCAATTGAGGGCAGCTTGTACAACTGGTCTTACAATTGAGTCTTTACAAGAACAGAAAAAAGCCCACTTATCCCAAACCTCCCCTATTCATCTCAAAAGCCTTGTAGATATTATAAAAATTCTGGCCTTAGGAAATAAAAGTCCTTCTTTGAGGAACCTGTATTCTTTCTCTGTGCCCTTGAGATGTAAATGTTCTGATCTTCTCTCGGAACTGAGGCCATCTCGGTGAAATGCAAAATTCAGGGAGGTAGTTCTTATCAGAAGGGAAAAACAAACAAACAAACAAAAAAGGGAATGTCTATTTGGAAAGGAGGCAAATTAAAAATCTTAAGAGCTTTCTCCACAAATATTAGTAAAAAGTTTCAGCCACCTGAGCAGGTAACTTTAATTTATTTGATCTTGGATTTAGATCCAAATTGTTCTTTTATAAACTAGTGAGTTTTGCATTACTGTACCCATCTCATAGCTAAAATTTTAAAACAAAAACTATTAAGAGCTCTGTTTGTGTATGTCTCTGTGTTTCTGTATGTCCTTGTATGTATGTTCGCAGATGAATGAAATTTTTTTACCTCTAGGTAGTATTGCCAAAATTAATTTGTAAAGAGCTCTATTTAACTGGCTTAAAGAAAATGAAGTTATAAATCAAGTAAATTCTCAGAAATATAGAAACTAACCCAAATGTTTTTCAAGTTCACATGATTGAGGATAATCTTCAGAAAAAAAAAGCTAGTTTAAGTTTGTTGGTTTAATTAAAATAGGAATGTCTTTAGGATTATCAGCATTAAATGTAATGGGACATACAACTTTTATTTCACCTAGATTTACAAAAAAGTCAAATAATCTCATGTTATCTGTTACGTAATTTGAAAGCAAGAAAGATAATGTGGTTAGCTATTTAATGTCTCATGAAATTTTCATGAATAATCTAAGTCTAAATAAATTTAATTTACTTGTTAGTTTGTGGGGGGCGGAGCAAGATGGCGGAGGAGTAGGAGACCTGGATTTCATCTCCTATCAGGAATTCAGCTGGATAGGGATCAAACCATTCTGAACACCTACAAACTCAACAGGAGATCGAAGAAAAGAAGAGCAACAACTCTCTGAACAGAAAAGCGACCACTTTCTGGAAGGTAGGACGTGCGGAGAAATGAATCAGAGGCGATATTCGGGAGGATAGATGGCGGGGGAGGGGCCTCCGTCAGCCGCTTCTGGCAAGTGATAGAGCCGAGGAGCACAAAATCAGAACTTTTAGAAGTCGGCTCCGCTGAGGGACGTCACTCCGGTGGCTAAGCGGGGGGTGGAAGCCTCGCGGGACAGTGTGGTCTCAGGACCCTCGGGGTCACAGAAAGACCGGGGGTGCCTGAGTGTGGCAGAGCTCCCAGGTAATAGAGCAGGGAAGCCGGCTGCAGAGGTGGAGCCCAGGCGCGGGCTCTCAGCTCAGGGTTGTCATAAACCATGATCCGCGGCACAGTTGGGCCACTGCTCCTCCAGCAGGAACCCAACAGGCGGCAGATCCGGGGAGACTCACCTTCCTCCCCCGGGAGGAGTGGCGCGGGAGTGCACTGCAGGGATCTGCTGGGTTTGGAGACTCCACCCGGGGTCGGGTGCCAGAGATAGAAATGTGTGGTCACAGGCTGGGTGAGCACGGAGTGCGGCCGGAAACCCGGGAGCCGGGAGTGACTGACTGCTTTTCTCTGGGGGCTCACTGAGGAGCGGGGCCCCGAGGTCTCAGCTCCTCCGGGGCGGAGATTGGGAGGCCGCCATTTTTACTCTCCGCCTCCAAAGCTGTATGGAAAGCTCACAGGGAACAAAAACTCTGGAGAGCAACCCCAGCAGATGACTTAGCCCAGACTGGGCAAGGGCGGGACAATTCCGCCTCTGGCAAAGACATTTGGGAACCATGGCAACAGGCCCCTCCCCCAGAAGATCAATGAGAACAGCCAGCCAAGACCAAGTTTACCAATCAATGAGAACGGCAGAACTCCAGCGCTAGGGGAATACTACACATAGAATTCATGGCTTTTTTACCATGATTCTTTAGTCTTTCAAAGTTAATTTTTTTTTAACTGTCTTTTTTCTTTTTCTTTTTCTTTTTTTGAATTTTTCTTTTTCCCTTTTTCAACAAACATCTTATCAATCCCTTTTTTAAAAAAACATTTTTATTTTTCATTTTTAGTCATATTCTATCCCTTCATAGTAGTTACCCATATTTTTGGCATATATATAGAAATTGTTCTCTCTTTAAAATTTTGAGATAGTTTCTTCTAACAGATCAAAATATACCCTAAATCTCTAGTATATGGTTTTTTCCTACTCCCCTGCCTGATCACATTCTCTCCCTTTTTTTTCTTTTTTTAAATCCTCTTCTTTCTTTTTTCAAACAACTTCTTATCAATTCCTTTTATAAAATTTTTTATAATTTCCATCTTTACAGTCATATTCCATCCCTTCATCATATCAACCCTTATTTTTATACATATATAAGTTTTTCTTCCTTTAAAATTTTGGGAGGCACTTTCTTCTAACAGACCAAAATACACCCAAAATCTAGTGTGTGGCACTGATCTATATACCAGCCTGATCATATTTGATCACATTCTGGTTTTTTGTTGTTGTTGTTGTTTTGTTTTGCTCTGTTTTTGTTTGTTTTTATCTTTATCTTTTTCTTTTTCTTTTTTTTCTCATTCCCTTTCTTTTCCCACTGTTTCAGGTCTTTTCTGATTTGTTTAGAGTATCTTTTCTGGGGCCGTTGTTACTCTGCTAGCATTTTGTTCTCTCATTAATCTATTCTCCTCTGCACAAAATGAAAAGGCAGAAAAAATCACCTCAACAAAAAGAACAAGAGGTAGTACCGACTGCCAGGGACCTACTCAATACGGACATTAGTACGATGTCAGATCTAGAGTTCAGAATCATCACTTTAAAGATACTAGCTGGGCTTGAGAAAAACATGGAAGTTATTAGAGAAACCCTTTCTGGAGAAGTAAAAGAACTAAAATCTAACCAAGTTGAAATCAAAAAGGCTATTAATGAGGTGCAATCAAATATGGGGGCACTAACTGCTAGGATAAATGAGGCAGAAGAGAGAATCAGTGATATAGAAGACCAAATCATGGAAAATAAAGAAGCTGAGAAAAAGAGAGATAACAACTACTGGATCACGAGGGCAGAATTCGAGAGATAAGCGATACCATAAGACGAAACAACATTAGAATAATTGGGATCCCAGAAGAAGAAGAAAGAGAGGGGCAGAAGGTATATTGGAGCAAATTATAGCAGAGAACTTCCCTAATTTGGGGAAGGAAACAGGCATCAAAATCCAGGAAGCACAGAGAACCCCCCTCAAAATCAATAAAAATAGGTCAACACCCCGACATCTAATAGTAAAACTTATGAGTCTCATAGACAAAGAGAAAATCCTGAAAGCAGCTTGGGAGAAGAAATATGTAACCTACAATGGTAGAAACATTAGATTGGCAACAGACCTATCCACAGAGACCTGGCAGGCCAGAAAGGACTGGCAGGATATATTCAGAGCACTAAATGAGAAAAATATGCAACCAAGAATATTATATCCAGCTAGGCTGTCATTGAAAATTGAAGGAGAAATAAAAAGCTTCCAGGACAAACAAAAACTAAAGGAATTTGCAAACACAAAACCAGCCCTACAGGAAATCTTAAAAGGGGTCCTCTAAGCAAAGAGAGACCCTAAAAGCAACATAGACCAGAAAGGAACACAGGCAATATACAGTAACAGTCACCTTACAGACAATACAATGGCACTAAATTCCTATCTTTCAATAGTTACCCTGAATGTAAATGGGCTAAATGCCCCAATCAAAAGACACAGGCTATCAGATTGGATTAAAAAACAAGACTTATCAATATGCTGTCTGCAAGAGACTCATTTTAGAACCAAAGACACCCCCAGATTGAAAGTGAGGGGGTGGAAAACGATTTACCATGCTAATGGACACCAAAAGAAAGCTTGGGTGGCAATCCTTATATCAGACAAATTAGATTTTAAACCAAAGACTGTAATAAGAGATGAGGAAGGACACTATATCCTACTTAAAAGGTCTATCCAACAAGAAGATCTAACAATTATAAATATCTATGCCACTAACATGGGAGCAGCCAATTATATAAGACAATTAATAACAAAAGCAAAGAAACACATCGACAACAATACAATAATAGTGGGGGACTTTAACACCCCCCTCACTGAAATGGACAGATCATCTAAGCAAAAGATCAACAAGGAAATAAAGACTTTAAATGACACACTGGACCAAATGGACTTCACAGACATATTCAGAACATTCCATCCCAAAGCAACGGAATACACATTCTTCTCTAGTGCCCATGGAACATTCTCCAGAATCGATCACATCCTAGGTCATAAATCAGGTCTCAACCGGTACCAAAAGATTGAGATCATTCCCTGCCTATTTTCAGACCACAATGCTTTGAAACTAGAACTCAATCACAAGAGGAAAGTTGGAAAGAACTCAAATACATGGAGGCTAAAGAGCATCCTACTGAAGAATGAATGGGTCAACCAGGAAATTAAAGAAGAATTAAAAAAATTCATGGAAACCAATGATAATGAAAACACAACTATTCAAAATCTTTGGGATGCAGCAAAGGCAGTCCTAAGAGGAAAGTATATAGCAATACAAGCCTTTCTCAAGAAACAGGAAAGGTCTCAAGTACACAACCTAACCCTACACCTAAAGGAGCTGGAGAAAGAACAGCAAATAAAGCCTAAACCCAGCAGGAGAAGAGAAATCATAAAGATCAGAGCAGAAATTAATGAAATAGAAACCAAAAGAACAATAGAACAGATCAATGAAACTAGGAGCTGGTTCTTTGAAAGAATTAACAAGATTGATAAACCCCTGGCCAGACTTATCAAAAAGAAAAGAGAAATGACCCAAATCAACAAAATCATGAATGAAAGAGGAGAGATCACAACCAACAGCAAAGAAATACAAACAATTCTAAGAACATATTATGAGCAACTCTATGCCAGCAAATTAGATAGTCTGGAAGAAATGGATGCATTCCTAGAGATGTATCAACTACCAAAACTGAACCAGGAAGAAATAGAAAACCTGAACAGACCTATAACCACTAAGGAAATTGAAGCAGTCATCAAAAATCTCCCAAAAAAGAAAAGCCCAGGGCCAGATGGCTTCCCAGGGGAATTCTACCAAACATTTCAAGAAGAATTAATACCTATTCTTCTGAAACTGTTCCAAAAAATAGAAATGGAAGGAAAACTTCCAAAGTCATTTTATGAGGCCACCATTACCTTGATCCCAAAACCAGACAAAGACCCCATCAAAAAGGAGAATTACAGACCAATATCCCTGATGAACATGGATGCAAAAATTCTCACCAAAATACTAGCCAATAGGATCCAACAGTACATTAAAAGGATTATTCACCACGACCAAGTGGGATTTATCCCTGGGCTGCAAGGTTGGTTCAACATCCACAAATCAATCAACGTGATACAATACATTAACAAAAGAAAGAACAAGAATCATATGATCCTCTCAATAGATGCAGAAAAAGCATTTGACAAAGTACAGCAACCTTTCTTGATCAAAACTCTTGAGAGTATAGGCATAGAGAGTACATACCTCAATATCATAAAAGCCATCTATAAAAAACCTACAGCAAATATCATTCTCAATGGGGAAAAACTGAGAGCATTCCCCCTAAGGTCAGGAGCACGGCAGGGATGTCCACCATCACCACTGCTATTCAACATAGTATTGGAAGTCCTAGCCACAGCAATCAGACAACAAAAATAAATCAAAGGCATCCAAATCGGCAAAGAAGAAGTCAAACTCTCACTCTTTGCAGCTGATATGATAGTTTATGTGGAAAACCCCAAAGACTCCACCCCAAAACTGCTAGAACTCATACAGGAATTCAGTAAAGTGGCAGGATATAAAATCAATGCACAGAAATCAGTGGCATTCCTATACACCAACAACAAGTCAGAAGAAAGAGAAATTAAGGAGGAGATCCCATTTACGATTGCACCCAAAACCATAAGATACCTAGGAATAAATCTAACCAAAGAGGCAAAGGATCTGTACTCAGAAAATTATAAAATACTCATGAAAGAAATTGAGGAAGACACAAAGAAATGGAAAAACGTTCCATGCTCATGGATTGGAAGAACAAATATTGTGAAGATGTCAATGCTACCTAGAGCAATCTACACATTCAATGCAATCCCCATCAAAATACCATCCCCTTTTTCAAAGAAATGGAACAAATAATCCTAAAATTCATATGGAACCAGAAAAGACCCTGCATAGCCAGTGGGATGTTGAAAAAGAAAAGCAAAGCTGGCAGCATCACAATTCCGGACTTCCAGCTCTATTACAAAGCTGTCATCATCAAGACAGTATGGTACTGGCACAAAAACAGGCACATAGATCAATGGAACAGAATAGAGAGCCCAGAAATGGACCCTCAACTCTAGGGTCAACTAATTTTTGACAAAGCAGGAAAGAATGTCCAATGGAAAAAAGACAGTCTCTTCAACAAATGGTGTTGGGAAAATCGGACAGCCACATGCAGAAGAATGAAACTGGACCATTTCCTTACACGACACACAAAAATAGACTCCAAATGGTTGAAAGACCTCAATGTGAGACAGGAGTCCATCAAAATCCTAAAGGAGAACACAGGCAGCAACCTCTTCGACCTCAGCTGCAGCAACTGCTTCCTAGAAACATCGCCAAAGGCAAGGGAAGCAAGGGCAAAAATGAACTACTGGTACTTCATCAAGATAAAAAGCTTTTGCAAAGCAAAGGAAACAGTCAACAAAACCAAAAGACAACCGACAGAATGGGAGAAGATATTTGCAAATGACATATCAGATAAAGGGCTAGTATCCAAAATCTATAAAGAACTCATCAAACTCAACACCCAAAGAACAAAGGATCCAATCAAGAAATGGGCAGAAGACATGAACAGACATTTCTGCAAAGAAGACATCCAAATGGCCAACAGGCACATGAAAAAGTGCTCAATATCGCTCGGCATCAGGGAAATCCAAATCAAAACCTACATGAGATACCACCTCACACCAGTCAGAATGGCTAAAATTAACAAGTCAGGAAAAGACAGATGTTGGCGGGGATGCGGAGAAAGGGGAACCCTCCTACACTGTTGGTGGGAATGCAAGCTGGTGCAGCCACTCTGGAAAACTGTATGGAGGTTCCTCAAACAGTTGAAAATAGAGCTACCATATGACCCAGCAATTGCACTACTGGGTATTTACCCCAAAGATACAAAAGTAGGGATCCGAAAGGGTATGTGCACCCCGATGTTTATAGCAGCAATGTCCACAATAGCCAAACTGTGGAAAGAGCCAAGATGTCCATCGACAGATGAATGGATAAAGAAGAAGTGGTATATATATACAATGGAATATTATGCAGCCATCAAAAAGAATGAGATCTTGCCTTTTGCAGCGACGTGGATGGAACTGGAAGGTGTTATGCTGAATGAAATAAGTCAAACAGAGAAAGACATGTATCATATGACCTCACTGATATGAGGAATTCTTAATGTCCGGAAACAAACTGAAGGTTGCTGGAGTAGGGGGTTGGGTGGGAGGGAGTGGTGACTGGGTGGTGGACACTGGGGAGGGTATGTGCTCTGGTAAGCGCTGTGAATTGTGCAAGACTATTGAATCTCAGATCTGTACCTCTGAAACAAACAATGCAATATATGTTAAGAAAAGAAAAAAAGAAGAAGAAGAAGAAGGTAGCAGGAGGGGAAGAATGAAGGGGGGGATATCGGAGGGGTAGACGAACCATGAGAGACGATGGACTCTGAAAAACAAACTGAGGGTTCTAGAGGGGAGGGGGGTGGGAGGATGGGTTAGCCTGGTGATGGGTATTGAGGAGGGCACATTCTGCATGGAGCACTGGGTGTTATGCACAAACAATGAATCATGGAACACTACATCTAAAACTAATGATGTAATGTATGGGGATTAACATAAGAATAAAAAAAATTTAATTTACTTGTCGAATCATAATTGTCAACAATAATAACTAGGATTATATAATTATAATATATGATAAAAGTTTATATAAACAATAATTATGCTTTATGGTATGTCTACTTAAAAATAGTTTCCAAAGGGGTGCCTGGGTGGCTCAGTTGGTTAAGCATCTGGCTCTTGATTTCAGCTCAGGTCATGATCTCAGGGTTGTCTCAGTGTACTAGGCTAGTGCTGGGTGTGGGGCCTGCTTAAGATTCTCTCTCTCCCTCTCCCTCCCCTCCCCTCTCTAAAAAAAAAAAATCTTTTTAATGTAACTTAAAACCTTAAAATTACACTGCGATAAATTAAATGATGAATATGCATTGAATATCAAATCACTTCCAAATAAAATACTGAAACATTAATAACTGAACATAGGTTTATCCACTTTTGACCTCCTTTTACAGAGAAACTAAAAATATTTGGGTCTATTAGTAAACATGTTTTGTGCCACACTGAAAAATTTACTTTGAGGAAGAATATACTTCTAGAAATCATAAAATGTATTTATAAATTTGCCAACCCACAGAATGCTAGTGTAATAGACAATCCACAATTACTTACTTCTTAGTTTTTACTAGAAATTAAGGATTCTAAGGGTTAAGAATTCTAATTAGCATATGTCATTAAAGCCACTAGAAATATTAAGGGAACCATCTCTATGCAAGCAAAGTAGGATGTGTATTTGGTAAGAGAAGGTATGATGTATACAGATTGTTTTGTAAGGGGAAAAAATAATTTTGTCCTAAAGTAAAACAACTGATTCAGAATAAGAAAGAAAGAAAAAAAGGACAAAATCTGAATGAATATAAAAAGTTGTGGGTTTGTGGAAAGGAGTCTTGGGAAAGGAATTTTGTGTGGTCAAGCTGGCTTAGGTTGGAATGGATTTACTTAAGTTTTTAAAAAATGAGTTTTATGGGCACCTGGGGGGCTCAGTCAGTTGAGTGACTGCTTTTGGCTCGGCTCATGATCTCAGGACCCTGGGATTGAGCCTTATGTTGGGCTCCCTGCTCATCAGGGGAGTCTGCTTCTCCCCCTGCTCATGCTCTCTCTCTTGCTCACTCTCTCTCTTTCAAATAAATAAATCTTTAAAAAAAAAATAAATGAGTTTTAATATCAAAAGTATGCAAGTTAAATATTATTTACCAAATTTGTTTCTCTATTCTCTAATATAACAGTTACAAATTATAGTCAGGGTTACTTCGCTCAATATTTGTTTTCTTTGCTAGAATTTAGCTGGGACATAGCCATTAACTCCAGATAGCTGAAATTCCTGACTGGAACTCAGTTATCACAATACCCTTTGATATCCTCCACACACATAGTAATAATGAAGTGGAGTCTTTTGTCTTGTCCTTACATATTTCAGTTGGTATATCTTTAGGAACACATATTTTTTGAAATGACTAATGTTTTCCCTACACATTTTTTTCAATGAAGTAAAGAAATTAAAATGGCTGTAACTGTCTAGTATAATCTAGATACTTACTCTATTATGAAGTATGCTATAGGACCCCTTCAATGTTCAGTTTTAGCAGTAACACAGAGAAGCTCAGACAGAACTGACATAAGGCCCCTAAGATACAGACCCTAATCCATATTAGACACTAGAATGTGAGAGGACTAATTTGTATTCTAGGAATATGTAATCACATATTTACAGAGCATTTATTGGCTGGATAAATCTCTTAAACCTTGTCTATTGTTACCAATAATTTGTCAAATAGATCTGATTTTTTTTTTTTGAAGATTTTATTTATTTATTCATGAGAGACAGAGAGAGAGAGAGGCAGAGGGAGAGGCAGGCTCCCAAGGAGCAGGGAGCCCGATGCGGGGCTCGATCCCAGGACCCTGGGACCATGACCTGAGGCGAAGGCAGACGCTTAACCATCTGAGCCACCCAGGCGCCCGACTCTGATTTTTAAAATCTGAATAATCGAGGTGCGCATTCATGCTCTTTTGAGAAAAAAATATTGGAAAGGATATTTATTATGTAATTTCTATACATACATGATCAAACAGATTTTTCATAGTACTGTCAGGTAATGGACTTGATATATGGTCACATTATTCATATTAGAAGGTGATTTGTATTTTTAGCAAATGTTAAAAAAGTAACATGAGCCTCAAATCATACTGTATCAACCTCATATACTGGATTCAAGACAATTTCATGTGTAACTTAAAACAACATGATATAAAATCATACTGTGATGTTTAAATTTGACTGTAGTTTCCCTTAGTAAGCTTTATATTTTTTATAAATAAGCATGTAATCTTTATGTATAGATATAATTTAAAATATCTGCTATTACTATCTCAACTGATTTAAAAAATCCTTTGGAAGTATAGTTAACAACTTAAAATGTTACTAAAACCTAAAGTACATAACTTTAAGCCATCAGTATTTAGCCTAAGTATGGGTGAGGTTCAAATTAACTGCGTTCATATTTTCTGTGAAACATAACACATATACAATCTTGACAAATGTTCCTTCCATAACTACATTTAATCCTTTTGGAATAGATAGCACCAATTTAGCATGATTAAGATTATAAGAGAAAATTCAGTTCTTTGACGGCAGAGGTAGAAATAAAGGTAAATCTTATGTATTATCTGCTTCTGGAAAGACTACAAAATTCCCATTAGTTTTTCTCCCCAAACAAAAGAAAAATCAAGGCATCTTCTAAATAGTATTATAATTTCAGGCAAACCATTTTATTTTTAGCTTTAAAAAAAGTTGAAAAAATGTTGCCCTAGTAGTTAGTATATTAATAAATATCTTACAAACCTTTTCAATCCTTGGTCACTCTGAAGACTCTGAAAAGATGATGGGTTTCAGATGAGCATTTCTTCTTTTCTGGGAGAGCGGAGGTTGGTCTTGCCTGTTCATTAAAGACTGCTTGGTCCTTGGTCACTTTGAGGCAACTGTGGCCTCGGACTTGCATCTGTCCTCTTACTCCACTCAACTATATTTGGTAACTGAACTCATGTTTCAGCAGACTGCCACGATCAGAAATTCCAGCAGTGGGCTGGAGAGCAACCCTAGTTCTGAGGGCTGGGTTCTTAGAAATTAAATGCACTTAGTGTAGAAAGAACTATATTTATAGATCTAATAAACATAGGATTTACACACATCCCTCTACATTCTGACCTTGTGGCTGGAAACCACCACCTGCCCTTTTAACATATTCTTAATCAATTAAAAGTACAGTATGTGATTCCAAGGAGAAAAAGGACACTTATAAGAAATGCTCTTTTTTTTATTATAATCTTCTGCTCTGTGCATTTAACTTTTAGTCATATGGTAGAGTATCCTAACATAGTAAATCCAGTTAACTATTTAAAAATTTAGCCATCTGTCAAATTAAGTGGAGAGTCCCACCATTCTCTTACTTCAAGTTGTTAATTAAAAGTTATTATAGGACCATCATGTGTATTAAAGGCATAGTCCATAGTAGGATTAAGTAGGCATAAACATGCAGGGACTGAATCTTATAAACACTGCAACACTGGAGTTCTAAGCTCAATGCCTAGCACATTATGAGTATCCAACAAATATTTGTTGAAGAAATAAATGTTGAATATTGTTCAGCACATATATGAACCCTCTTACAGTTCTAATAAAATGTTTCACACTTTATTACTTATTCTATAGCATCTCATTGTAACATATTCTAATATTCTGAGCTTCCAAATAACAAATAGAACTAAGAAGAACAGAATGTGTTTCTGTTCCAAGGTCAGGTAGCAGAGCAAAATCTAAGGGAAAAAATAATCACAAACCTCCCAGTTAAGTTAATTTGGAAATGAAGTTCTGAGTCTTCCTTTGTCTAAATAATACCATCATAGTTGATCCAGTTTCTTATCTAAATAAGTTTTTTTTCTTCTGATGGCAGAAAACTTATGAAGGTCTGCTCTTACACTCTTCTTTATGGGCAAAACTGGTCCTTTATAAATGGTTTTTGAAACTGTATACTTTTGTGGGCTGTTTCAGCCATTATATTTATTAATAAGTGTTTTTAAAATTTATATTTCTGGGGAAAAACCCTCTGACTGATGAATTTGCCTTCTTTTTACTAAAATCCCGTAAGATAATAGTAAAAATCCAAAAGGACAGAAATTGGTAGAGAAGACAGTAGATGCTAGAAATGGACGAAATTGCTGGCAGATGGTTAACATAAAAATGAATGATCTAACTACATTAGAAAACTTAAATGTCTGCAGAAGGACATGCCTATGAGAAGCAATGATTAGCCCCACAAAATCCCAGAAAGGCTCAGGAATTGTAGGCACCAGGCCCCTCCTTGAAAAGAATTTTAATTGGCAATTTTGACTATTTCTGGGAGTGAGGTAGGAGCTGAAAACAGGTAACTGGTTCGAAGAATCCCCAAGAAGCAGTTAGACCCTATTGTCTCATTTCCACTTCAGGCAGCCAGGAGACTACCCTTGCCCATGCCTGGAGGTATATTCTCTGGGAAATTTAAAACACACCATCTCCAGTCTCAGGAACACGAAAGAGATGAAAAGGATGAGGCACTGGAAGAAATTTCTGGGGGTTGGGCTAGAGAAGGGACAGAGGCTTCAACTGTATCTAGTGGTATATTTCTAAAAAATAGCAACAATGGGAATAGGAAAAAATGGTAACATTTGATATATCTTGGTGTGGGTGTCAGTTACATTGATATCTCTACTTTTTATGTTTAATCAAAAATTAAACAAAAATCTCTGTTGTGTCCTAAGGCAAACTGAATATAAAGAGATTATAGGAATCTTGTAACCTCTTATGACATTACCTTAGTTATAGAAAGAACTGCTGAAATTAACTAGGCAAGTTGTTAAAAATGACATATGTACAATGAATATATAATGTTATTATTAATTTTAAGATAAATGGGTGCTAGACATATAACTCACCCTTCATCTCAGTGTTTTAAAAGATTTTATTGTTGTATTAATAGTAAACTATGCAGGAGCAACCACATATATTTTTTCTCTACACCAGGATGTATCTAGCAATAACTTTTATATATCCCAGGTTAATTTTATAATCCCACCTAAAGTGTATGTTGAGGACAGGCACATTCATGCTAGTATTTTTCTCTTATTGAAAGACTGTATATTTGAAAATTGCTAAGAAAGTTGATTTTAAAAGTTCTTATCACAAGAAAAAAATTAGAATTGTGTGTGATGATGAATGTTAACTAGATTTATTGTGGTGATCATTTCACAACATATACATACATCAAATTGTTAGGTTATACCCCTAAAACTAATACAATGTTATATGTCAATTATATCTCAATAAAAAAATAATACCAGAAAGATAAACATTCTTGCAGTTCCTAAAAAGAGATGGGCATGCAATGCATTAAATGTTCAGTGCACAGAACAAAAATTATGAGTTATAAATAGTGATTCATTCTTTTTTATTGTGGAATCATTCACAAATAAAAGAAAATGTAAGTTTCCCCTTCCTTTTTCCAGGAAGTATAGCCAAATTTTATTATATTTAGTGTTCCTTTGTCACAGGAAACTTTTTATAGACATAAAAAGTTAAAATTTGCAGGTGTAAAATCTCTCAAGGTGATATTGATTTACATGTATTATTAAAAAAAAACCTGTTGGATTATCTGCAGGGAAATGGGGGCTGGTGCTTCTAGGAAAAGATCCTGGTTCCAGCCTGGAAGAGAGTTGGTTTTTCAGAACCTAGAAGGGCAGAGTGGTGGTGGGCTCTGATTGGCGGTGATGATGCTCATGCTGGTTGGGACAAGCACCCATTCATAGCAGGCACCGAGTGAAGACACATGGGCATTGAGCATTAAGAATCATGGCCTCGGAAAAAAAATAAAATAAAATAAACAGACAAATAAAATATTTTAAAAATAAAAAAAAAAAGAATCATGGCCTCGGGGGCTGCAGCGAAAGAGGTAGAGGTCTCTACTTTCTAATGGAGGCTAGAACAATAAATCTCACGATGAATCTCAGCAGTGAGCATGTTGGTCTACTGACCAGAGGGAGGCCTCTCCCACATGTCGCTGGATTGCCTGGTTTCTTAGATCCTGCTATAACACCAGAGAAGTGATGAAGTCATAAGAAGGAAAAAGTACAAAAACGTAGCTTGTGGTGCTGAGAGGCCTCCAAGTTAGATAGGATTTTATTCAAAAAGGTACAGAAATGTGTTTCTTATATATCATGAGGAGTGTAGCAAACCATGCTTGTTTTTTTTTTTAAAGATTTTATTTATTTGACAGAGAGAGAGAGCACAAGTAGGCAGAACAGCAGGGAGAGGGAGAGGAAGAAGCAGGCTCTCCACCAAGCAGGGAGCCTGACGTGGGGCTCGATCCCAGGACCCTGGGATGATCACCTGAGCCGAAGGCAGCCGCTTAACCGACTGAGCCACCCAGGCGCCCCAAACCATGCTTGTTTTAAACATATTGTAAGAATCTGAAAACCAAACCCTTCTTTTCCGTAGGAAAGACTCTTGGCAAAGGCTCTTAAGTTATTATAACAAGGTTTAATTATTATTATGGATGAGATTAGTGCATAAACAGTAATACAGTTCCTCATGCACTTTTATTATTTACCCCTAGAGCCTGTTTCTATGTGTGGGGTAGTGGGGTCAGTGCCTTTAGTAGGTCTCAGTTCAGCTTTCCAAAGATTACCTTTTTTTCTTATAAAAATTCCCACTCTTTTGAAGTGTTTGATTTGAAGTGTATTTTCCATCCACTTTTTTTTTTTTTGAATTAAGACTTTGGATCTAGTTGGGCTCTTGATTCTCTTCACTCCAAATGTTTCCATCATTCTGGGTGATGTCAGCATCTATTTGTTTATTTACTCCACAAGTGGCATAGATCTTTGGCTCTGTTCTTCTACTTACAGAGGGCATAAATTGACCTGCTCCATCTCCCAAAATCATGTATTAGTTACCTAGTGTTTCATAACAAATTGTTGAAAAAATTCGTGTCCTAAAACAACAAATATTTGTTTCACACAGTTTCTGTGCATCAGGAACCAGTAGGGTCTTAGCTAGGTGATTCTGGATCAGAGTATCAAGAGATTGCAATCGAGATGTTGCTCATAGCTACTTTTGTCTGAAAGTGTGACTGGACCTGGAAGATCTACTTCCAAGGTGGCTCGCTCATGTGCCTAGAAAGTTAATGCTGTTGTTGGCAGGAGTCCTGTGGACTTCTCCATACCATAGCTGGAGTTTCCTTATATCCTAACAGCTAGATTCCTCTAGAGTTAACGATTCAACAAAGAGCAAGATGTAAGGCACAATGTCTTTTATGACCTAGCCTTGGAGATCACATTCCATCTTTTCTGCAATATTCCTTGGTTATACAAGTCAGCACTATTCAACATGGAAGGAACTTCACAGGGGTATACCAACTGGTGAGATCACTGGGGGTCATCTTGGGAGGCTCTCTAACACACCTTTATTCCATTAGCTATACTTGGACATGCTCCATTTTCAAAACTGTAAACTTCCATCCTCCAGATCTCTCACTCAGTGACTACACTGACTTTTCTTCTTTACCGAGACTTCCAGGCTATAGATCACTCTACTTTCATGTTATCTATCAATCTGCCTTACAGTTTCAGGTTAATTAAGGACATAGTGTATTTTAGTACACTGGTTTATGAGTTTCCTTTTAGAAGATGCAGACCCTTGTTGTTCAGACAAACAATAGGTGAAGATAAAAAAATTTCTTTGATGAAAGGGGTGTGAAAAGGAGTGTGCAGATTTGCTTATGCATCCTTCCTTAACCTTTTCTCTCCTGGTGGCCCCAGAAGCTCTGAAAATTCAACTTTCAAGGAGCTGGCCTACTTACCCCCACTTCTGAACATTTTACTCCCCCTCATTCCTGGCACTCTCTACCAGCAAACAGAGATCACGGGGCAGCAAATAAAATAGTAACTGAGAAATCTGATCAAGAAACAAACTATGGGGCACCTGTGTGGCTCAGTCAGTTAAGCAGCTGCCTTCGGCTCAGGTCATGATCCCAGGGTCCTGGGATTGAGCCCCGCGTCATGCTCCCTGCTCTGCAGGGGGCCTGCTTCTCCTTTCCCTCTGCTGCTGCTCTCCCTGCTTGTGCTCTCTGTCAAATAAATAAATAAAAATATTTAAAAAAAACCTAAAAATTGAGGCAGAAAATGTTCAGTTTAATACGGAATTATCCTAATGAGCCACTTGTTGGCCTATCTGGTGATCCTAGGAACAAGTGTGCTTCAAACCGTGGGGTCTTCCTACTTCCTTCTCTTACTTCGTATCTGGCTTGGATACATGCCCCAGAATCAGGTATGCCCCCAAAGACTTGTTTGATTAAACATTATTTCCACCTCTACAGCAGTAAACTTCAGATTTGTCCCTCATGAGTTTTATTTTATAAACTGTGGTTAAATCTGCTGCACATGTGTGGCCCAAGCCTGTGGGTGGTCTTTTGATCACATGCTTCTGCTACTGGAGATTTTGCCAATTTGTCTGTGTGCACAAAAATGAACAGAGAAAAATAAATTTTATCATAACAGTAATAAAAGTAGAGTTGAAGTATAAGAATAGATTCCATAATCCGTGTTTATATATGGGTATTTGGGCACAGTTAGATAATGCACTTAATCTGAAATAATCTCATTTTCAACCTGGTTTATAGGGTCCAAGTATAAAAGTTTTATTCTTCTGGGCTTGCAGGCCAGTATCATTAATTTCAAAAGCAGCTTTTGTTGAACTTAAGCAAAATAATTTTAATATTTCTTTATAAAGACAGAGTAACATGGATATCAAAATGAATAAAGAAGGAAAAATACAGATTGATGTTTTGAATAGCAATATAAAATCTGGAAAACTTATTAGTAAATAGAAGTCAATAGTATATTAAAAGAAGAATATAGCATGACCAGTTGGGTTTTATATCAAAGACAAAAACTATATGGCCATCTCCATAGATTGCTAATGGGTCTTTGGACAAAATTTAACATCCACTCTCAATTAAAAAAACCCCCACAAAGCTCTGTGGGATGGGAAAAGAATGGGAAGAATTGATTTTGTAATAAAATCCATAAAAATAATCTACAAATGTCATATAATTTCAATTAAAACAGCATTTTGTGTGTGTGTGTGTGTGTGTGTCGAACTAGAAAAACAGATATAGAGTTTATGTAGAGGAATTAGCATGGTGAAATATCCAGGATGATTGTGAGAAAAGAAATAGTTTTAGAGGAGGAACTTTTCAAGACTGCTGGAATACTAACAGATTCCTTATGGATGAACAATAAGGAATGGGACAATAGTTTAAATGGAATGACATATCTTATTCTTGTATAGGAAGAACATTACATTGAAATAGCGCATATTAAATAACTACATGTCTATTTCTTGGCTTTGTTCAATTCCATAGATCTGCTCCTCATTATAGCTTAAGAAACTGGATTGTTATTTCACTTCATTCAGCAAAACAAATGTTCAGGCTCACACAAATTGGAAAAAAAAGAATGTGGAATGAATAAATAAGTGTGCAGTTATGAGACTATATTAGAGATAGAATTAGGATAAATACAGTATACATATCTGTGTGTAGCATCATCATATGTATCTATGTATAATTATATCTATATATCTATATCTATGTCTATAATCTCTCTTGCTTTCTTGGCATATGAATGAACAATTTTAAAGTTTTCCTGCAAGGTAACAGTGTTTAATCTGGAGGAGTAAATGCACTCTGACTGGGATAGTGAGTGGGGTTCTGGGGGAGACTTTACTCCAATGTGTATGTGTTATTACTTTTAAAAACGGCATCAGATAATCTTGACCATTACTGTATTACTCCTTATGTTTTTCCTTACTACTAATAATAATTTTTAAAATGTACTTTCTAATACAGTATAATAAGAAGTGATATGGAAAAGATATCCTAAACATAGTATTAAGTGAGACAAGCATATTGTATATTAGTTATTGTATCTGGAACTTAAAATTAAGGGAAACTTTCAATTATCATTTTTCCTTTAGTATTTCAAATTTGTATGTGCTTGCATTACACGTATCATTAAAAAAATGAAGATAAAAAAATTAACCACATAATGAGCTTAAAGTCATTTTAATGTTTTAAAATCCTTTCTTGACTGAGCACCTACTACAGAGTAAAATTTTTTGAAGTCCTTTGCATAAAATAGAGCATAACTAAAGAAGTTTTGAATCCGGTATGTCTTAATTCAGGGAATTAAAAATAAACTTCATTGATTTTAAATAAAAAGGTTTCTTCTAACCTTTGTCAGCTTTTGCCTGCTGATTGGCAAACCATCAGATCCACTTATTAAGTGGGCCATATTTTGCATATATGAGCATTCATCTTCATCTGGCTAACTTTAAATGTCATAGCCTTTGGATGGTAGCTATACTTGTGGTGAGCACAGCATAAAGTATAAACTTGTTGAATCACTATATTGTACACCTCAAACTAATGTAACGTTGAGTTTCAACCATAATTAAAAAAAAAAAAGTCACAGCCTTTGACCCACTCTGTCCTAGATCTGCTTTGAGAACATAATTCTAACTACAGGAAAAGCTTTATGTAAAAACACGGTCAACTTTGCACTGTTTATAATAGCAAAAGACTGAAGCAACTTAAATGTAATTTATGGAACAGCTTAGTAAACTCATGGAATTTTGAAGTGGCCACAAAAACAGATTTTTCTAAAGTGTTTATATTAACATAGAAAATGCCCATTATATTATGCTAAGGGATAAAGAAAGAAAACCAATAGTTTTTATAGTTTGACTATAACTTAAAAAAACTTAAGAACCTTTGCATGGCTGAAAATTTTAAGGGTTTAAATTGAGTTGGTTTGATATTTAAAAAAAAAATGAAGGGGCACCTGGGTGGCTCAGTTGGTTGAGCGTCTGCCTTCAGCTCAGGTCATGATCCCGGGGTCCTGGGATCGAGTCCCCCATCGAGCTCTCTGTTCAGCGAGGAGTCTGCTTCTCCCTCTCCCTCTGCCTGCTGCTCTGCCTACTTGTACTCTCTCTCTACCTCTGTCAAATAAATAAAATCTTAAAAAAAAAAATGAAGACTTCACTAAACTGTATGAAGTCATGTTGGTTTTTTTTCTCCATCAGAAGGGAAAGACAAAGCTACCAAAATAATTGGCTATTTAAAACTGGCTTTGAGATCATTTGATCTAAATAAAAACTGACAGCCTTCTGTTTCTCTTAAAGTTTGCATTTTAAATGCCTCATGGAGATATTTAGTGAGGGAATATTAAACTTGAAAGTGGTCACTGCCAGACAACTAGGGACAGCTGTATAACAATTTCAGAGGCTGCTCACCAAAGAAAGTCTAATGTGGAAGGGTGTGGCTATTATTCCCTGGGAAAACAGAAAGGAAGGAAGAATATGACAAAGGAGGAAATCAGCTGTTAGCCCAAAGAAGGATTTAAACATTGAAAAAATGCCAACCACTGAAGACAGTTGCTCTATCATACAAAATCCTGAGGCCTGTCCATGGTCTACTTCTGTTGGCCTAGCAATTTGCTTAGCTATTGCTATTTTGGGAAGGAATTTCCACTGAGCTGCCATATCTTCAGCCCCAGAGGTTTCCTCTGATTGACTGATCAACAGGTGTTGAAAAAGCTTGTGGCAGAAATATCGCAGACCCAGTGTGCTCATTTGACTTCTGTAACTGTGACTGTAGTTTTACTTGAGTATCATTTCATAATCAAGGAGCCTTCCTGTAAGAGAAAACCTAATCGAATTATTTATGACATTTATAGGTAATTGCTTTTCCATAGATACAGCATATACATTTGTTAATACCATATGTATTTATAATTTATAAATTAAATACTGAACTGATGATTATACAACTGAAACCTAAATAAATATGATAAGGAATGAACTTTTCTTTCTTTTTTTTTTAGAAAGAAAGGTGGGGGGGAGGGGCAGAGAGAGACAGAATCTTAAGCAGGCTCCATGCCCAGTGCATAGCTCCATCTTATGACACTGATATCATGACCTGAGCTGAAATCAAGAGTCAGACGCTTAACCGACTGAGCCACTCAGGTGCCCCTACAATGAACTTTTCAAAGAAATGTTGTAGACATTATAATTCTAAAAAATACTAAACTATCTTGACTTAATTTTGCATTGCAAGCAAATTGTCAGAAAAGCCATGAGAATAATGGTCATATTCGTAGCAGGAAAAACAACAACAGAAAAAGAAAATAAAAGCATATATAAAGTACTATGTTGTCAAACACTTAAGGAATATAATTGGTTACACCTTTTTTTTTTAAGATTTTATTTATTTATTTGAGAGAGAGATAGCAAAAGAGAGAGAGCATGAGCGGGGGGGGAGGGGCGGGGAGCAGGAGAGGGAGAAGTAGGCTCCCTCCTCAGCAGGGAGCCGGATGTGGGGCTTGATCCCAGCACCCTGGGATCATGACCTGAGTCAAAGGCAGACACTTAACTGACTGAGCCACCCAGCCACCCTGGCTACACCATTTTATACTAAATTTCATTTGGTTTTTCTTTAAAATTTATCCAGAGCAAAGGAAATACATGTACATGAATCATTCAAAGTTTCAATAATAAGAAAATTTAAATAAGGCCAAAATTCTCAATGTTTATGTGTCTTGTGTATGTATTTTGGGGTGGAAAGTAGAAAGAGTGGAGCTAACATTTATGGAATCCCCACTTGATAAATTTGTATCATAAAAGACAAAACAAGAGACTATCTTTTACATTAAGAACTTGTGGGGCTGATTTCAGTAATAGTGAAGAAAATAAATCAAATTAAAAGAAAAATTAAATCCTATGTGCTTTGGGGTGGAGCACTAATAATGTAGCATTTAAAGCACTTTATGAGATAATTTAACAGAGAATATTGTGCTTAAGCAAAGATATTTAGAGTTAGATCAAATTTCAAAATCTTGGCTACCATTAACCAGCTTTAGGACCATGCATCTATAATTTAACCTCTCTAAGCCTTATTTACCTCATCCATTAAATGGAAACAATAATAGTGTGTACCTCATGGTTATTTTTGTGATGATTAAATGTGATAATAACACATAATAAGGGCTTACCATATTGTCTAGTATTCAAAAGAGTTCAGTAAATGCTTTTACAATAAAGCCTAATTTTCTGCTACTAGCAAATGTGTTCATAGGATACATAAGTCCAGTAAGCATCAGATACTAGTGAACTGACATAAGATGAACTCCTGGTCAAATCACTGGTCAAATTTCAGATTCTTTTGTTTCTCAATATCATCATCATTGACAAATAACTATTTCAATTAAAAAAACCCCAAAACCTAACAGAAGTGATCAATGCCTCACCTCCTTTAAACATGACTTGATCTTTAGGCTTCTGAGAAGAAACCTTTTTCTGGGCTCTTACCATTGTGGACAAGTTACCTTTTCTTTGAAAATAAAATTGCTGGCTTCCAATTCTTTCCATTTACTACCCAACTCTACTACTGGGGCCCTCACTACCACCTTGAATCCCACCACGTGCGCAACAGCATGGAATTAAGTGTCTGGAGCACTAAAAGGCAAAACCAGGCTGGGGTTGAAACCCAAAATGCAAACATGATAGGTGTCATGACAAAAATAAAGGGCATTTCCCCCCTCAATTTAAATTCTTTGTGCTATATTACTGGCGTTACAAATGTTCACAGTGGACAGTAACAGAATTTGAAATTTTTCATAAAGATGAAATTCTTATGACAAAAACTCAAAGTCCGTGTCCTCTTTTACTCCTTTTTTAAGTGCCCAGCACCCACATAATAGGAAAACGCCACATCTTACCTTGAGATTTCACAGTCCACCGTGTCCAGCATTTAATTTCTCGGCCTCTTCATTTTCTTCGACCAATCTTGTTTAGATTTCCAGATTTTTCTGCCTACATTCCTTTTCTGTTCACATCCATGTCCCCAAGATCACTATTGCCTCTATTACCTCCTTGAAATTCTCAGTGTAACCCGAAGGGTGGGCTGACCTATCAACCCTGGACCAATATTCTGGGCATGAAAACTGAGGAAAATGGAACCCCAAAAGCTCCAGAACGGAGAAAGAAAACGGAAACTCCTTTCCTAGGTACGAAAGATTGGCTGGCGCGGCTCCGCTGGTCAGAAGCCCGAGTTCAGGCTCTCCCTGGAACCTCCCCTCCCGCTCGGCTTTCCGACCCCGGGTTAGGCTCGGCTCTGGATCTTGGGTGAGGAGTGGGAGGTGCTGCCGGGATCGCAGTGAGCTGGGCGGTGGGAGGAGGTCAAGGTGAAGGGTGTCCCTAGGGATGCGCCTGGAGCAGGGATGTCCCACGGGGGTTCTAGGTCTTTTTTGACATCTGGACAGATCGAACACGGAGGTGCCTGGGGCTGCTCTCAGGGCCCTCAGGATGCGAGGTGTGGGGAGCTGGGGGCGCCCAGTAGGCAACTGAATGCCCCAGGAGGCGGGATATAGGGAGAGGCAGAGGAAAGGGACACCCGTGAGGAGCGCGCCTGGA